>NC_044032.1:498807267-499111174 GCF_901765095.1 Microcaecilia unicolor
TTCTATTATCGACAAAAACCGAGGTCGGCCATCTCTAAGGTTTACCTAAATATCAAGATGGTCGACCTAAATGTTGAGATTTGGGCGTCCCAAACCGTATTATCGAAACGAAAGATGGATGCCCATCTTGTTTCGATAATACGGGATGCCCCACCCCTTCCCTGGGACATCCTCAGATATGGGCGCCCTTAAAGACGGGTGCCCAGTTCGATTATGCCCCTCCACGTTACTATGTATGTTATTCTGTAATGAAGTGCGCCAAACTTCTAATGCGCACAGGCAAAAAGGGGTGTAGTTATGGGTGGGGAAATGGGTGTTTTGTGGGTGTTCCAAAATTTACACATGTAGTTATAGAATACGGCTTAGTGCGCCTAAATCTATGAACTAGGCCCTTTCGTTGGTGTAAATGGATGCACGTAGATTTAGGCGCTGAAATATGAACTAAGTGCATTCTATAAATGGCACCTAAATCTAGGCACCGATTATAGAATATGCTTATTCGGCACTGATTTCAGCGCCATATATAGAATCTCCTCCTTAGTGCCCAACTGGCACATCCATGCATGAATGTTACATTCACTGCATAAGTGCTAGTATTCTAAAATCTTAGCATGAAATTAAACTTTTCTAGAATGAGGGGTAGTGTGCGTGTAAATGTTAGCACCTAGTTATAGAATTCCCCTGATAAAGTACAGGCACACATTAATACATTCTTTGGGGCAAGGACAAGTTTGTGTAAGAGAAATTGTTTGATATTAGGGACAGTTCTGAGAGCCTATTTTATAAAGGTGCAGAGGTGCTTTTCTGGACATTGCACATAGGCTACCTTTTAGTAAATTACTGCTTCTGCATCTATGAGAAAAAGCTTTGCTTTGTACAGTAGAATAGACATGCAAAGGAATAACACGGTGTTCCCACAGAGACAGAAAGAGCAAAAACCATAGTGAATCAGGCCCTCGGTGAGACTTAGCATTGTATCTTAGTTATTATGGATCAAAAAGGCAAACTAAGGTAAAGAGACTCTAACTGTATCAGGAATCTTGACTATTAAGACAGAAAATCAGGCTTATTTAATGACAAACATACATTAGGATCTGCATCTCTCTCTCTTTTTACATTTTATCTCTTTTCAGTGGTAGCCCAAGATGAGTTACAGTCAGCTACACCAGCCATTCCTCAGTCTCCAGTAGGCTTACAAGCTAAAGCTCCAATTTATTAAGCCAGGGTAAAGTAGTGTGTTGCTGCGCTGTGGGAACACTACTTGTGGTTCCGAAATGGAACTGCATGGAACCAATTTCAATTTTTATTGATAAGTTTTCAAGACCATTGGTACCATTAATATCAAGATACGTTAAGGATTCCTCTGATATGATTAATTGTTTGAATCAGATAAATTTTGATGAAGATTGTATTGTAGTGATCCTAGATGTAGAATAGCTATATACTAACATCCCTCAAAATGAAGCTTTAAATGTCATTCAAGAAGCATTACTTAGGGGCACACAACCAAAGAGAATACCAGTTGCATTTTTGGTATCCCTTGCCGAAATAACTTTGAATTGAAAACTATTTCTGTTTTGATAAAACATTCTACAAACAAATAAGAGGCACAGATAAAGGTTGTATCACTTGATCCGGACACTAGAGTGAATCAGGAGAGTTTGGGGAGAGACAGAGGTCCTCCTTGAGCCACTTAGGAGGATGTTGAGTGTTTGTTTGGCATCCCATTAACTAAGGAGCAATTAAGGAAGACCAGGGAGAGCCGGTGGAAAGAAGCTCCCCAAAGTCTGCCGAGCTGATTGGTATTTGAAAAAGGTGGTGTGCGACATGTGGTACCTCGGATACCCTTATGTCCTGTTACTGGTAATGTGTATTGTGGAAATGCAGCGGGAAAACTGGATTAAGGAGGCTGTTCTGCCCCCATATTCATGGAGGCAGGGGTGTATTGTTATATATACATATTTAATATCAGTATTATTTTTATTCAACTGCATGTCTGTGTATAGATAGCACTGTGTAGTGGGGCTTCCTCCACACCCCCCTAGTTTGCAGTATCCTGTGATCGACTCGTGAGTTTTCCCTATTGGCCATTAGCTCTGAGTTAGGGCCAGCCTTCCCTCTATGCCTCTACTGGCTATGTGAGAAAGCCCAGTCTTGCTACCATGCTTTTGAGATCAGCCTGTAAGGAGGGATCAGCCTTAGATCAGCAGCTGTTCTACAGGCTGATCCCTCCTTAATTTACTGTAATTCCATCAAGAGTTTTCACCATCTCCCCAAGTCATTCCATTTTTATTTACTCTGAGTTTCTCCCCTTATTTCCTTTCAGAGTTATAGCTTTCCCTCTCAGCTGGGCTGAGGTTCTGGCCAAGTCCTTGCCTCTGGAGTGGCTAGATGCAGACTCTGTGCAGAAAGCAACAATTCTGTCTAAGCAATTGAAATGTAAGTTGGATTTTCTTTGTTTATGCTGAGTACTACAATAAAGAAGATTTACTTAAGAACTGAGAGTCTACTAGTAAAGCTTCTATTTGGGAATGGTTTAAGCTGGCAAAGCTATTCTATACTGTGCCTAGAACAGCACAGAGGCCATCTTCTAGAAGATGCGTCTAGACCCTAGTTATCCCATACAAAGGCCATGAGACCCTGTTGTTCGCCACCATATCGATGCACATAGAGACTGGAGAATTGGATGCTCTATCCACAAGCACTACGTGGAAGTTGTAAACTCCTACCATCGAAGTCATACTCTGCCTGGGGGAGCAATGGCATGTAACCCAGACCCCAAGTGGCACGGCTGAGGGATCAAGGATGTGTATTGGACTGGTGGGAGCTGTAAATATGTAAATACCATAGGACTAAAAAGAGACTATTAAGTTTTACACCAAACATCTTTGTCGTGCACTAAAACCTCTTTCAGCAACTTGAACTGTTTGATATGAAATGAACGGTGTGTTAAGGCAAAGTATGAAGTTTGGATTATCTGCCTGTTGTAGCACTCCAATAAAGTTGAGTTTTGCATTTAACATAAATCCTGGAGTGGAGAGTTTTCTTTGGAGTGAGAGTGAAGTTAATTTACTCACAGATTGGTAAAGAAATTTAAAAAAAAAAAGTGTGGTTTAAAACCCTACAGCCTATCGGGATCAAGCCTGGCACCGGCCTGCACTCAGCTCAGTAAGAAATATAACTTTTTGAACACCTATTTCATCCAAGATGGCCGCTGTCTACATCTGATGCTCACGCCAGCGCTCTGTGACCTCTGGAACTAGACCGCGATGCCGAAAAGAAGGGGCTGATCCGCTCTCAATGCTTCTCAGCGGCAAAGCTTCCCTTCTGGTACCGGCCTACTTGACTCTTATTTTCAAAGGGCTGGGATTCCTGCAACGCCAGAGGGAAGCCTGCTGGAGCGCTTAGGGGCGGATAGAGACCCTGGGACGCTCCCTGGGCTAGAGCTTTCGCTCATCCCCGACGTGAAAGCTCCTCCCCCACAACCACAAGGCAGTAGCTCCCCATTGTCGGCATCTCAAACCTTTAACCAAGGGTGGGGCAGGAGAAGAGAGATGAGAGACACTTCATCAACCCCAGGGAGCTCGGAGGAGCCTGGAGTTATTAGCTTCACCAGGAGAGGTTGAAGCTGTTCCATCTGACATAGTGGGGGAGGTAGTAGCTGAAAGTATGGAGAAAGATTCTTTTATTAACAAGGAACCCGAGGTACTGATGACTTTATTTTCTTTATCCATATCTAAACCTACTGAAGTCACCCTTGATAGTTTATGGAGTTTAATTGTGGACTTGGGTAAAGCATTGTGCCCTCAAGTTCAAAAATTGACACAGGACTTGACAAATTTGGAAAGGAAATTTAAAGAAACTAACTCTGGATTAGAAATTTTAACTCAACAAAATAAGGTACAAGAAAAAGAACTGCACCATATACAAACTCTTCAAAGTACTATTGTTAAAGATTTGACATATTTGAGGAGAAAGACTGAATCTCTTGATAATTTTTCTAGGAGTATTTTATTTATTTGTTACATTTGTATCCCACATTTTCCCACCTATTTGCAGGCTCAATGTGGCTTGCATCTTACCGTAAGGCAATTGCCTAGACCGGTATGGAAACAGATACAATTTGATGTTAGGGTCGGGTAAAGTTAGTATATTCAGGTTCCTAGGGATAAAAGATAGGAAGTAATATATAGTGTCAAGTACAGTTTATGGTACTAATAATCTCTGATTCCATAATTTTCCTAACAATTTACAGTCTCCCCCGAGATATATAGAAAAAGTATATTAAAGAAATATTAGGAGTGGCTGAAGAAAGTACCCCGCCTTTCTCACAAGTATATTATTTACCTACTAAATCAATAGTCAATCAGCAAGATCAAGATAATCAAGAGTTGGATGTTTCTGCTTTACTGGAGTCTTCAGATACTGATTTAGTTGTGGTGTCAACTTTGATTACCACTGTAGTGTTGACACCTGATAAGAATTGGTTGTTGAAAATGTTCTTTAAAAATATAGATAAGACTTTCCTGGGATTGAAAATTCAAATTTTTCCAGATGTCTCCATGGACACCCAGAAGAGACGCCAACAATTTTTGTTAATGAAACCAGGTGCTCTTCAGTTAGGAGCTACTATTTTATTTTTGTGATATCCGTGCAAATGCGTCATCAGATACTGATCGGTAAAATATGTCTTCTATGAGCCTTCCCATCTTACAGCTTTTTTGTCAACCCCTATTGGTGGACCCCAATAATAGCTCTCTCTTTAATTTAATTTAACAGGAATCTACTGATTCGTTAGATGAAGAAAATGCCTTTATTGTTTTCCTTAAATTAGAATTTCCATTGTTTAACATCTTGGATCTAAAATGTGGACCTTAGCTATGATTGACAGATAATGTTTTTCTTTTTTTATTATATAATTGTGTGTTGTTGTTATGTCATACTTTTATGTACAAGTATTCTTTTTTCTTAATTTTTGAAATTTTGATAAATTAAAAAAAACAAAGAAATATAACTTGTGTTTTTGGCCCTGGTTTGGGTACTGACCCGAAGAGCTAGCTTCTGCCGTGAACTTTGTGGTAAGACCAGAGTTACAAAGCTTATTATGGACAAGTCTGTGCAATTATTTTTTATATGAAAAATCTTTGCAAAGCATTTTTCCTGAATTTGCCATTTTTTTCAAGGTGTTTTATAAGTGATTTTAATGGTGTAACTTGGCCGTATTTTGATTTAAGTATTTGTTTAATGATTTCTCTTTCTGGCACACAACCAGGAAGTACTATAAAAATGGTTCTCCCATGATGCAAAGGGTTTGTTATTGACAAGACAAGAGGGAACTCTGGGGATCTTTTACAATGGCACGCTAGCGTTTTTAGCACGCTCTAATATTTAGGGCACGCTAAACGTTAGTGACATCCATATATTCCTATGTGTTTTGTAATATATTTTTTATATATCTTGTATGTTCATGTTATCTGACTATTGTTTTTAGTTCATACACCTAGGGTGGCCTTGAGTGGGCGAAACGTGGACCACGTTGGGTACTTGCTTTTAATAAAGAATTGTCTTTGGAGGACTTCATTTGGGATCTGCTTTCTTTCACATGTGCTAATTTTGCCATTAGTGAATTGCCATTAAAACACATTAGCATGTGAGCCCTTACCACCACCCATTATGTAGGTCTCACATGCTAAGCACACACTAATTTGTCAGCACACAACAATCTAATCTAATCCTGTAGTTACAGTCCGCTTTCTCCCCAAAAGGGTCCAGAGTGGTTTACAATAAAATACTGAGCTACAATTATATAAATGAAAATAAGAAAAAACTGTTGGAAAAGATAAGTTTTAATGGTTTCTGCGAAAAGCATAATAAGTTTGTTTCTTCACCAGTAAAGGAAGCTCGTTCCAGATCACAACGGATCAGATGTATATGAAAAAGATGATGCCAATATTGGAAATATTAACAGAAAGGAATTTTTTTTACAGAGAATCTTTTCTGACTGAAGGAAATACCATTGAGTCAAACTTTCTAGAGCCAAACCATGTAACATTTTAAACACAAAGCAAGATAATTTAAACAAGACCAGTGATCAGAAACCAACAATGGAGAAACATGATCAAATCTCTTTCATGAATATTCATTGTGGATATCCTAAAAACCTGACTGATGGGTGAATCCAGGACTAGGTTTGGGAACCACTGGAGTATCTTTGTTAAAGCTAAACCATGTATCTTGTCCATTTAACTCTAAATAGATATTGCACCACTGAACATTGCCTTCTGCATGAACAGGAGAGGGGTAAATGCTGCTGAGCAGCTAGAAATGCATCTGCTGAAAATGGCTGGCACTGGCCTCTGATGGTTGCACAGCCCACAAACTCTATAATAGAAGATTTGTGGGGATAACGGATCGGGACCCACAGACCACATTTTCCCCCAAGTAATGGGTATTTCTGGTTGATAGATCTTGGAATAAAAGCAGAACTGCTTTAGCTATAGTATTTAGGAACTGGAAACATTTTGAAAAAAAAAGTGTTTTGAGGTAAAACAGTTTTCTATTTCTATTTGTTTTGTTTATATGTTTTAATGAAAGCAAGCACTGTATATGGAAAACACTCTTTCTGTAAAATGGAAATTTACTGTTTCCAAAGAGACTTCACTGTCTATAAACCAGCACAAAGCCAGATTGTTAACAGTGGTGGATGTGTGAATTGCACATTTTCAGGCTTGAGGCTCTTCTGAACTCATTTATTATCCTTTCAAGACTAATTCACTGACACCTTTAGCACAGAATCCCAGAGCAAGTGCAAATTGGATGCAAGCCCACACTGTCTTTGATTTGCCTCTCACATCTCTTTTACATTTATTCCAGGCTCCAGTCTGCGGACACATGATTTATTGTTAAGCCAAGGGAGTGGAAAAGATGCATAAAAGAAAGAAAAGAGAAAAAGCACAACAGAAAGAAAAATGAGCATGGACAGGTGAAAGCACATATAAATAAAAAGAATGAAAGAAGATCAGTGTGAGAAAAATCACAGTCCTACGGAGCAAATTTCAACCAGATTTGGAAAGAAAGGAGAATCTTAGAGAGGCCAGGGTTGGATTTTATAAATATTTTCTTCTAAGATGGCTTGTTTTTACAGACAGTAGATAAAAACTGTGCTTATTATAATGCAGTATGCGGGACATAGGGGGTCTATTGACAGTTCTGGCCCTTTTAAGAGAAGTTCACCAGGATGTAATATTTTGAAATGCAAATTAAAACAAGAATAAGCGCAATATGAATAAAACAAACAAACAAATATCAAAGAATCCTCTCATCAGACAATGAGAAACACTCTCAATGTAAGAACATCTAGTCCAGCATCCTGCTTCCAATAGTGATCAAGTCAGGTCATAAGTACTTGGCAGAATCCCAATAAGTAGCAATTCTATACTACCTAATCCAAGGGATAAGCAGTGGCTTTCCTTGGGACTACCTCAATAATAATTTATGGACTTTACCTCCAGGAATATATCCAAACCTTTTTCAAACCCAGATACGTTAACTGCTTTTGCCAGATCTACCGCCAACAAGTTCCAGAGTTTAACTATACATTGAGAGAAAAATATTTCCTTTTATTAATTTTAATAGTATTACTATCAGGCTTATTTTCGAAATAGAAGGGCGCCCATCTTTCGACACAAATCGGGAGATGAGCATCCATCTCCCAGGGTTGCCCAAATCGGCATAATCGAAAGCTGATTTTGGGCGTCCTCAACTGCTTTCCATTGCAGGGATGACCAAAGTTCACGGGGGCGTGTCAGAAGCATAGCGAAGGCGGGACTGGGACGTACCTAACACATGGGCATCCTTGACCAATAATGGAAAAAGAAGGGCGTCCCTGACGAGCATTTGGGAGACTTTACTTGGTCCATTTTTTTTTACGACCAAGCCTCAAAAAGGTGTCCAAACTGACCAGATGACCACTGGAGGGAATCGGGGATTACCTCCCCTTACTCCCCCAGTGGTCACCAACCCCCTCCCACCCTAAAAAAAACCTTTTTAAATAGTTTTTGCCAGCCTCTATGCCAGCCTCAAATGTCATACCCAGCTCCATCACAGCAGTATGCAGGTCCCTGGAGAAATTTTAGTGGGTGCAGTGCACTTCAGGCAGGCGGACCCAGGCCCATCCCCCCCTACCTGTTACACTTGTGGTGGTAAATGTGAGCCCTTCAAAACCCACCAGAAACCCTCTGTACCAACATGTAGGTGCCCCCTTCACCCCTTAGGGCTATGGTAGTGGTGTACAGTTGTGGGGAGTGGGTTTTGGGGGGCTCAGCACACAAGGTAAGGGAGCTATGCACCTGGGAGCAATTTGTGAAGTCCACTGCAGTGCCTCCTAGGGTGCCCAGTTGGTGTCCTGGCATGTCAGGGGGATCATTGCAGTACGAATGCTGGCTCCTCCCATGACCAAACGGCTTGGATTTGGTCGTTTCTGAGATGGGCATCCTTGGGTTTCCATTATGGCCGAAAATCGGGGACGACCATCTGTAAGGATGACCATCTCTAAGGTTGACCTAAATTTCGCGATTTGGGCATCCCTGACCATATTATCAAAATGAAAGATGGACGCCCATCTTGTTTCGATAGTATGGGATTCCCCGCCCCATCGCCGGGACGTCCTGCCAGGATGTCCTCAGGAAAACTTGGGCGCCCCTTTCGATTATGCCCGTCCACGTAATTTCATGGCATGTCTCCTAATCTTTGTACTTTTTGAAACAGTAAACAGTTAATTCATGTTTACCCTTTCCATTCCACTCAGGATTTTGTAGACCTCTGTCATATCTCCTCTGAGCCATCTCTTCTCCAAGCTGAACAGCTCTAACCTCTTTAGCATTTCCTCATATGAGAGTCATTCCATCCCCTTAATCATTTTGGTCGCCCTTCTTTGTATCTTTTCTAATTCTGCTACATTTTGTTTTTAGGCGTGGTGACCAGAATTGCACACAATGCTCAAGGTGAGGTTGCACCATGGAGCGGTACAGAGGTATTATAATATTCTTTGTTTTATTCTCTATTCCTTTCCTAATAATTCTTAGCATTCTCTTTGCTGTTTTGGCCACCACTGCACACTGAGCCAAAGATTTTAACAGAAAGGGATCCTTCTCTAATGCTTCTTCTATAATGTATTATATGTTTATGTTTATTACAACTTTCTGCACCACTTTACCTAACTGGCAGATCCACGCAGTTCACAGATTAAAAATACATCAAATGAAAAGGAAATGAAAAGGAACTACAAAATTAATAGGAAAGAAAACACACCTAGCATACAAGCACATAAAAACACTAGGGTAGGGAAGGGAGAAAGGGGATGGGAAAGGAGCCCTAAACAAAAAATTAGATCACGCAGTCTGTCAGCGAGGAACCAACCAAAGCAGCAAATCATGGAGAATCTGCAAAAGGGGTTAACCATTGATATCAAATTCTGAATGGAAGAGCCAAGTTTTAAAGTCACATTTAAAGTTCTTTGAAAGATTGCTCTGAGCGGAGTGACAAAGGGAGTGAATTCCAGTGAAAAGGGGCTGCAAAGAAGAAAGCCCACTGTCTAGTTGACTCAAGTTGAGCAGAGCGAGGGCCAGGGAGAACAAGACGAAAGTCGTTTCTGGATCAAAGCAAATGGGGAGGGGAATATGGGATGGTAAGTGTGGCTAAGTAGGGATGTAAGTCTAAGCAAAAAGCTTTGAAAGTTATGGTAAGCGGTTTATAAATATCTAGCGGTTCCACAGGGAGCCAGTGGTATTGCTGAAGATAAGAGGAGATGTGATCATGTTTATGAAGATGGGAAAGGACGGCAAACACAGAAGAAAGTGGACCTCCGCATTGGAAAAACCAAGAAAAGAACACCGCGAAGGTGACAAGATGGATGACGCCAAACAAACTTCTACTGGACTCATGCTTCGAGAACAGTGACGCTCACACTCTCATTAAGAAGCTCAGAAGTTTTCTTTCTCCATTTTCCTAAGGTGTTGTTAGAGAAATTCAGTGTTTGCACAAGACTCTCCTTATGAGAACCAATAACACTTTGCCATACAGAGACTCCTGAGGTAGGCCTGAATGGCCGAAACACGACTCGTGTCGAGTCCAGTTTTTAAAGAATAAACTCTTGATGGGAAAGGAGGCACATGGTTGTATTTTGCAAAGATTAGAGTTTTTTACGAAGTGATTTGGAACATCCTAGATACACAATATTGCAGTAGACCAACCTAGTAGTTAAGAGAGCTAGAATAAGCGTATGAAAAATGGAGGATGTGAAATACCTTCTCAAACAACACAATTGTCTCAGCATGCAAAAACCAGTTTTGTAAAGGTTGGAAACCTCAGGAGAAAAAGTGAGATTAGAGTTAAGGATAACACCAAGGTAGTGGGGAACTGGTTGAATCACAGTATCAAAGAGAGCCAACGGGACAGTGGGAATAGTTAGACCACTAGTAAACCAGCAAGCTACTGTTTTGTCTTTATTGAGAATGAGCTGGTGGTCTAACAGCCAGTTTGAAATAAGAACTAAACAATCCTGAAGTGGTTCAATGGAAAGTGACGTGGATTTAACAGGGAAAAGCAGAAGAATATCACCTTCATAGAAATGGTTGGAAATCCCAGAAAACTGCATCAGGGTGGTGAGAGAAGCTAGGAACAAATTGAACAAGAGAGGGGATAGAACTGATCTCTGCAGGACACCATAGGACAGTGGGTAGGGGGAAGAAGTATTGTCGGTTAGAGAGGAATAAGGTGAACTATACTGGTTCACCTTATTCCTCTCTAACCGACAATACTTCTTCCCCAGTATAGAACAGTATAGAATAGTCCCAAAACTTCGGGGCCTTTTACTAAGGTGTGCTGATAAATGGCCTGCAGTACTGTAGGCGCGGGTTTTGGGCACGCGCAGAATCACTTTTCAGCGCACCTGTAAAAAAGGCCTTTTTAAACTTTTCGCCGAAAATGGACGTGTGGTAAAATGAAAATTGCCGCGTATCCATTTTGGGTCTGAGACCTTTCCGTCAGCCATTGACCTAGTGGTAAAGTCTCACATACTAACGGGGTGGTAATGACCTACGCGTGCCAAATGCCACTTGACGTGCGTCCAATACGTGCAGCAGAAAAATTATTTATCGGATGCGTGGCAAAAATGAAATTACCGCAAGAATCATGCGGTAGCTGTGCGGTAACTCCATTTTGGCGCACATAGACGGCTTAGTAAAAGGGCCCCTCAGATTGTGAGCCCCCTAGGGACAGAGAAAGTACCTGTATATAATGTGTACAACGCTGCGTACGCCTAGTAGTGCTATAGAAATGATTATTATTAGTAGTAGAAGGAGAGAGTGGTTCACAAAGTTAAAAGCAGCTGAGAGGTCCAGAGAAATAGACAGAACCATAAAGTATTATTCAGTGCAAAAACTGTGAAGATGAATGCTAACAGCTTGGATTTGGAAAGGTAAGTAATCAAATCTTAGACAAAAAAAAAAACTGTGAGACACACCAGATGTTAAGACACAGATCAAATCAGCTACAGTAGATGGAAGATCACATGCCACAGAGCAGATCAAAGCAGTACCTCCTTGGGACAGCACCTTTTGGGAACAGAGCACTGCATCAATGACCTTATGAAAATACCGAAAGGAAGATTTAAAATAATTCAAGAACATAAGACTTCTGAAGTTTACATGAAATGACAGTCTCGAAGTGACAAGAAAGGAATCCTCAAAGATCTGGGCTTTTTAATGCATTAACCATAAATTTCTACTGCCTGTCACTTCCTGATCACCCATCAAATTATATCCTCCTCTCCTTTCCTCTTCAGACTATTACTGGAATGTTTTGTATGATTCACTTATATTTTCTGGTTATGGTGGGGCAGATTTTCAGCTGGTGTAGTGACTGCATTAATTTAAGCAGGACATTTAGTCAGATTTTTGGCCTGATAATATCGTAACTGTATAAGTTCTGAAAATGCAAGAAGAGTGATGTTTTACAGTTGCCAGCCACTGATAATGTTTAACTTTTATTTATTTATTTTAACATTTAATAACTAGGTGGGTAACAAGACATATACATAAAACATAAAAATATACCATCATACATAATTTCAAAATAATAAAAAACAAACAAACTGAATTCCTCACACAGCCCTTCCAGTAGCATAGGATTACCTAAATCCCAAAATATGCTTCTTTTGAATATTGCCTAGTTGCCTTTTGTGCATTCTGTTCTTGAGAAAGGGCATGCTAGTTCCTGAAAGCTAGTCAAGAAATATATTTATAGGCCCTAATTGGTAGTGGAGTCAAAATGGCAGCATGATCAGTGGGAGCGAGTCTGCAGCATTTACCTCTTACATGTCTTCAAGCCAATATGCCTCACAACAAGTTAAAGTAGTGAAGCCTGGAACATCTGCAGGCTTTACTTCTACTCCTGTGCAGTGGACTATCGAGCAGTATACAACCGCCAATCCCACCCTGTCTGGAGAGCCTGTGTTGTAAGTGCCCCTGGCCAAGAACTTTCGACACGCCTTTTGCTGCTTGACCAACTGGTGATGTGACTCGGCCTGCTCCGAATGGAGCATCTCAGCCAGGTTCGACAACTTGCGCACTGAGTTTCACAAGCAGATGCTTGTGAAGAGCTGGTAAGATTGTATTCCGGAGATGAGCACTGAAGTCTGGTACATCTTCCTCCCAAAAGAATCCACGGTTCTAGCTTCTCTACCTGGGGCACCAAGGCATAGTCCCTGGAACTCCTGGCTCTTTTAAGAGAGGATTCCATGGAATTGCGAGGCAACTGAGGCTTGTCAAAAAAGGTGTACTCCGGTTCTGATACATGGTATCGATCTTCTTGTGTATGACCGCGACTGACAGAGGGGACTCCCAATTCCTAACGAGGATTTCCTGGAGTACCTTGTGGAGAGGGACAGTTACAGCCTCCCTAGGAGGAGACGTGTAGTACAGGACCTCAAGCATCTTGGCCCTGGGTTCATCCTCCACTTTCAAAGGAAATGGAATGGAATGAGCCACTTCCTTGACAAAAGAAGGGAATAAAAGGCAGTCCGGAGGAGACTTTCTCCGTTCAAGTGGAGGGGAGGGTTCAGAGGGAATTCCATAGGACTCATCCAAGGAAAAGTACCTTGGATCCTCCTCTGAATCCCATGAGCACTTTGTTTGGTGTCAGACAATACCTCTCGATGGGAGTGTCGAGACTGAACCTGCCTCGACGTGGAGGAACAAGGTCCTTGAGAACGGCATCACGAAATCGGTTCCCGCCTCGACTCCAGCAAAGCTTCCTCCATTGACAAGAAGGGAGTGCCTGTTTGGGTGGCAGATGACACTGGAGACAAATGCAGCATTAGTATTGGAGGCTGCACCACAGTCTGGGGCCAAGCGGGGCTGCAACGGTAGGCAGGGTAGGAGTAAGCACCCCCAATGTCGATGCAAACCATTGCATTAGGCCATCCAGCAGCTCAGGGAGCAAGGCTCAGATGCGCTCATCAAGGGCCGACACTGTGAAAAGCTGGGGTGCCTGTTCAGGTGCAGGTTGCAGAGGTGCCGGCGTTGATATAGGAGCTGAGTCTTGGCTGCTGGGAGACCAATGCATCAGCACATCCTGTATGAAGGGTGACCAGTCCTCCTGGTGTTGATGCTTCTCTGGTGCCGAATCCTTCGACACCCTGGAGCTCCCGGCACCGTGCGTTGAGGGCAATCGATGAAGATGCTTCTTGGCCTTCACCCAAAGCGTGTCACCGAGTCTCCTCGGTGCCAAGTATGATGTTGAATCTACACTTTGCATTGGGGTCAAGTCCGAAGATGGATGGTCCCGAGGGCCCTGTACAACAGGACGCCTTGAGGCAGGTGGCATCCTAATCGATGCTTCACTGCTCCCAGTGTCTAACAGTCTAGCAGCAGCCATGCTTACCAACGCTCCCGATGCCAGTGCGATGCTCAACATTGACGCGGATACCTCCGTCCTTGATGCCGACATTGAGGAACCGGACTTGGGTCTAAAAATCTTCTCTTGAGCCTCTCTGGAAACCTGGGTCCTCTGCTTCATGCGAAGACAGAGAACACAGTTAGTAGGGCTATGGTCAGGCCTAAGACACTGAAGACACCAAGAATGGGTACCCTTCTCAGAGACTATCCGATTACACTGGATATAGCACTTAAAGCCACTGGGAACCTTCATGGACATGGAAGGATAAACTTCCTCGGCTAAATTAAACGAAGTGATGGTGCCTGAAAAAGAGGCAAAGCACGGCAAAAGATGAAGGGAAAAATCTCGGCCGAAGTCAAGGCCTAAAAGCGTCTGAATGATGACAAAAAAGAAAGGAAAATTAAAACTTGGCAAAATAAAGTAAAAATGTAAGGGAAAAGCAAAGGAAGGGGGTTCCACAACTGGGAACACAGTTTAAGGAGAAAAAAAAATTGCCGAAGGGCACAAAAAGCTCTTTTGGAATGAGCGATGTGAGGAGATGGTAAAAAAACATGCCCTCTTCTCACCAAAAAGAATTGAGGTGACTGCGTTCTTGCAGTAGGTGGGAAGTCACTCGCACATGTGCAGCGGAGCATGTCTCGTGTTCCACAAAGCTCTACTTATACTTTTCATAAGTCCCAGACTGGGCAATGCAGGTCGGCATCACCCACTTGTGAGAATCTGTAAGCCTGCTTGTCCTCGAGAAACTACTTTGCACACAATTAATTAGACTGTTTAGTCATAATGATGACATCATGAATGGCAGAACATCCTCTGTGGACTCCACACAACAGCCCTCCACCAGCTTCTCCTGTGTTCTAAGGAGTTAACTCTACAAAGTATTTTTCATGTGTAATGCAAGTTTTACAGGTGGAAAAGGGCCCTTATAAAATTATGCATCCAAATACAAGCGTATTTATTTATTACATTTCTATCCCACATTTTCCCACCTATTTGCAGGTATTGCTTTCACAATACCGTACTGTGATTGCCAAGACCGGTAGAGAAAAAAAATATAAGGTGAAATTACATTTGAATCAGATACAATGGGGTCAAAGAGAGGGAAGGTTAAATAATGTCCAATACGATTGTAGGGTTTGCCGAGTTGCAGAATGTAGACATCTATGTTGGATCAGTAGGATATGCCCTTTTGAACAGGTAAGTTTTTAATGATTTCCTGAAGTTTAGGTGGTCGTAGATTGTTTTCAATGTTTTGGTAGTGCGTTCCATAATTGTGTGCCTATGTAGGAGAAGCTGGTTGTCTAGGTTGCTTTGTATCCGAGTCCTTTGCAGCTTGGGTAGTGCAGGTTTAGGTATGTTCAAGATGATACGGTTCTGTTTCTGTTTGGTAGATCTATGAGGTCTATCATGTAACCTGAAACTATACCGTAGATAATTTTGTGGATCAAGGTGCAGATTTTGAAGGAAATGCATTCATTAATTGGGAGCCAATGTATTTTTTCTCAGGGGGGTTTGGCACTTTCGAATTGTGTTCTGGCGGTCAAGAGTTTCTTTGTGAGTTGTTCTTTACATCCCGCATAGATTCCGTTGCAGTAGTCTATGTGGCTTAGTACCATTGATTGTATTAGTTTATACATGCATCAATAAAATGGTGCATTCTTACATGTGCACTGCATGTAGGGGTGTTTTTACAAAGGCGCTAGCGTTTTTAGCATGTGCGCTAAATATGCAGGTGCTAACACACTAGAGACACTCATATATTTTTATGGGAGTCTCTAGCATTTAGCGTGCTCTAAAAACACTAGCGTGCCTTTGTAAAAGACCTCTCATAGGCTTTTATAAAATAGGCACCTTTTTGGACCTTTTCACATAGGCGTCTTGTTATAAAATCAGGGCCATACTGTACAGCCAGAAAATTCCAGCATAACATTAAGTAAACAAGTGCAGACAAAAATAGATTTATGTACAGAGCAATTAGGTTAAACAAGTCAGGTACGTGGGAGAATCTATCCCTTTCTTGTGCGCTCAATAATTTAACATCTTCTGCAGCAGAATAAGATTAGGTGAGTTCCTCTGTGCTGTTAAACAATTAGTATGATAAAAACACATTTGCAGGAGACAAAAATACCAGCAGTGATTAGAGGGAAAAAACATGTTAAGAAAATGTTTCTATTTGGCGCTGAACAAACACATTTGTAATAAGTTGCTTCAGTACTTCATAAACCACTCTACATACTATAATTATTTTAATCATCCTCAGACTTCTTAATTCAGTATCCTGTGAGGATGCCATTTCAATCAGTTATCCACTCTCACATGCCTTCATCAAACCTGCAATACTTTTTGACAGGTTATCTCAAGCTGAACAACTCCCACTTGTCCCTCTGTGACAACAATGATATTTATTTTGATTGTAACTAGGTAATCTTCTTTTCATGCACTGATACAAAAGCAATCTTATTGTCAGTAGAAGAAAAACTAGACCAAGTATATATTAGAAAACAAGGCATGATAGGGATTATATTACTTTCAAGTAATCCAAACCTGAATGGGCACAAGGTGATGGGATCAGAATATGAAAAACAAAGGCTAGAAAGTAATCTAGCATGGTCACCACTTCCCCTCCTCTTCCTATCCTGTAAAATTAAATAAAGGACTTCATGGAGCAGGTAAGTACGTGCTTAGGAGGGTCATGAGGCATAAGAAATAATGGTTATGGGGACACAATAGATATTAAGAAGGCATGTATGTTTCCATAGAAAAGAGAGAAATGAAAGGCCTCAGAAATGGTTTACAGGATTATACAGATATAGATCTAGATAGAAAGATATAGATCTATGTATCTATGTCAATACAGATATAGATATACATACTACCTAGATTGTAAGCTCTTTGAGCAGGGACTGTCTCTCTATGTCAAATGTTCAGCGCTGCGTGCGTCTGGTAGCGCTATATAAATGCTATTAGTAGTAGTAGTAGTACCTGAAAGCCATTAAAAATTTATGATGAAATGAATACCGTTACTATAGAGTAATCCATTTTGTCTTCAGAACATGCTCAAGATTCTCTCTCTACATTTTCAGTCTATTTCCACCAATCCTTCTCTGGGTTGCTAGCCCTGATTTGGAACACATCTATCTCAGTCAATGGTTCTGACCATTTGTAAAGGAAAACCTTTCATAACAGGGAACAGCGAGGTGTACCACATTTGTAGTCTCCTCTCTCACCCTCTCCCCTCAGCTGATTCTCTCCTCCCTCAGCCTCAGACCAGGCAACTGATCCCTTCTGATGATGGGGTTCCCAACCTGTTTTGATGGTCAGACCCTTTTCAATTTCCAAGGTTTCAGACCTTTAGACCTTTCTGATCACTCTCCACCCCCCAACCAACCTATCTGTATCTCTAATTAAGCCAATCTCTACCATTCTTTGTCCTCCCAGGTTCATTTCCAGTATTCTGCCCCCACATTTATGTGTGCATGTTCTGCATTTGTTTTTCATATTTGTTCTTCTAACATAAAGTGCTGGCATAAGTGCCCTTAGTGACATGGACCGTGCTCTAGTCTCAGGCACTGATCCTATTGGTCTATTTCCTTGTTCTCTAGCTATGTGGGTCTTCTTCTTGTCTCCATCTCCCTACCAAGCAGATTCTCCATATTGGCTCAGAGCATGAGGCACTGCTCTCCTCCTGGAAAGAGGACTCTCTTTTCACATTCACCCTTTTTAAGCCCAGTGCTCTCTTCTACCGGTGGAAGACCAGCATGTGGGGAGGTGCCAGCATGGTCATGGTGTGGGGGAGCTGCCGGTGCAGTGGTGGCCCAGGAAATGCAACAGGCTTCAGTTGGAGGAGAGCTTCTATGATTTTCAGATTCTAGCCCTAAGTGTATTTTATAAACCAGTGTTTCCCAAGTGGGGTCCTACAGTATGCCTTGCCAGTCAGGTTTTCAGGATATCTACAATGATTATGCATGAAAGAGATTTGCATATAATGGAGGCAGTATATGCAAATCAAGTCCATTAATATTCATTGTGGATATCCTGAAAACCCGACTGGCAAGTGGTACTCCTGGACTGGGCTTGCTATACACTGCTATAAACATTAAGCACCATTTATAGAATAGCACTTAGCACACTATTTTTCAGCACTATTTATAGAATTTGGTCCTCTATGTTTATATCCCTTTGAAGAACTACTCTGTTGTGATGAAAATTTGTGTAAGGTGGATCAGCTACTAGGGCCTGAATTTCGCTGACCCTGTGAGCTGAAGTGACTGTCACCAAAAGCAAGACTTTCTAGGTCAGATACTTCAGGTGGGAAGAGTCAAGTGGCTCAAAAGGGGCTTTTATCAGCTGGATAAGAATGACGTTAAGATCCCATGATACTGTAGGGGGTCTGATCAGAGATTTTAGCCACAGCAACCCCCCCCAAGAGCCCAGCAACTAAAGGCTGCAAAGAGATGGGCTTACTTTTCACATGGGAATAAGTGTCAATTGCACTGAGATGAACCCTTACAGAGCTGGTTTTTAAATCAGACTCAAAGGTGCAGAAGATATTCAAGCACTTTTGGGCAGGGCAAGAGAATGGATCTAGAGCATTACCCTCAGACCAGATGGCAAACCTTCTCCATTTAAGATTATATAATCTCTTCATGGAATATTTTATTGAAGCAAGGAGGACTTTACAGACACCCTCATTTAGTTGGAGGGATGCAAGTTCTAAGTTCTCAACATCCAAGCCGTGAAATCTGGGGCCTGGAGGTTGGGATGCAGAAGAGACCCCTCATTCTGGGTGATGAGGGACGGAAAACAGTCCAGCCTCCAAAGATCCCTAGAGGACAACTCCAGAAGTAGAGGGAACCATATCTGCTGAGGCCAATATGGTGCGATGAGGATCATGGTTCCCCGATCCTGAATGAGTTTCAGCAAGGTCTTTCCCACCAGAGGTATGGGAGGATACACATACAGAAGACCCTTCCCAAGGAGGCAAGCATACGATATTTGTCTGCTGTGTGATTCCATTCTGCAATAGAACTGAAGGACTTTGTTGTTGAGGTGAGTGGCAAAGAAATACACTGAGTGGATACCCCACTCTCTGAAGATCTGTTGGGCTACGCTCATGTTAAGGGATCACTCGTATGATTGCACCACTCTGCTCAATCTGTCCGCCAGACTGTTGCTCTTCCCTGCCAGGTATATGGCCCTGAGCACCATGCCATGGCTGGAAGCCCAGCGCCACATTCTGACAGCTTCCTGACATAAGAGGTACAATCCTGTGTCTCCCTGATTGTTAACACAATATATTGCAAACTGATTGTCTGTTTGGATGAGGGTAATTTGATGCATGAGCTGCTCTGAAAGTCTTTAGAGTGTTCCAAATGGCCTGGAGCTCGAGGAGATTGATATGAAGCTGTATCTCCTGGGAAGACCTGAGTTTTAAATGTAAACCGCTTTGTATTGAACAAGCTAATGGTATATCAAATGTAAAATCAGGGCTTTTTTTGAGGGGGTACTGAGTACCGGTACCTTTTCCATTGTCTGCTAAAATTAACCCATGGTCCCCAAGTTTTAATGAAAGTGCTCAGGCTCTGCACACCAATTTTGCCTTGTCATAGATTCTGTGACAAGTTGCAGGGGGCCTGGCTATTGTGAGGCGGATCTCTCAGTGATCACCCCATCTCTGAAGGGTGGCCTGGCATTTGAGTACCGGCACCTTTTTTGCTAAAGAAAACACACTGTGTAAAATAAACATAAGACCACTGACCCTGAATGTGAAGCCCATGTACGTGAGCTCCCCAGCCCAGGCTGGATGCATCTATTGTCAACATCTTGTAAGGGGGGAGGGGGAAGGAATTTGGAATGGTAAGCCCCTTGTCAAAGTTTGGTTTATTGCCCACCACAGGAGTGATTTCTTGAGTTCTGGAGTGAAATTGATGACATTGGCTAGGTTCTCTGTGGCCTGGGACCACTGGGAAGCTAGAGTGCATTGGATCATACTTAAATGGAGACGTGCCATGGGCATGACATGCACAGTGGAGGCTATGTTGTCTAATATCTGCCGAGCTGTGATCTGCTGGCTCTGCTGAACATGAAGAGCAATGCCAATCTGCTCACATGTGGGGTAGAAAGGCTCAGGCGTTAACTGTGCCTAGCATGGCTCCTATGAACTCCAGTCGCTGTTCTGGAAGGAGACAGAGCTTTGGTTATTTGATAATGAACCCTAGCAGCTCCAGCACCCAAATAGTTTTTCACATCGATTCTTGAGCTCCTTCCTGGGGTATGCTTTTTACTAGCCAATCTTCTAGGTAGGGACTGCTCTTCCATTCTGCATAGTGGCTACTGCAAGGTACTTTGTAAATACTCTGGGAGTAGATGCAAGGTCAAAAGGCAGAGTGCAATACTGGTAATGGTGTTTCCCTACTTGAAATCTGAGATACATCCTGTGGCTGGGATATATCTCAATGTGGGTATGTGTCCTTTAAGTCAAGAAAGCATAGGTGCCCAGGAATCCTGAACTGTTTCCAGACATTTGTTCAGGTCCTTAGGTTCTGTTTTCTTAGGGACCAGGAAATACTTGGAATGAAATCACTTCCCTTTTTCCCCTGGTGAAATGGATTTGACCACATTGGAAGACAGTTCCTTTGTAAGTAACCTCAGGTGCTGACAGCTTAACCTTGAGGCTCTCAGAGGACAATTTGAGGGGAGTGTTCACCAATGAAGGGTGTAATCCTCCCCCCCAGGATTATCTTGAGGACCCAGTGGTCAGATATTATAAGAGGCCACCTTTCTTAGAAAAAATTCAGTCTCTCTCCTATTGGTAGGGCATCTGGTGCAGTACTTCTATTATGGCTATGCTTCTCCTGGAGCCAATCAAAAGCTTACCCCCTTGCTTTGACTAGGACTTAGGCTCATTGCTTCTATGGATGGGAGCAAGAGCCCTGGCACTGCTGAGAGGGGTGGGAGTGTGGGAAGTACCTACACCTTTGAGAGTAGCAAGACTTCCTCTGACTTCTACCCAAGAACCTCTGCAATGTAGAGGCTGCAGAAGGAGCAGACCCAGACAGTGACTTGATGGTATCAGCTGTTTTCTTGATGAGGTTAGCAACCTCGTTCACCTTGTCACCAAAACGATTGTTTCCTCAGTAGAGGACATTCATTAGCTTCTGAACTGCCGGTTCAAGATCAGAGATACACAGACAAGTGAGTCTGCGCATATCAGTACCCATAGCGGAGGCTCTGGACTGCATATCAAAAGCATCATAGGTTGCTCTGGCTATGTGCTTTCTGCACTCCTTCTGCTTGGCTACTAGCTGTTGGAGCTCAGCAGCTTGCTCTGGGGGCAGAGTATTTGCAAACTTTGCCACATTGCACACTAGGTTCTGCAAGTGCATACTCATGAACAGCTGGTAAGAATGTATTCTGCACATGAGCATAGCATTCTGGAAAATCTTTCTCTCAATAAATGCCAATATCTGAACATCCCTTCCCAGGGACACCGAGGCATGAGACTTGGAGCTTCTGGCTCTTTTGAGAGCCAATTCGTCCATTATGGAATGGTGAGGAAGCTGCTGCGTCTTAAATCCGAGAGCCTTTTGGACTCTGTACATACAGTTGGCCTTCCTATGAATGGGCTGCACAGAAAGAGGAGTCTCCTAATGCTTCATCTGCACAGCCTGAAAGATGTAATGCACGGACACTGTCATGGCCTCCTTGAGAAGAGCTTTATAGTTCAGGATATCCAACATCTTGGCCTTCGGCTCATCCTTAACCTCCAACTTAAATGGAATGAATTGAGCCATCTCCTGCAAAAAAGTGGTGAGGAAGAGTTCCTTAGGTGGAGACGTTCTCCTTTCAATTGGTAGAGTAGGATCTGAAGGGAGATCAAGGGTTCCCACCTCTGAGAAGTCATCTGGCTCTGGCTAAGACTTGATATAGTACTCCTTTCGAGATGATTGAGTCTGTGCCTTCTCTTGGATCACACTCTGGGTGGGAGTGCCAAGGAACAAGATGCTTCCTGGTCCTTGAGGAAGCTTCCTCCCTGAGGGGCTGGAAAACAGCAATGTCTCAACCTGGGCCAACTCTAAAGCCCTTCAGTGCAAAGGCATCGAGGCTCAGCCATCAGGTGGGGTGTGGATCTCCAGTATAGGCTGGAGCAGCATCAATCCAACACTGATGCTCTCGAAGCCTTGGCATTGCATCAAGCCTGATGTGCTCCACCTCTTTGAAGGCATGAAAAAACATGTGGATAAAGTGAACCGGTTAATGTAGTGCAGCTACATTTTCAGAAAGCTTTTGACAAAGATCCTCATACTCCTGAGAAAATTAAAAGGCCATGGGATAGGAGGCAATGTTCTGTTGTGGATTACAACTGCTTATTGGATAAAAAACAGAGGGTAGGGTTAAATGGCCATTTTTCTCAGTGAAGGAGGGTGAATAGTGGAATGCCGCAGAGATTTGTACTGGGACAGGTGCTATTTAACATATTTATAAATGATCTGGAAATCAGAAAGACAAGTGAGGTGATCACATTTGCAGACAGCACAAAAATATCAAATGCGGAATGTGAAAAACTGAAGGAAGAGTGGGCATCCAAATGGCAGCTGAAATTTTGTGGATAAATGCAAAGTGATGCATACTGGAAAGAATAATCAAAATCTTAGTAACTTGATGCTAGGATCCACCTTAGGAGTCGGTACTCAAGAAAAAGATCTAGATGCCATTGTAGACTGCTGAAATCTGCCCGGTGTGTGGTGGCAGCCAAAAAAGCAAACAGGATGCTAGGAATTATAAGAAAAGGGATGGAAAAAAAGACGAAGAATATTATAATGCCTTTGCATCGCTCCATGGTGCGATCTCACCTTGAGTATAGTGTGCAATTTTGGTCACCATAGTTCAAACAAGATATAGTGGAATTAGAAAATGTTCAAAGAAAGGCAACCAAAATTATTAAGGGGATGGAACTCCTCTCATATGAGAAAAGGCTAAAGAAGCTGGGTCTCTTCAGCTTGGAAGAGATGGCTGAGGGGAGAGATGATAGAGGTCATCAAAATTCGGAGTGGTGCAGAATGGATAAAAAGAAATCCATTTTTTACTCTTTCAAAAAGTACAAAGACTAGGGGACACACAATGAAGTTAAAAGGTAATACTTTTAAAATAAATAGGAGGAAATATTTTTCCCTCAAATGAATAGTTAAGCTCTTAGGATGTGGTTACAGCGGTTAGCATATCTGGGTTTAAAAAAGTTTTGGACAAGATCATGGAGGAAACGTCCATAGTCTGCTATTGAGACAGACATGGAGGAAGCCACTGCTTTCTCTGGAATTGGTAGCATGGAATGTTGCTACTATTTGGAATTCTGCCAAATTCTGGAATTCTGTTGGAAATGTAGATCCCCTATGGGTGAGGTTTATAAAGAGGGTGGTACTATAATAAAATCACGGTGTAGGGTCCCACGCTAAACACTCACCACTTAGGGAAGGTACAAAGAAAGGTGTGGAAATCCTGTATATTATACAGTGTGCAATTCAAGATGTTAAGCGAATTTCCCTAGATGTTACAAAACTTTAATGATGACAATATTGCACACGAACTTTTGGATTTAAATAATGTATTGCACAAAATGGTTTTAAAGTGCAATGAATGTTTTATAATAACAAATAAGTTCAGCTCACAATAACTTTCAACTCTTGTATAATTTCAGGAAAACATACGCTGTGAAGCGATCCATTTCTATTCAAACCACAACTTAACACATCAGATAAGTACATTAATCAATGTTTCCTTTCTTTACCCAAACTTTCACCAGTTTTCATGCACTTAAACAAGCAAATTGATTCTTTGTGTTCAATTCTTTGTTTCAGAAACCAAATTTCTACTTAAAGTGACTCAGATGGTTTATGAACTACTCTCAGCAATCAGGTAAGTACCCATATTTATACATAGTCCCTTAAATTACTGAACAAGATGGTGGCTGGAACACAGCTGCTCTGTAGACTTTTCTTGTAGGATGGTAACTTTTGTCGTTTGTGGTAGTTGGTGCACTTGTCGCTCCTGCGTTGATCCTCTTGCGTTGGTACCTGTGCTTTAATTAACTGAAAGAATTTGAAACCCTATCTCCCTATTTGACCAGAATTCTGTAAGGGTTTTCTTATTTTTCAGACTGTGGCCCACTTATCTAAATCAAATCAACAGATAATCAACTTCCCTAAAGATAAGACCTGTCTAATTACTTTTCCCCCTACCTATTGAGGAACACTTTTGGATTTCAGTAGGCCACACCTTATAACCAATCTTGCATTTCTCATTCCAAACAAGAACCATCCAGCAATAGACATAGACTTCACTCTTGCTGGAATTCAGGTTCTACAATATCTGTCATCAAATTCACTTTACTCACTTCACAGACCAATGTCCTCACAAACACACGGGTTAGACCAAGGACAACAGTCTTGCTTCAATTTTTAATCAGCACCAATTGTCACTGCAGACAAGTGTAAGGTGATCACAACCCTGCTTCGTGGCAGGTCAGTGGGAGCACACCAGATTTGCACACTCACCCTTCATCAACAGGCTTCTGCACAATTTGTAGCTCCCTCCAACCTCAGGCAGACCCCTCAGTACAACCACCCATTAACACATATGCATTGCACTCAGTCAAATGCACTGTGGCCACAACTCTGCTCTGTGACAGATCAGCGGAAACACAACAGTTTTCCTGCACACTCACTGTCACTAGCCACCTTCACTTGTTACCAGCAGGCTATTATACAGCTTATAGCCTATTTCAACTCAGGCAAGCCTTTCTGTATAACCACTTAGCAAATTTATCAGGTTTACTGTGACTTTCAGTGTGATTATCAGCCTGTCTAGTCACACAAATTTCTTATACATACACAGGCAGATCACCTTTCTCACAGGTCTGTTTCCCCTGTACCTTCAGTTCCTCTGCTCCACAAAATTCCACTCACTCTAATTCACCAGCAGCTCTGGTTCAGCTCTGGTTCTCTAGCACACAGGCAGAGCTCCTTTTTCAGTGGTCTGTCTCCTCCTGTGTCTTTAGTTCATCTGCTTTCATCAAGCACCCCTTTACTTAAGTTCTCTCTCTATACATATCAATTTTACACACACACACACACACTGGCACAGCACCTTTCACACAGGTCTGGCTCCTTCAGCTTCTTCAGTTCCTCTCCTTGTATCCAGCTCTGCCTCCCCCTAGCAACAGGACTGCAGCTAGGCCATCTGACCTAGCAGCACCAATCAGACGCTAGCTTGTGGAAGGTTAACCAACTATTACAGTTTGTAAACTCTTCACAAACTCCATTTTGAAATCAGATTTTCCCATTAAAGTGTATGGAGAAAATGGGTTTCCATACAAAATACAAGGTAAATTACATTACACTTTAATAAAAATTGTGCCACCATCCAGGTCACATTTTCCTGAATCCAATCCTTGTTCTATTTTTTTAAACCATAAACAGGCACCATTTCACATCATTTGCATGTAAAACCCCCCAAAGTGCCAGCAGACCCCTGGGCAACCCTACCAGACCTAGGATGGCTCCTTTACAGGGGAAACCCACCATTTTATTTATTTATTTTTTTAATACCCCATCTACAGAAAGAGGATACTGGGCTAGATGGAACATTGGTCTCACCAAGTATGACTATTTTTATGATCCTCTTGTAACATATCCCAGAACCACTCATCAAGGGCTGGCATCAGTAAAGGCAGGGCCAGTACTGCTGTGGGGACAGACTAAAAAGATATTGGGGTCGAAACAGAGGCTTGATGCTGATTCCAAGGAGAGGGAGTGACCCTCTTAGCATCGATGTTTCTTAGGTTCTGGCAACACCAGTGTCCCAGAGCTCCAGGCACTGTGCTTCGAAGAGCACCAATGCCAATGCCTCTGTCTGACAATGGTGTCCCTTGATACTGATGAGGGCAACATTTAATCCTTATGTGTCCTCAACATGGGATCCAAGAAATCAGATCAACAAAAACTATCGGCAACTGCATAAGTACAAACTATTACTCCAGGAACCATTTATTGATCAATACCAGTCACATGAATGGATAAGAAGAGCTGAAGTGAAACCTAAGGGTGAGGAACTGATGGTTGTAACCCAAGAAAGTGGGTTGTGGATGAGATAGTTTACAGCAAGCATAGAAAAAACTGGTGCAACATTGCCCTCCAATGGCACATGAATAGAGACAGAAATTAAGAAATGAAAAACAAACAAACAGTTGTATGTACATACTACTACTATAAAGTCTATATACTGTGAAAATGATGAGGCTTGTGTGCTGATGAAGCTCCCACCTCAGGCTCCCAGATCCCTCTTTCACTCAAGGTGAGCTGGTTCTCAGTATGCAGATTTATGCAAATTAATCTACCACCCTTTTCTGCTCAGGGTGACCTGCTTCTCAGAAAGCAAACATAGTCAGGTTTCACCAATCAGGCTATTTTCATACACAACTTTATTCCAGCCTCTGGGGCACACTTCTTTTAGCTTAAAACACTTTCACAAGCTCCAAGCTTCAACAGTTCTTCCAGCTTAACCATTTCATTTCTTCCTACTCAGTGCAATCTTCCCTTTGAAACATTTCTTCTTGCACAGTTCAATATCCATAGATTTCTTCCCCCTGAGCCCTCTCACACAGCCATTTGGGCTCAGTACCAACTCAGTCCCCGGACACACAGTCCCCGGACCCACAGTCCCACTAACTCAGTCCCAGGACACACAGTCCCCGGACCCACAGTCTTTTCCTATGGGACACACAGTTCCTCTTCACTGTTCTAGACACAGTCCTTTCATCTGACACACACAGTACCTCTTCACTGTTCTAGACACAGTCTTTGCACCACCAGGCCATAGGGCTCAGCCAGCACTTCTCATGGGGATCCCTCTGCTTCAGTTACCAGCCTTCTTTCTCAGCTGCCAGCTCTCCTCCCTCCCTTCACAACTCAGGAGGAGTATAAGTAGTTAATAGCCAAACAGGACCCAGCCCATAACCTGCTGCACCTGTTTCTATCCCCAGGACTCTCCCCGGTCCTAGCGACCTCCAGCTATCCTCCAGGACTCACCCCAGGTCCTAGCGACCTCTAGCTATCCTCCAGGACTCGCCCCAGGTCCTAGCGACCTCCAGCTATAGCGCCCCTTTCTGGCTCCCTTCAGCAACTCACCCAGCCCTTTTCCCTGGACATTTTAGGGGAACTACGCCCTCTAGGGGCCTAACCAGAGTAGGACAGCCTCTTCCTTCTTACAATACATAGAACCACTGAAATGTTAGACCTGTTTAATGGCTAATTTTGTTTGTTGTCTTCAGGTGAATTTCAGCTCAGCAAAGCCAACCAGGTTTTCAACTGAACATTTTTCTAAATCTTACTGGCCAAATTGTGACCAACTAGATTTAATACAGCTGGGTTCCTCCAGCTAAACTTAACTAGTTAGTGTTGAAAATCCCTATTATTTTAAAAAACATATCCATGTGTACATAGTGGCATTTATATATGTATATTGCATACACATGTAAATACTGATTTCAGAAAGCCATTATTTACATATGGGCATCGTCACCATGGAGAGATTTCAAGGGGAGATGGTTTGGGCAGGACTAACATCTACATATGTATTCCTCATTTTATAAAGGGAATACATGCATAGGGGGAAAATTTCCATGTCGGGATTTATATATGCTCAAAGGCATGTACAGGTTTGAAAAAATTCTTGTTTTGGCCAGGGTTTACACGAGTGATTAAGAAAATCATTCTCCTTAACTCCATGTAATTTATATCCAGCTTCAAAATAAAATACTTAATTGGCAGCACAGACACACGTAGGATTGTAAAATAGGCCAGCTACACATGAAAGCGGTGCCGCTTACATATGGACGTTGTGAAATTGCCACTTCCATGTGGGCATTTCAATACCTCCAAGAAGAAGCTGCCAAGTGCATGCAGTTCATGTTCAAAGTGCATCTTTGTAGACTGGCGGCTCCCACTGCACTTGCTGGCTGAAACACATGCACTCCTTCAGGTACTTAAGAAGATCCTCTTCTAAAATATTACTGGAACTTAGCACATGACCTGAGCATTTCAATTCCAATCTCTATCTTTTATGTAAAACAAGGCTCTTAATCAGATAATTGCCAAAGTTAGTATAGTTAAATCTTCTGAGAAATATGGGCTAATAGGTCGAACCAGAGATCTGGGGGTATCTATTATGGAAAAGATGTTGAATGGTCTCTTTCATAAACCTCATTCAAAATTAGTTAATATGGGACAGAAGGAGCTGCATTACAAGTTCCTATTCCATGCTTATATTTCCCCTCCCACCGTGTCCAAGCTAGGTATAGCACACGGTTTTCAATGCATGAAACATGGGAAAGAGGGAGCAACTTTAGGTCATCAATTTTGGGGGTGCTCAACATAGTAGAGTCTGCCAACAAACATTCAAGGGTTTTGGGAACGGGTGAAGGCATATTTATTTATTTAATTATTCACATTTATTTACCACCTTTTTGAAGGAATTTACTCAAGGTGGTGTAAGTTTTTCATGTCTTGTATATGAATTTCCCATTTTGGGTTATTTGTTTCTTTTGGGAGAAAAGTCATTTTACTATGTTGGCAAAAGGAACATTCACCACCAATTATACACTGGAGAAATCTTCTGCATGAGTTAATGATACTGGAGCAACATGGAGGAGAGGGGGTCTAATCCGACCCACTGGCAGAAATATAGGAAAGTGTGAAAACCAGTTTGGTTGGCTATGCCACACCAAGCTCATAGTTGGGTGTTAACCCATTAGTGTCCAATGTTCCCATATTTATTCCCACATATTGTTAATTGTTTGTATATTACTTAGTGGTCCTTTGGGGGTGGGGGTGGGAGATATTTTATTTTATTTATTTATTTATTGCATTTGTACCCCACATTATCCCACCTTTTTGCAGGCTCAATGTGGCTCAATATGATGTTTATTGAGGCTTGGTCTGATATGAGTTATCTTGCCTTTTGAGATGGGTGGTTTGGAGGGGAGGGAAGGATGTTTGGAGTTTTTGCATATTCTTGTATTATGAAAATAATATTCTGTCTTTCTTGTCTTTGCTTGGCATTGTTTGATTTAATAAAAATAATTTTTTTCAAAACTCTTCTGAGAATTGACCTCCTGCACTTCTGAAGACAGAAAACTAGCCAATAAGCAAATTAATACATTATTGCACACACACACACACATGAAAACAGTACTATTACAGTACCTCCAAAATATCTATGAGGACGTTTTCTTCAGGCTGCTTTGCACTCCTGACATTCTCTAGCACAAGGGAGTAGTATACACCCTGTGGGTCAGACTGGTACAAGTTGTAAGTGTCCATCTGGTACCATTCTTGAACAGCCACAAAGACTTGATTTTCATCTGTGCTGATAATCTGCAAGTCCTAGAAAGAATAATAATAAAACAACCACCATAATTAGCATCCTTTCAAAACAAAATGGACTTCACACTAAATAATTCTAAAGTCAGGTGCTTGGGTGGAATGAAGATGATGTTGGTGGATATAAGACCCCATTGGTCTACCCATCCTGCCCATTTGAACCTGCCTACTGTGCTGGTATAGGTCTTACTTTTTCTGTATTATTCTCATTCTCTTCTTCTATCTTTAAATTCCCATTATATTTGGTCCATATAGAGTTGCATTCTATTAGTTTGGCTTTTCTATAACAAGTGCTAGTAGTCTGTTGTAGATGACCACCTTTGCCTCAGTGAAAAAAATTTTTTTTTCACATTTCTTCTGAGCTTCCTTCCCATCAGATTAGATTCCACTCAGGTCTTTTCAGTAGTAGCCCAAGGTGAGTTACATTCAGGTACTCTAGATATGCCCTTGTCCCCAGAGAGCTTACAATATAAGGGAAAATTAGCACATAGCTATTAATAGAAAAAAAATCGGAAATTTGGCCATTTTACTCATATGGGAAAAATGGCCTTGGGGTGCAGGAATGACCTGCATAAGCACGTGCTAAAGCCACTTTTTACTGCAGTTTGGTAAAAGGACCCCTAAGTCTATACCTGAGGGAATGGAGGGTTAAGTGACTTGTGGGACTTGAACCCTAGTTCACAGCTCGCTGCTCTAATCCCCTTGAACCTTTCAGTCTGAGAGAAGTGGGCTGAGAGCCAGGGGAGCCCAGTCAAAATCCTACTGCAGCTACTTGTGATTTTGGGCAAGTCACTTAAGCCTCCGTTGCCTCAGGAACAACACCCCACCCCTTTTTTTTTTAACAAATCTGCACTAGCGGCTGCCAGTGCAGTAATGCCAACACAGCCCATTCAAAGTGAGGGTTAGATTGTGAGCCCTCCAGAGATAGAAAAATACCAATTGTACCTGAACGTAAACCACTTTGATAGCTGTCAAGCTTGCAGGTGGTATATAAGAAATTAATACCTTCTGGTAGCTTATTGAAGCTTAAAACAACAGGAGCAATGTGGCAGCTTAAAAGGCTCAAATGAAGTTTTACTGAGAGTCAATAAAAAGGTGGACTTAATATAGGGTACGGGATAGTGCAGGACAAGGGAGGGACACAAGTGAAGCAAGGCAGAGGCACAGAGCAGAGTAGTTGTCAAGTTTTTCTCTGTCAAAAAGTTGGCAACCCTATCCATCGGCAGCACCAGATACACTAATACAAATGTCATCTCCTGCTGCCACAGAGGGGTGCAGTGTGGGCAGGGTGCAGGCAGAGTCATGATTTACATGCATTGCTTATACAATATGAAGTTATATATGTTGGAATGTAATTGTATTTTACATGCATTGCCTGTCACCTATTATTTCTCTGTGATTACTCTGTGACCTCTGATGTGAATTACTTAGAGAGGTCACACAGCTATGCAACTTCCTGTGGGGGTTACACACAGCAGATGCAGCAGATGCAGCACATGCAGCACATGGAGCACATGGAGCTCATGATCTCTCCTAACCTGAGAGGATCTATGGTGGTGTGAGCATCCATTACCATCTAAGCACATGGAAGGAGCTGATAATACAAATGTATAGTAATATGTATATATAAGCCTGTCTGATTATAATCTAACTACAAACTGTGAGTAAACAGATGTTTTGTTACTTCAACTTTAAAGTGACTCAGCAGTGAATTATTCAGGGGTGAATGAGAGAGAGATGAAGAAAGAAATTAACATTTCTAAAGCTGAAGCTGTGTGTACTAAAATCTGCTAATTATTTACTACAAATAATCCAACAAAAGGGTTATGGGCCCAGGGCTCAGGAATTGAAAAAGAAGAGAAATATTACCAGGCAGAAAAAAAGGCCACATTTTTCTCTTAAGTTTTAAAGGAAAGATTCAGTCTGTCTCTCTCTCCCCCCACACAGCAGACAGAAGGCTAAGAAAATGGCTGAGGGAAGAAATTCACCATTTTTCTATTCTCTCAAGGTGCCTAAATTAACTGAGTTTAATTATCGGCAGTGGGAACTAAGATTCATATGTCTCCTTCGAGCAAAAGGATTAAATATATGCTTAGACCAAGACAGAACAGCTGAAAATATGGCTGAATGGGACAATGCAAACTATTATGTGAAGTGCATGCTTTTGGAAGCTCTCTCAGAGAAACAAGCCATATTAGTGGAGGGAAAAGATACACCAAAGGACATTTTATATAAACTGAGAACTATGTATGCAACTACATATGCAAAGCAGCAACCAATTTGGTTAGCAGAGTTGAATGAAACCAAATTAAGGGATAAAAGTAAATGTAATGATCACATTATGCATCTTATGTCTTCATTTCAAAAGCTAGAACTTTCTGGAATTCCCATGTGTGATGCATTGAAAAGAGCATTTCTTTTTACCTCACTATCAAAGAAGTTTGATGTTTTTAGGTCTGTAAATGAGGCCATTGAAGGGCAATCTTTTGAACAGACAACATCAAAACTAAGGCAGGAATGCATAATAAATGATTCTGAGGAGATGTGTTCTCAAAGCAAGTCAGAGAGAAATGAAACAAATTTCTTGGCAAAGAACAGAGGAAGGCGGAGCTATGGGAAAACTCCACCCAAGGGCAAGCTGATTTGCTACTCATGTGGAAAGGAGGGACATGTATCTAAATGGTGTAAGGAAACACAAAACACTCCCTCTAGCTCACCTAAGCCAATGGAACTAAAGAATTTTCAAACCAGGAAATGTATGAAGGACAAAGATAAACACAAGGGCTTTCTAATGGCAGAAAAATCTTTGACTATGGTAAATAATAATTCAAATGAAAGTACTTGGATTTTGGATTCAGGGAGCACATGCCATTTAACCAATTGTAAGGATTTCTTTCAGGAAATGTGTCCAGAGGAAGGTATTCTTAAAACTGCAAACGCAGGGACTGCTAAGATCCAAGCAAAAGGTATTGGATTCTTAAAATGCAAAGTGTCTAATGAAGTTAAAGAAATTCCTGTAAGTGATGTCTTGTATATTCCCCAAGCAGTTTGCAATATGCTTAGTGTATCTACATTAGATAAGAAGGGATTTGCGATTCATTTTGAAAACAGTAAGTGCACAATCTCTAAAAATGATGAAGTGTATGCTGAAGCTTTTATGCATAATGATGTTTATAAGCTGAACATTTCAGGTGAAGCCTCACATCTGGCGCAAGTAAGGAAGAATGATGGTAAATGTAGTCTGGAAATCTGGCACCGCCGCCTGGGACATCGTGATTCTAAGGTGATCCAGGATCTTTACAGTAAGCAACTGGCCACCGGCATTCAGATAAGTGCAGATGCTGGTAAAATGGAGAAATGCATAGACTGTGTTACTCAAAAAGGTGTGAGACCCTCATTTCCTGCATACACAGGAAATAGGAGTAATAAAGTACTGGACTTAATACACAGTGACTTATGTGGACCGTTTAATATCCCATCATTGGGAAATAACAGATTTGTGCTAATATTCTTGGATGATTTCTCTAGATATTGTGTGGCCTATTTGCTGAAAGAAAAAAGTCAAGTCACAGACATGCTGAAGAAATACGTAGCCATGGTGAGCAATAAATTTGAAAGAAAACCAAAGGTTCTTCAGACCGACAATGGTGGTGAGTTCACTTCACAAAGCATGCGCACATTTCTAGAACAAGAAGGCATTCAACATATCACAACAGTAGCTTATACACCAGAGCAAAATTCTGTTGCAGAGAGAAAATTTAGGTCACTTGTGGAAATGACCAGATGTATGCTGTCAGATAGCAATCTCCCTAAAAGACTATGGGGGGAAGCCATTCTCACAGCAGTGTACCTACAAAACAGAATGCCAACTAAAGGCGCTGAGCGCACACCACATGAGACATGGCATGGTAGGAAGCCAAACCTGTCACACATAAGAACATTTGGAAGTACAGCATATGCTCATGTACCAAAGCAAAGAAGGCATAAGCTGGATTCCACAACAGAAAGGGGCATTTTAGTTGGCTATGCTCCAGGACACAAAGGATATAGAATTTTGAATCTGAAAACTGGCATTGTTGGCATAAGACATGTTACATATTTTGATGAAAACAAAAGGGTTGATAAAGGCTGGATTATCCCAGATGAGCCTTATCATCCAGAATATGAAACTAGAACCATAATAGACATGCCAGTGTATATAAATGCCATACCAAGGCAGATGTCTGAAAGCAACTCATCTGTATCTAACGAGGAACAGGCAGAGGAAACAGACACAGAAAGGATCATTGAAGAAGACAGTACAGTTGGAGAAGGGGAATCAATTGGAGAAGGACTCTCAGATATAGAGGATGCAGAAAGGTCGGACCAACCTGTTGTCAGACGCTCATCCAGGGAAAACAAAGGTGTTCCACCCCCAAGACTGTCTTACCTAACAAAGTCAGCAGAAGCTCAAGAGCCCTTAACATGGGATGAGATTGAGAAAATGCCAGCAGAAGAAGCTGCTGAATGGCATAAAGCTGCACAAGAAGAAATTGATGCATTGAATAAAAATAATACTTGGATTCTTACAAAATTACCTCCTGGCAAGAAAGCTATAGGATGCAAATGGGTATTCAAGTTAAAAGGAATGCACAAGGAAAAGTGGAAAGGTATAAAGCCAGATTAGTGGCAAAGGGATATCTTCAAAAATATGGAGAAGATTTTGATGAAGTGTTTGCACCTGTAGTGAAACACACGACAATCAGAACACTTCTGAGCATTGCAGTCTCAAAAGGCATGCAAGTCAAACACATTGATGTGAAAACAGCGTTTCTTCACGGAGATATAACTGAAGACTTGTACATGGAACAACCAACAGGTTTCATAAATACAAAACAAAGACAGCTAGTGTGTAAATTAAACAAAGGTCTTTATGGATTAAAGCAAAGTGCAGAATGTTGGAATGACAAATTGCATGAAATATTGACAAATTTAGGATTTAAGCAAGGTGAAGCAGATAAATGCTTGTACACTAGGTGCAGAAATGGACAATATGCATATATTTTAGCTTTTGTTGATGATCTGCTCATTGCAAGCAAAAGTGAGCAAGAGTACAAGGACATTGTAAAGTGTTTAAACCTCAATGTTGAGATAAAAGAACTTGGTAATGTGTCATACTATCTTGGCATAGAAATTGAGAAACAAAATGATGGTTCTTATCTTCTAAGCCAGAAGCAGAAAATAAATGAGCTTATTGAAAGTTTAGGTATGCAAGATGCCCAAGTTGTAAGCACTCCCATGATCACTGATTTTCTGAAGGATGAAACAGTAAGAGAACCATTACCAGATAACATCCAATATAGATCAGCCATAGGTAAGCTTTTATATCTAGCTACCACATACAGGGCTGATATAGCAAATGCAGTAGGAATTTTGAGCAGAAGGGTCAGCTCACCTACCAAATCAGATTGGACTGCAGTTAAAAGGATGGTAAGGTATTTAAAGGGTACCATTGATTGTAAATTAAAGATTTCAGCCAATAGTAATCCAAAACTAATATGTTACTGTGATTCAGATTGGGCAGGGGATCATTCTGATTATAAATCCACAAGTGGATATGTGTTTATGTATGGAAATGTACAAATTTCATGGGCCAGTCATAAACAAAGTATTGTGAGTCTGTCTTCTACAGAAGCTGAATATGTGGCTGTATCGGAAGCGTGCAGAGAACTGATGTGGATTGAAAAACTTTTGCTGGATTTCGGAATAGCTGAGCAGAGACCAATCCAGATAATGGAAGATAATCAGAGCTGCATCCGACTGTCACAGAATGACAAGGTTCAGTCACGTACCAAGCACATCGCAACGAAATACCACAACGTGCGAGAGTTGGCGAAAGAAGGGGTCATCAGTCTACACTATTGTCACACCAGTGAGATGACAGCTGACATCATGACCAAACCGTTACCCAGAGAACATTTTGTGAATCTGCGTATAAAGCTTGGACTTTGTATGAATAAATAATTGCATGACAGTTATGCATGAGAAGGGGTTTGTTGGAATGTAATTGTATTTTACATGCATTGCCTGTCACCTATTATTTCTCTGTGATTACTCTGTGACCTCTGATGTGAATTACTTAGAGAGGTCACACAGCTATGCAACTTCCTGTGGGGGTTACACACAGCAGATGCAGCAGATGCAGCACATGCAGCACATGGAGCACATGGAGCTCATGATCTCTCCTAACCTGAGAGGATCTATGGTGGTGTGAGCATCCATTACCATCTAAGCACATGGAAGGAGCTGATAATACAAATGTATAGTAATATGTATATATAAGCCTGTCTGATTATAATCTAACTACAAACTGTGAGTAAACAGATGTTTTGTTACTTCAACTTTAAAGTGACTCAGCAGTGAATTATTCAGGGGTGAATGAGAGAGAGATGAAGAAAGAAATTAACATTTCTAAAGCTGAAGCTGTGTGTACTAAAATCTGCTAATTATTTACTACAAATAATCCAACAAAAGATATACTATATCTGCTGTAACATTTACACCTGCTAGAAACAGGTGCCTTCTTGCACTCCCAACCCAGGCAATGTGTTATAAAATGATCCGCTCTGTGCTGGCTCTCACAGCATGCATAATTTTAGGCATTCCTGCATTCAGAAGAGTTAAGGAGGAGTAGCCTAGTGGTTAGTGCAGTGGACTTTGATCCTGGGGAATTGAGTTCGATTCCCACTGCAGCTCCTTGTGACTCTGGGCAAGTCACTAAACCCTCCATTGCCCCTGGTACAAGTACCTGAATATATGTAAACAGCTTTGAATGTAGTTGCAAAAACCTCAGAAAGAAGGTGGTATATCAAGTCCCATTTCCCTTCCCCTTAACAACATGCATATAATTGCATTATCAAAAACACATGGTTAAAATAGGAGGTGCAAAACACATATGCAGTTGTACATATGACACAACCGAAGACCGGGTGAAGCCCAATGACTTTGCCTATGTTTGTCTTTCCACTGCTATCACTAATTGCCTCAAAGCCTTTGTATCAGATGCCGTCTGCTGTGCCAGCAGAAATGAATGTGGGGGTATGGGACAGAGGGAGAAAGAGGAATGGAAATTTGGAAAAGGAAGTGAGTGGGGTAACAGAAATAGTGTGGGGGGGGGGGGAGAAGAAGGAAAGAGTGGGGAATTGTTGGGTGGGGAGGGAAAGGGTGTGGAATAGGTAAGAAGAGTATGGGTGTAGAGAGCAAAGAGAATGGGTGAGTTCTAAAGGGCTAAGTGGAGTAGAGAAGGAGAAAATGCTGGGGTGTGAGAAACTATGGGACCTTCTGTAAACACAACCCACCCCCACCCCATACTAACATATGCCATCAACTCCCATACACATGACACCCACAATGCCTCGCCACAGTTCCACACTACTTTGCATGCTCCCCATATACCCCTATCTCCCATACCCACCCTACTCAACAATATCACCCACCCCTTTTCCCCTAGTCACACATACAACTCTCTCCCCCCCCCCCCCCCCCCCCCCCCCACAGGAACAAAGACACATCCCTAGAGTAACTGTAATACACACTTGCAAGTCACAGAGTTACAGAACACTTTCCTTTAAGATGCCATATGATTCTAGATTTGCTTTTAAATGACTTTTGCTCATTTATACAACAGTCATTCACATATTTTTGTATTCATTTTCCCCACCTCCAGTGCTATGATTGTTCATAAATAATGTGCCAAAGGGTTAAGGGACAATTTTATAAATGTTTGCATGCAACAAAAGTTTGCATGCTTTTCCTTGCTGGAATAGAGCTGTAGAGCAGCGCTAGTATAAGGCGGGATTCTTTGGATGTGCATTATTTGTCCAGTTGTTTATTTGCATGACATGACTATAACTATTGTGTATTTGCGGCCGAAACATAGCTCATGTTGAGTCTTTGATACCAAAAAAGTTCTGCACCACACCTTTTGATTTGGAACTTTTTTGTCACCTTTGCTGTTTGTATGCTTTATTTGTTTTCTGCAAAGGATCGTTCTTCTGCTGTAGAACTGTAGATAGTCATAGACTAAGAAAATAAATAGAATTTTAAAACTAAAGTGCATAACTTTGCTTTGGAAATTATCCCACAAATTTATGCATTTAGGCTCACACCTGCTTTTACAATGCACAAGTTTCCAGCATTAATTCATGCAGATATGAGCACATTTTCATAAGTAGGTACATACATTCAAATCTCTCACCACCCATCCCCCCAGGAATATCTCTGCTCAATTTGGTCAAAATTACATGTGTGCAGGGAGTAAACCTGGGGTGTTTCCGGGGGGGAGGGCCCTTATAAATGAGGGTTGGCTTTGTGAAGGACGGTATTTTTTTTTACAAAATAGGAAGGGCTTAGGTGGGGAGCTCTATAAATGGCCCTCAAAGTTAGGCACCAGGAAGATGCATATTAAACTAGAATTCTGCAAAGGGCACTCTGCACGGTGTGCCCTCTACAGAATACTAGCTTGACGCACTCGTGCCTAACTGGGTGCTGCACTTATGCCTGCTGAAACTTGGTGTAAATGGTGGCCCATAACTAATGGCAGATGGTCACATAATTGGTCCTATTCTATAACATTGCGCCTAATCTAAGTTTTGTACCTGCTGAGCATATGACATTTCTGTGAGATTTAGAGGAGTAATTACTATATTTCCCACTAAAGACCAGGCTGCTGCGAAAACTTTTTTTGTTGAGTGCAAAAGTTTTCCGTTAGATTTCCATATGATGGCTACTCACCAGGGGTAGCCCAAGACAATCTGCCTCCTGAGGCGAGGAATAAGCAGCCGCCACCCCCCCCCCCCGAGGTGAGGAATGAGCCACCGCCCAGCTACTGTCCCCCCCCCGAGGTGAGGAATGAGCTGATGCCGCCATGGTCTGCCATCTCCCCCTTTCTTTACCCAGCCCCCTTTCACCAGTTTACCTTTTCTTTCTCATTTTTTCAAAGGCAGCGGCAGCGATTCCCAGAGGCTGTCCTGCCACTGGTCCCATCCCCTTCTCTCTACTGTGGCCCACCTCTGTAAAATAACTTCCTGTTTCCTCGGAGGTGGGCCACAGTAGACAGAAGGGGACAAGACCAGCAGAAGGGCAGCCTCTGGGAATCGCTGCCTTTAGAAAAACAAGAAAGAAAAAGTAAATTGGTGGAAAGGGGTTGGGGAAGTAAGGGTAGGAGGCGATGCCACCTCAGAAGAGTGCCACTTGAGGCCCCTGCCTTAGGTGGCCTAATGGTAGGGCTGTCCCTGCTACTCACTATTACACAATATGGCAATTCATTACAGAATACATTTGAAAATGCATTTATTGAAATGGCATGTTTATTTTAAATATTCAGGCCTCACAAGATTGTTTATTGAAGTGGTACATGGCATCTGTAAACAGATGTCATGTACCACTTCGATAAACAATCAGGGATACATTCAGCACACAGTTTGGATCATCACAGCTCTGTCTTAAATTTTCTCTCGGTGTTCAGGCTGGGGGTAATCCATCAGTGCAGTGGGGGACTGGATTATTGCTTGGAGGAGAGAGACAAAGAGAAATTGCTGCAACTTGCTTCTCACAAGTTTCCCACTAAACCATCTCTCTCCCCTTCAATCTGTGCAAAATTCTGCTGCACAATTTATATTCCACCAATGTTGCTATGCTCACATTAGCCCTCTCCTCACGTCATTTCATTGGCTCCCTATCCATATCAGTGGCGTAGCCAGACCTGAGATTTTGGGTGGGCCCAGAGCTAATATGGGTGGGCACGCACTGTCTATATAAGTATGAGTAGTGTCTCTTGGGATCCTACAAAATAATGCCTAAGAATTCACTTGATGATGGATTTCTAAGTAGTCTGCCCAACAGCTGCCCTGCATCAGTATAACCACATACATACAGTACTTAATGGAAAAATTGATATTTTTAAATATAATTACATTATCCCACAATCTCTCCACTGCAAAATGCTATACACAAACTTGTGCAAAAACACACTCATATCTTTAAAACCATAACAGCACTAATTCCAAGGACAGGATGAGCTACAACCTTATGCTTGAAAAGGCAGAACTGTAATTACACTAGGCTCTAAAACACCAATACACTACCTCGTGAAAAAAAGCAAAACAAAAAGGGCTGCGAATACTACATGCTAGCAGAATACTGCACCTTGATCACACTTGAAAAACACATGACACAACAGACATGACACAAGGAACTAGAAATCAAAAAATATGAAGGCAAAATACTGAACTGGAAAGTTAACTCAAGAAGTCAGAGTCAGCATGCAGCAATACCAGAAAAAATTAAACTTACATGCAAAATATCACAGATGCACATTTCCAAAAGATGACATATTCAAATTAATAAATTCTGAATAAAATACTTTTTTCTACCTTTGTTGTCTGATCTATTCGCTTTGGTCCCAGTGTCTTCTGTTTTACGCAGTGTCTTCTTTCCATTTGATATTTTTTCACTCACCATGTCCACCATCCTCCTGTGTCCTTATGCGTCCTGTCTACCATCTGTAGCCCTGCCCCTATCCTTCCTCGAGTTTCAGTATCTGCCCTCAACGTGTTCCAAACCAGCCCTTAAACTCAGCAGTTTTCCCTCCATCCATATCCAGCATTTCTCCTCACTCCCCTCCATCCATGTGCATCTACTTCCACTGTCTTCCCTCCCCTCCATCCATGTCCAGCATTTCTCCTCTCTCCCTTCCCCTCCATCCATGTGTATCTCCTTCCTTTGTCTTTCCTTACCTCCATCCTTGTCCAACATTTCTCCTCTCTTCCCTGCCCTCCACTCCATCCATGTCCAGCATTTCTCCTCTCTTCCATCCCCTCTATCCATGTGCACCTCCTTCCTGACTTCTCTCCCCTCCCTCCATCCATTCCTCCAGCATCTCTCCATTCTCCCCTATCCAGCAAATGTCCTCTGTCCCCTGCTCCCTCCATTCATCCATCCATGTCCAGCAACTCTCCATTCTCCCCTGCCCACTCCTCCATCCATCCATCTCCAGCAAATTTCCTCTCTCCCCTTTCCACTCCATCCATTCATGTCCAGCAATTTTCTTCTCTCCCCTGCCCTCCGCTCCATGTCCAGCAACTCTCCATTCTCCCCTGCCCTCTCCTCCAGCCATCCATCTCCAGCAAATTTCCTCTCTCCCCTTTCCGCTCCATCCATTCATGTCCAGCAATTTTCTTCTTTCCCCTGCCCTCCGCTCCATGTCCAGCAACTCTCCATTCTCCCCTGCCCTCTTCTCCATCCATCTCCAGCAAATTTCCTCTCTCCCCTTTCCCCTCCATCCATCCCTGTTGTCCAGCAATTCTCCTCTCTCCCCTGCCCATCCTGTTTCTGTCCATCCCCGTCCCCCTTCTATCCAGCGTCTCCCCCCTCCCCTTCACAGCATCTCCCAGCCAACTTCCGTTCCATTCTACTCCCGAAGTCGCAGCGACGAACGGGCATGCAGCGCTACGGTAGTAAAAGGAACAAGTCGACTGGTTCGACTCTCCGTCCTTCACTTCCCTCCCTCTGCGTCCCGCCTTCCTCTGACGTCATTTCCTTTCGGGCGGGACGCAGAGGGAGGGAAGTGAAGGACGGAGAGTCGGACCAGTCTCCTTGTTGCTTTTACTACCGCAGCGCTGCCTGCCCATTCGTCGTTGCGACTTCGGGTAAAAGTCGCCGTTCCAGTCGTCGTCGTTTGGGCGGGCCTGAGCCAAGATTGGGTGGGCCTGGGCCCCCCAGGCCCACCCGTAGCTACGCCCCTGATCCATATCCACATACAGTTCAAACTCCCTGTCTTACAAGTTCATTCCTTCTTCAGCTCCTCAGTATCTCTCCAGTCTTATCTCTCTTCACATCCTTCCCCTGGAACTCTGTTCATAAGGTAATTGTCTTTTATCTGTACCCTCCTCCACTGCCAACTTCAGACTCCGGTTCCTTTTATCTTGCTGCACTGTATGCCTGGGATAGACTTCCTGAGTCAGTCAAGCTCTGTCTCTGGCCATATTTAAATCTAGTATAAAAGCCCACTTTTTTTGAGGCTGCTTTTAACTCCAAACTCCTACCTGTTCAGTACGCATATCTGTTTTAATCATTCCCATGATTAGTAATTCTCTAATCCAATATTTGTCCTGTTTGTCTGTGCTGAATGGATTGTAAGCTGCACCATGGGCAACAGACGTGCAGGAAAATTACGTGCAAGCGGCAATAGTTTGTGTTGACAGTTCCATGTACAGAGTTGCTTTGATTTTCGAATACACATGTATATCATCCTTGCAGCCACCTGCATGTGCAGATATCCCTTTATAGCACAGATATTCTACATGTGGATATGGCACCATTTCACATCATTTGCATGTGGATTTTCCCAATCCATGCTTTTTTTTCCCCACTTGATTTCTGAAAGCATAGAAATGTGCATTTTAGATTGGCCTACACATTCACTACTGCTTTTATAACATCCTGCTCCCAGCCTCCATATAAACACCTAGATGTCTTTTTCCTCACTAAGGGGTACTTTTACTAAGCTGTGGTAAAAAAGTGGCTGCAGTAGTGTAGTCGCGTGTTTTGGGCGTGCACTGCGCCAGTTTTAACCTTATCTGCAAAAAAGGGCTTTTTTTAAAAAAATGGTACAGGAAAAGGGCATGCAGTAAAACTGAAACCAGCACGTGCCTAAAACCGGCCTGAGGCCTTAACGCCACCAATTGATCTAGTGGTAAGGGCTTATGAGCTACACACATGGTGACCAGTCGACGAGTGCCAACTGCCAATTACCGCCAGAAATGCTGCGCGTGGGAGGAAATAAATAAATCATCCAAGCATTATGGTTGCGTGGCAAATCTGAAATTACCACCTGGGGGTGCAGTAACCTGGTGGTAGTCTCATTTTGGTGTGCGCTGCACGAGTGTAGAGGCTAACATGTCTTTGTAAAAGGGCCCTTAACACATTCTACTGAAAATGGGCTTTCATTTGTCTTTATTAAATAGGCTGAAAACTGGTGCTTTTTTTCCCCCCTTCATACATAGGCGACTTTTTATAAAATTACTTTCCACTGTTTGTCATCCCTCCATTCCTTCTATGGCCACAGGTGATACAATAAATGGTGGCATTCAATACTTATTAAGGTCTTTATACATGACTAATTAATAATAATAACAATTAATTTCAACATCCAGTGCAAATTTGGAGCTTAACTCATAATATAAACACCACCAATAAGCTCCAAAATTATTATTATATATATAAAAAATAGAACAGACCTCATGCACGCAAAGAAATCATTTCTTTCCCAGCCTTTAAGTTTTAAGCTTATTTCATGTTGATATACCCCAAAAAGCAATGTGGTTTACAAAACAATATTAATAGTAGTAGAAAAGATAAAATATGATAAGAAATACAATTCTGTTCATAGTAAAGAAAATAAAAATAAAATAAAGTAACTCTTTAGCAATTGGGTCAAGCTACCGCAACCTCACATAGAGGGGGCATAATCGAACGGGGTGCCCAAGTTTTCCTGAGGACGTCCTCGTAGGACATCCCGGCGAAGGGGCAGGGAAATCCTTATTATCGAAACAAGATGGGCGTCAATCTTTCGTTTCGATAATATGGTCAGGGACAACCAAATCTCAACATTTAGGTCGACCTTAGAGATGGTCATCCTTAGAGATGGTCGTTCCCGGTTTTCAGCGATAATGGACACCGAGGACGCCCATCTCAGAAACGACCAAATGCAAGCCCTTTGGTCATTGGAGGGGCCAGCATTTGTAGTGCACTGGTCCCCCTCACATGCCAGGACACCAACCAGGCACCCTAGGGGGCACTGCAGTGGACTTCACAAACTGCTCCTAGGTGCATAGCTCCCTTACCTTGTGTGCTGAGCCCCCCAACCCCCCCAACCCACTCCCCATAACTGTACACCACTACCATAGCCCTAAGGGGTGAAGGGGGGCACTTACATGTGGGTACAGTGGGTTTGTGGTGGGTTTTGAAGGGCTCAAGTGTAACAGGTGGGGGGATGGGCCTGAGACCACCTGCCTGAAGTGAACTGCACCCACTAAAACTGCTCCAGGGATCTGCATGCTGCTGTCAGAGAGCTGGGTATGACATTTGAGGCTGGCATAGAGGCTAGCAAAAATTATTTTTAAAGATTTTTTTAGGGTGGGAGGGGGTTAGTGACCACTGGGGAAGTAAGGGGAGGTCATCCCCGATTCCCTCCAGTGGTCATCTGGTCAGTTCGGGCACCTTTTTGAGGCTTGGTTGCAAGAAAAAAATGGACCAAGTAAAGTCGGCCAAGTGCTCATCAGGGACGCCCTTCTTTTTTCCATTATCGGCCGAGGACGCCCATGTGTTAAGCTTGCCCCAGTCCCGCCTTCGCTATGCTTCCGACACGCCCCTGGGAACTTTGGTCGTCCCCGCGACAGAAAGCAGTTAAGGACGCCCAAAATCGACTTTCGATTATGCCGATTTGGGCGACCTTGTGAGAAGGACGCCCATCTTGCGATTTGTGTCGAAAGATGGGCGCCCTTCTGTTTTGAAAATAAGCCTGATGGCACCTAGAAGTATTAACTACTAAAAGACTCATTAAAGAGGAAAGTTTTTACACCTCTTCTGAATGCCTGGAATGAAGACTGTAGGTGAAGATAGTGTGGAAAGGATTGCCAAAGAGTTGGTACAGTCTCAAATGGTATTTAAACAAATGTGATGAAATGATGGTATAACCTACCTGTTTTGTTGTGAAGAATGTAATGTGCATGGAGCTGCTTTTCTATCAGCGCTCACGACAGAAAAGAAGGAAATCCAGAATACTGTATTGGATAAATTAAGCTAAGAATTTTGAAGGTAATACAATATGTGATAGGCAGCCAATACTCTTTGCGTAGCAATGACGTCACATGGTCAACACCATGGGCAAATCACTTAGGGGACTTTTATTAAAGCTCAGCATGCTAACAGACACAAGCTGCACCCTGCATGTCTTATTTTATACCTATAGACCACGTGGCACTTACCACAAAATGATGTCAATTAGCATGCACTAAGCTTTAGGGCCCCTTAACCCTCCATTGCTTCAGGTTTAAGCTTAGATTGTGTGCCCACTATGGACAGGAAAGTAAAAATATACCTGAATATAACTCCCCTTGGAAAAAGGTATAGCTAAATGCTTAAATAAATAAACATTTTGACTTGAATTTTTTTTTTTTATCAAACAAAAGAAACCGCACACATTTCTAGCAGAAGTCTTAGGCAAAAGCAACACATCTGTTTATGGAAGCATCTTTATAATTCATAGAGCATCTATTGTTTGCTTGCTTCAGTCACCAGGAATGACAGTACCAAATTCATAAAAATGTAATTTACAAAGGAGACTGCCACTCTGATTTTAAACTATGCAAAATGCATCTATCTAAAATTAAACCATTAACTTTTAATTTACTTATTCAGTCAAGCTTGGAGTTCATCTGTTGAAGTAAACAATGGCTCCTTTCTCTACTACAGGGATTAACTCAATATACTCTCTCATAAGATTCATACTGCAAAAAACCAAATATTCCTGTTTATCCATCAAACAAAGCTGATAAAATACCTATGAAAAATAAATGTCACTAACATTTTCTAGACTCCAGAATTAATATTTAAATCACAGAGATAATTAAGACTGCGATGAGTGAGCTGATAGTCCAACAATAGCATTGTTTGCTGGTATGCAGGAGACCTAACGTTGAATCCAAGACACTGCTCTCTTAAGAGAGGCTAAACAGATTGGGGCTTGGAGAAGAAAATTGAGAATTTATATGATAGAGATTAGATAAAATTATGAGAGGGGTAGAATGGTTAAATAGGGAATGGTGGTTTAATCTGATAAACAATTCAAAAACAAGAGGATACTCCATGATACTAGTAACCAGAAGACTGAAAAAATTGTAGAATGATTTTTTTTCCTCCTATACAGCATGGAATTAAGTTGGGGTCTCTCTTGGTGGATGATAAGGTTAAGGTGATCAAGTGGTATTCAAAAGAGAATTACACAAGGTCTTGGAGGAAACATCCACAGACAATTATTAGCCAGGTGGACTTTGGAGATCCATTGTTCATCGCTGGAAACTATAGGAAATAGATGTACTTTTTTCAATCTGTTTGGTACTTGCAACCCAGACTGGCCACCAATAGAGGTAGGATGCTAGATTTGATGGACTTCAATCTGACTCAACATGGGTTTTCTTATGTTCTTATGATCTGGTCAACAAGCACTGTGCCTTCACGATATCAGCTGAGTTGTATGGCGTTTGTAAGAATTTTGATCCATGGACCCTGAAGAAGCTAAGCGAAATGCTGGCCACCATTGGTTGTGGGTCTTATTTTGAAAGTTTGAAAAAGGCAGCACAGCAATATAGTAGCTAAGTGATTGTTTTCCTGTATATGTATAAGTATTTTGGGGACACATGAACATTTAAAGAGTTTAAGCACATTTGGAATGGAAGGTTTTTTTATGCCAATGATGAAGAGTTTCGGCTCTGAGGACTTGTAAGCCTGGAGCTCTTTGAGGCATTTTCCATTTTTTATTATTATTGCTTCTATATTAATTGTTTGAAAACTATTTCGTTTTTAGTGTCGTGATGAACAATTTATGTTCTCTTCCCGGTCATAATCTAAACTAATCCCTCTGTCTGTTTCTGAATTAATTTCTTATTCCTTTTTTTGTCATGACCATCACCATCACCTTTTCTTCAGTGGTGCGCTTTAAAAGGAGGAGGAGGGAGCTTTGAAACGTCTCCTCTTTCTTGGTGGGCGGGTGGGCGAGCGAGTGGGGGTTGTAAAAGCAACAAGCAGGCATGCTCGTCTCCGTCTGCTTCCCTGCCCTCTCTGCGTCCCGCCTTCCTCTGATGTCATTTCCTTTTGGGCGGGCGGGACGCTGAGAGGGCAGGGAAGCGGACGGAGATGAGCGTGCCTGCTTGTTGCTTTTACAACCCCCGCTCGCTCGCCCATCCGCCCACCAAGAAAGAGGAGACGTTCCAAAGCTCCCTCCTCCTCCTCCTTTTAAAGCGCACCCCCCTGCGGCACTTACCCCGCTTACCGTGTTGGCATGGCCCTGCGTCCATCTTTTGTTTCGATAATACGGTCGGGGACGCCCAAATCTTGACATTTAGGTCGACCTTAGAGATGGTCGTCCTTGGTTTTCGGCAATAATGGAAACCAAAGACGTTTATCTCAAAAACGTCCAAATCCAAGCCCTTTGGTCGTGGGAGGAGCCAGCATTTGTAGTGCACTGGTTCCCCTGACATGCCAGGACACCAACTGGGCACCCTAGGAGGCACTGCAGTGGACTTCACAAATTGCTCCCAGGTGCATAACTCCATTACCTTGGGTGATGAGCCCCCCAAAACCCACTCCCCACAACTGTACACCACTACCATGGCCCTTAGAGATGAAGGAGGGCACCTACATGTGGGTACAGTGGGTTTTGAAGGGCTCAAATTTACCACCACAAGTGTAACAGGTAGGGGGGGCTGGGTCCGTCTGCCTGAAGTGCACTGCACCCACTAAAACTGCTCCAGGGACCTGCATACTGCTGTCATGGAGCTGGGTATGATATTTGAGGCTGGCATAGAGGCTGGCAAAAAATATTTAAAAAATTTTTTTTGAGGGTGGGAGGGGGTTAGTGACCACTGGGGGAGTAAGCGGAGGTCATCTGGAGGGGCATAATCGAACAGGGACGACCATCTCTAAGGGCGCCCATCTCTATGGACGTCCCGGTGAAGGGGCGGGGAAACCCATATTAGTGAAACAAGATGGGCGTCCATATTTCATTTTGATAATACGGTCGGGGATGCCCAAATCTCAACAATTAGGTCGACCTTAGAGATGGTCATCCCCGGTTTTCGGCGATAATGGAAACCGAGGACACTCATCTCAAAAACGACAAAATCCAAGTCATATTTGTGGTGGGAGGAGTCAGCATTCGTAGTGCACTGGTCCCCCTGACATGCCAGGACACCAACCGGGCACCCTAGGGGGCACTGCAGTGGACTAACTGATGCACTAACTGAATGGAAAAAGGCATGCAGTGGTCACTAACCACCTCCCACCCTGAAAAAAATAACTTTAAAAACTTTTGTCTTTTTTTTTTAGAGTATGGGTGAAGGATGTCCTTCGCTATGCCTCCGCGATGGCAGTTGAGGACGTCCTTCGCTATTTATTTAGATTTTGCTCACACCTTTTTCAGTAGTAGCTCAAGGTGAGTTACATTCAGGTATACTGGATATTTCTATGCCTCCGTCCCTGCAACAGCAATTGAGGATGTCCTTTGATATGCCTCTGTCCCTGTGATGGCAGTTGAAGATGTCCTTCCCTGCGACAGCAGTTGAAGACGTCCTTTGCTATGGCAGTTGAGGACGTCCAAAATGTCTGAAAGAAGGACATCCACGCCCTTTTTATGCCTCCGCTGACACACACATACCTCCCCCCAGGGACCTACATACTGCCCCCCTCCACAGGAATGGCCAAATTTCAAGGGAGTGGAAAGGAGTGGAGGAGTGACCTAGTGGTTAGAGCACTGGTCTTGCAATCCAGAGGTGGCCCGTTCAAATCCAAATAAATAAAGGGGATGTCAGAAGCATGGCAGGCATGGACATCCTTCTCACAAACATCCACATTTTGGACATATCAAAGGACATCCTCAAATGCTGTCGCAGGGACGGAGGCATAGCGAAGGAGGTCCTTCACCCATACTCTAAAAAAAAAGACAAAAGTTTTCAAAGTTCTTTTTTTTCAGGGTGGGAGGTGGTTAGTGACCACTGGGGGAGTCAGGGGAGGTCATCCCCAATTCCCTCTGGTAGTTATCTGGTCATTTAGGGCACCTATTTCTGGCTTGGTCGTAAAAAAAAAGAACCAAGTAAAGTCGGCCAAGTGTTCGTCAGGGACGCCCTTCTTTTTTCCATTATCGCTTGAGGACGCCCTTCTGTTAGGCATGCCCCAGTCCCTCCTTCGCTACGCCTCCAACACGCCCCCAGAAACTTTGGTCGTCCCCGCGATGGGAAGCAGTTGAGGACGCCCAAAATCGGCTTTCGATTATGCCGATTTGGGCGACCCTGTGAGAAGGACGCCCATCTTGCGATTTGTGTTGAAAGATGGGCGCCCTTCTCTTTCGAATATAAGCCTGATAGGGAGCAAGGAGTCAGAGAGATGAGAAAAAAGAGAAAGATGGAAAGAGGAGGATAGAGTGAAAAATACTGCAGAATGTAACAATGAATGAAAAAGGGTTAAAGATGGGTGAAAGAAAGGAATGAAACAATGGAACAGGAACAGAAGAAGTAGCTTCGGCAAGCATCACACCATACGAGCAGCACAATGCCCAGTTTTCTTTGCCATGAACCTATGTACTGTGCTTCAATATGTTTTTTTTCCCCCCCTAAGAACTGCATTCAGCCTTTCTGTGAAATCCTACAATCTCCCTGTATGGAATGTAGTTAGGCACAAAATGTCAGACGGGAATTTAATTTAAATGTCAGGTGTGAATTTAATTCAGGAAGATTTATCTGCATTGATAGAAGTCTTGTAAATGATGTGCTTTTATCCATAGAAGAGAGAGAAAGGCATTCCTTCAGCTTAGTTATTTCACATATGCACTTTTAAAGTACTAGAACTCAGTTTTTATCAGTGTTTATAATAAGCCTTTGCAATTGCCTTACTGAAGAATGCAACAAACTTATAGAGCTTGGTATTCAAAGAAAGGGTTACATTTGCTGGCAGGTGGCAACTACAAACCCCTTTTATTCTTCAGTTTTCAATGGGGGTGTAGCAGCGCGGGCGAGGGTGTGGGTGCGGGTGCGGAGCCTTAACAGCCATAGCCACTCAGAGGGATGAAAGTAAATCAAACTTTATAAATTTATTAATAAAAGAATAATAAATTCTGCTCCCTTCACAGGTGTGATAAACTTAAGAATAAGTGTCTCTTGGAATGCAGTTACATCTTCCTGCAGCCCTGTCCCTGACAGCGCTGCACAGACTCAGTGTGCACTAGTTTTTTGTCTTCAAGGTTAACAAAAACCAGGTCTAGTTCTGGCCTTTCCTGCAGGAATAGGATTCCACAAAGTTGCAAGGTAAGATTTGACCTACCTTTATTAAGTTTTTGCTTGTACATATGTGATGAAGGTATAAGTGGGACTCGGAGGGCAACTCTTGTCTTCCTTGGGCCTCCCTGGTCTGCCTGTGTTTGTTTTTAATTTAAATTCCCACTGAATGACAGGCAGAGCTAAATTTATGGTAAAATGGGGTGGGACGTTGTTTCGGCACTTCTAGCAAGTTCGGCAGTGACATCACTGTCCTCCTCATGTTCTCCCCACCCGCTGACTCTCCCTATGTTCCACCTTCTCTGTCCTTCCTTTTCTCTGCCCAGCCAGCAATCTGGTATCTCCCCTGACCTCTTAAACAACATCCCCTATCCAGAGGTACCTTTTAAAAGTTATTGTTGCTTGTAGAGGCCACCTGCAGTGACGCATACATGCTGCTGGTGCTCTCCTAACAGCTTTCCTTTTGATGCAACATCCTGTTCCCACATATGCAGAAAGCATAACACAGAAGGCTGTGGAGACAGCATGAGAAGTGTGCAATGCTGCCGGCGGCCTCTACCTGTATGTAATACATGAACTGCTTTGGTTGTAACCACAGAAAGGCAGTATATCAAATCCCATCCCCTTTCTCTTTCCCTACAAGCAAAAATGGCTTCTAAGAGGTATACTGGTGGAGGGGGCAGGTGTTTAAGAGGCCAGCTACAGAGGGGATTGCTGGCTGGGTAAGGGACAGGAAAGAAAAATGTTGGACCATGGGGCGGGGGAGAGAAGGAGACACGTTGGACCACTGGAGGAGGGAGGGAGACAGAAGGAAAAATGCTGGCCCAATGGGGGAGGGAGAAGGAGAAATGCTAGACCATTGAAGGGGGGAGAGAGGAGCCATACTGTAACACTGGGAAGAGGGAGAGAGGACAAATGCTGGAACATTGGAGGGTGGGGAGAGGAGGAGATATGCTGGATCATGGGGGGGGGAAGAGAAATGATGGGACGTTGGGTGGGGGGAGAAATGCTGGACCACTGGGGGAGAAGGAGAAATGCTGGCGAATGGGGGGAGACATACTGGACTTTTGAAGGGGGTGGGGAGAGAAGACATTCTAGTCTATTTGGGGGGGAGAGGGAGACATCCTGGACTATGGGAAGTGGAAGGAGAAATGCTGAATCATTGGGGGAAAAAGAGACATGCTGGACCACTGGAGGGAGGTGGGAGAAGAAGAAATGCTGGATCACTGGAGAGAAAAACAAGAAGACAGGAAGATGCTAAGCTACAAATGGCTGGGTGGGAGGGAGAGAGGGATAGATGTTGGGCTATAAGAGTGAAGGGAGGTGGAAAGAAGCTGCTGAACTACAAAGGTGGAGGGAGGGGAGATGCTGAACATGATAATAACCCTCCATGGCTTCTCCCTCATGGTTCCAAGGATATGAGTGAGAAGAAAACAGTGAGTATAGAGGGAAGAAATGTGTTAATGGGTGACAGATGGGAATATGAGATGAGGAGTGAGTGTGAAAATAGGAGAATTACTGCGAGAAGAAGATGGAAAGCTGATAGGTAGGTAAAAAATAAAAAGAAGGCGATGGAGAACTGGAGGATGAGAAAGAAGGTGAAATCTGCATGGACAGAAAGGCATAGTAACATAGCAAATGCTGGCCAATAAAGACCTGCATGGTCCATCCAATCTGCCCAACAGTCACACTTAATATCAAATCTTCATTTAACCAACAATCCAATAGTGTTAGTACAACATTTTATTTACTAAGTTCCACTCTACGATGTCTTCTCCTCCCCACACTCATAGCATATAACATAAATGTGGTATAAAAAGTATGCATACTTGATCCTGATCTGTCTTTGCCATTTTCAGGGCTCAGGCCATAAAATAAAAGTCTGCCCAGCAATGGCCCTACTTCCCAAGTACTGGAATTGCCATCGAAACCCACACCAGTCCATCATGATCTCCCTTGCCATATATGGGACACAGACTATAGAAGGCTGCCCAGCATTGGCTTCACTTCCTCACTGCTGGAGCTGCCATCTAAGAACCACTCCTATCCATTCTAAGGAGGTTTTTAACAAAGGTGCAGTAGCATTTTTAGCACTCCCACAGGAATATACAGGCATCTCTAGCGTTTAGCACATGCTTATTTTTAGCGCGCACTAAAAACACTAGTGCGTCTTTGTAAAAGGCCTACTGAATGAACTTATAACTGTTGATGTGTTAAGTTCTAGTTTGATACTATCCTCATTCTATTTAGGGATCCTTTGTATCTATCCCTCATTTTTGAATTTTGTCACTGTTTTGTCTCCACCACCTCCACCAGGAGGGTATTCTAGGCATCCACCACCCTCTCTGTGAAAAAGTATTTCCTGATGTTAATCTTAAATCTACCACCTTGCAACTTCAATTTATGCCCTCTAGTTTTACCCCTTCTCTGTCTCTGGAAAAGATTTGTTTGTAGATTAATACCATTCAAGAATTTAAGGCAGAAAAGAAAGAAAGAAAAGATCAATATGTCAGAGACAGATGCGAGGGAATAGAAGAAAACAGAAGCAAGGAGAAAGGACCAACAAGCAGCAACAACTGGAAAGAGTTAGCAGAAGACAGGCAGGAAAGCAGAAGAGAGAAACTCACTCGCACCAGAATGATCAGAAAAATAAAATGCCCAGGCAGCAAAGGAAAAAAAAAGTGTTTTTATTCTGAATTTATGAACTGCAATAGGTCTGTTTTGGGAAATGTGCATCATGAATGTCTTTGCATTGTGTTCAGTACAAGAGGAAATTAATTTGTTTGTTTTTTTCTCTCCCTAGTGTTGTGGTAAATTTTGACTTATTGGGGTTACCGGTTCAATTTTTGTTTTCATATTTCTATTTTGTGATCTGCATTTGGTGAGGATCTGTCTGTGCATAGGTGCCAACATTTCAGAACGATTGGGGGTGGGGTGCAATTAACCCCTCCCTGGACACAATGAAGGAGCTTGCTCAGTATTGGAGGTACTCAGCATCCACTGGACTCACAGAACTGGCTCCTTTGTGGCTGTTTTGCCTGTGACCAAGGTGTAATATTCTGTTTGCATGTAGTTTGTATAGAGATCTGCAGTAGTCCCACTTGTTGTTTTTTCTTTACCGGTAGTAGGTGTACTGGTGTTCTAGGTCACAGTGTAATGTTTATGTTTATTAAAATTTGATATACTGAAATTTGATATACCACCTTTCAAATTAAAATGTGATTGAAAGTTGCCTACAGCGGCCGGTTTAGCACATGTTGTTACATAAATATCCCAGATTTATCCCGTACCCCACCACCACCCCCTGGCTTCAAGAAAATTACCAAGCTGATCACTCAAAATCACAAAACATTTACAGGGAAACTTCAACAGGAATACCACTCCCAGAGCTAGAGTTCTTAGTTTTAAAGATAAGCATTCTCTTCTTTGTATATCCCTAGAGAAATCAAGAAATACTTGTATGGGAGATCGCAGACATATGACAAAAATATAAACAAAGAATATTATTCCTAAGCAACTCAAGAGCAAAATTAGCAATCAGAGTTATATGTTCAGTAATTACTTCCACTGAGCTTTATAACAACTCATTACCCCCTGTACTTCTCCAGGGGCGATGGAACTAGAACCTCCTGATCTTATTCCAGATATACAGGTGCTCATTTTCAAAGCACACTGACTTACTTTGTAAGTCTATGTGCTTTGAAAATGAGTCACTTGCCAAAAAGATCAAAGCGGTTTACAATATGTAAAATAATATAAAAGCATATAATAAGAACTCCATATTTAATGGAAAGAGACTACCATATACAATCTTACAGACACATCGAAATAAAATACATAAACATGCAAAACACTTTGCAGATGGCGCCCCTCTGAGAGCCCTATATCTTCCGCAACCCAAATGCCTGAGAAAAAAATGGGCTTTTAATAACCCCTTATATTTATGCAAAGTTGATTTTATTCACAAAGTTGGGGGAAGCTGATTCCAAAGGCTGGGAACTGCCCCCCCCCCCCCAAAAAAAAGCACTCTCACGAGTCACCTTCCACGGAGTTTTTTTTTACTAGTTATTAATATGCAGGGGGAGGGGGAGGGCATTATTTATGTAAGGTCACTTACTTGAGGTATTCTTTAAATTATTTGCCCTTTTGGTTTCTACCAATTTCTGCTATTGACTAATTTAGAACATATTTCTTTGTAGTATAATCAGTGAAATGTTGAAGAGGGATCCTGAGGACTCTCAGGAAAACATTGTTAAATTATTTGAACAAAGAGTGTATGACCAAGCAGACTACAGCTGGCAACAACCACACGATAAGATAATGGTAGCACATCTCTCATGCTAATTATGATTTTTTTTGTTAATCAAACAATACTCTACAATGAACTAGCAATTTACTGGCAGTTAGCATCCTGTCTCAAGGAGATAAAGGCATAAGGTGAAATAATAAACTTTTAAACCAGAACATTAACTGCCCATTGATATCCTGTGCAGATATAATTAGAACTGTGGTATGCTGGTCAATTTAGCATTTTTGTTTCATGAAGTTTCCATGATCATTTCAAAAAAGTTAATGAAACCACCTTACATTCTAACTAGATTTCTTGGAATCAATATTTAAATTAAATATAAATCAATTTATGCATCTAGCTTCTCCTACATCTGCACGCAACGTTGGAATGCACTGCCGAATGCCATAAAAACAACACACGATTTGGCAGCCTTCCGGAAACTATCAAAGACTTACCTGTTCAAAAAGACTTATCAAAAGTATCCTTCTTAAAAATATGACACCAATACTGTACCAGAATTAGTTAACATTGAACTACTCTTTTTTGGTTACTTATCACAGTGTTACTATTGAACACTTTTCATTACCCTTGTTCTCAAATACCTGAAATGAATTGTTCAACTATTTTCTTCTAATTTTATTGTGTATTTTCTAAATTCTTTACTGGAATATTACTCTGTATTTCTATTCCGGAAATGGCGATCGCCACTACGGTATTTGTAAGCCACATTGAGCCTGCAAAGAGGTGGGAAAATGTGGGATATAAATGCAGAAAATAAATAAATAAATAAATAAAAATTATAAAATAGAATGGGATCCTTTTACTAAGCTGTGGCAAAAAGTGGCCTTAGCGCACACTTACACAGGTCTTTCCCACATGCTAAGGCTATTTTTACCGCAGCAAGAAATAACAATTGAATCAAGTGACAACGGAAACTGTTCTTCAAACAGGAAGCACTTTTTTTCAGGAATTTTGTTATATATTTAAGAAACTTTTTTGTTAACTTAAAAAGGAGAAAAAAGAAAGCCCCAGGAGTCAAAGGTAATTGCCATCGGCTGGGCATAACCCACTTGAATTTTCAGAAGCCGAGGCTCCTTCTGACTAGGACCAATCATCAACTAAAAATCCTCAAAAATATTTTCCATTCAATTTTGCTTATTTAATTCAATTTAATTTATTCTGCTTGAACAGTTTCACCCTTTGGAGGCAATGAAAATATCTTTTATAACTTGATTCAATTGTTATTTGGATGTGTAGGGTTTCCACAATTTTTGATTTTTAGGTTTACTAAATTTTGTGGAACAGTTAGTTCATTGTTGTTTGGGCAAGTTATACTGCAAATGGCCACACACGTTGGCTTCTGTGCACTGCAGAATAAAAGCAGAAGGGGGATGAGATAAAAACATAAGAAAAAGTAAGAAGGAAAGATAAGAGTGGGTAAGGTGATAGTGTGACATCATAAAATTTAGAGAAGTCTGCTAACACCTAAAATAGTGGTGTCCAGCTCTGCAAAAATCTAAAAAAATTAACTTCAAAACAGAAGCATTAAAATAGAACAACCAACCAGATTAACACTTGGGAGATAAGAGTAGGCAGATACAATACAATTTGAAAAGGGCGGTACTAATGAACAAGGAAATAAAACATGAGCATAGTTGCTAATAAAACCTGAAATGAAGAGTCCACGGCTAGCAGGAAAAACATTCAAAGGGGCCCTTTTACTAAAGTGCAGTAAAATTTGGGCTTGGTGTGTGTTAACACATGACTTTCCCATGTGCTAAACCCAGATATAACATGACATTTGTTAGGGCTTTTTCTTTTCTTTTTTGGCATTAGCACGTGAGTCCTGCAAAACATTAACACAGGAGCACTAACCACCTCTTATTTAGGAGGTGCTAACCCCCTAATTCTAGAAAAGTTGCCAAAAATTGCATGAGTAAATTTGGGCATGTGCTCAATTTGCATGTGCAATTTAATTGAATAATGAGCCAATTAGCACCAATAATTGGTTTTTTAACAAGCCAATTATTGGCACTAATTAGATTTAATTGGCATTGACACATCTAAAATTTACACACAATTGGAAATAGGGGGTGTGGAAATGAGAGGGGTAAGTGTGTAATGGGGGGTGTTCCTTAAATTAATGTGCGCTGTTATAGAATAACAGGAACACGCGTCTACATTTGCACCATGTTTCGGTTGGCCTAGTTAGGCGTGATTCCTGGGAATAACTGTTATTCTATAAACCATGCCTAATTTAAGCATGGCTTATAGAATAGCGCTTTCTTGGTACTGATTTTTTTTGCTGCCATATATAGAATCTAGCCCTAAGTGCCCCCACATTATTCAGTTAGCGTATACTAATCATAACGAGTTAGCTGGACAACACCGGATCGCCCAATCTCCGCCCATGACATGCTTCCTTAAAAAATATATATTAAAAAGTAGTTTATGCAAGCGTGAAAACAGGCAAAATACCACAAAACGTTTTTCTGCGCTTACTTGAGAAGCTGCGTAGTACAGGTTTGATGACGTCTTTCCACTTTATGTGCCTTTTATGGCTCCCAATGCAATACCCATATGTTTAAAATCTTTATATTAGTGCAAAGGGCAATTTACAATGGATCCTCTCTTTCCCTTACTGTGTTGGTGAGGTCATATGTGCTGAGAGGGCACGGAGGGCTGTTACTGCTCATAAACTGAAGATGCCTGCTTTATCCCACAATCGTGGAAGGCCACACCTGCTGAAGCATTTTTTAATTTAGCACCTGCATTGTGAAACACACTCCCTAATGGGTTACGGGTTGAGGGCTCATTAAGTGATTGTTTTTTGATGAGTGTTCTTTACTGTCTCATTGATGGAGTTCTTTTCTGTTTTTCCATTTTATTTTATTGTAAACCACTGTTTTATTGTATAAGTTAAATGGTATAGCAAGTTTAATAAACCATAACTGCAAAGTTAGTTGAATGCTGGTAAGCATTAATGTTTCTTTCATACATGTACAGAGTATATCACAAGGATTGCCACTTATGGCCATTATAACGTGTGGCATGTCATTTCCCTCAATACGTACTGGCATCTTATTCTAAGAAACAACTATGAAACCTCTATCATCTCTGTTTTGAACCTGAGAAGGAAAATAAGGTAGATGAAATTTCCAGAACATTGCAATTTTATAGGGTAATGCATATGACTGGCACGGTCAGCATACAGGAAGAGGAAGAGAAGGAAAGAAAAGACTATTTGGAAAGGGGAAGATAATTGTTACAACAATGCCAGACAGATCTGAGGTGGCTGTGGGGATGAGTGGTGAGGCATGAGCTGGTAGGACAAAAGAAGATGGGAGAAACAAAATTGGGGAAGGATGAAGCTGGAGAAGGGTTAAGGGAAATGGAGACCATGTGCGAGATGTTGGGAAGGGAAGGCAGGCCTGACAGGAGGACAGACTACTTAGAGAGAAATATTTACTAAAGTAAATAAATACAAGAACAGGCAGGGAAAACAGAAAGTAAAACCTAGTATACGTGAACAGGTAAGGAAAACAGAAAAGAGAAATGAAAAGCTAAAAAGGCAAGTATAAGAAGAAAACAGATCAGCAAGTGAATGAATTCAAGACAGATCTAGAGCAAAGGATCTTGTGACTGGCAGGTGTATTTTCATATGTGAAGGAGAGAAAGAAAATATCTGCTGTAATTTTGGTAATCAATGAGGGCTGCCTTTTACTCTGTTTCTGTGAGGGTGGCTTGCTGATTAGCACACGGAAAATTGAAAGGAAGTGAAATTTCATACAGTCCAAAGCAAGACTGTCTCCTTCCCCTCATTATTTACACGTTGTATCAGGGAATGATGGATCTTGATTAGCTTGGCTGCTATGTATCAAACCTTACAATACCAAAAATCTGAATTCTGAATGGGTAGTCCTATTGAAGATGTGCATCTGCTGACCCTAAAAATCGAAAGCACTTAAAAAAACTTTTATAGGTTTATAGGAGTGGAGGAGTAGCCTACTGGTTAGTGCAGTGGGCTTCGATCCTGGTGAACTGGATTCAATTCCCAATGCACCTTCTTATGACTCTGGGCAAGTCACTTAATCCTCCACTGCCCCAGGTACAAAAGAAATACCTGTATATAATATGTAAACCAGAAAGGCAGTATATCAAATCCCATCCCCTTTATAGAGTTTCATTTAAATATCTTCATATCAATACAGACTTGTGATAACATGATCGCTAATATCTACATAGAACAAACAAACATGTTTTTTCACTATCATATTTTGCACTCTGGGTAAATTGCAAAGGTTCCACCCAATTCCATGTGTCTTCCCAGGACTAAAATATTATTTATTTACTTATTAGGATATATTAATTGCCATTATGAAGACATTCACCCATAGCAATGTGCAACATTTACATTATAGTAACAGCATAGCAATAGTAAAATGACCAAATGTCAGCATAATAAAACAATTAGAACAGTGATGTAAGATAGACAAATTAAATCCTACTAATAGCAATAATATGATACAGTGTAAGAAATACACACTTTAAAACAACACGATGGAACAGTCACATAGCAGAAAAATGACAAATGTCAGTAGAATACAAACGATACACCATAATAATCAGCTTTCATATAACATAGATAAGATACGATGTCAGTACAGCAGAGGGGACAAGAGCATTAAGGAGTACATTTTCAACAGTGCATCTAACCCCAATGTACAGAATGCACATATTTTCCAGTTCTTAAAACCAGCCAATTTTTCAAACACCAAGCTGTCTGCATTCAAGAAGCTCCATTTTAGACAGAATGTAGAAATCAGAATTGTTAGTTCCAGGTCAAGACGTCTGTACAATTCCAATTTTAGAAAAGGATCTGCACATGTAGAATCTTCTAAAATACATGCAGGAGTGCACGTGTCTTTGAGCACACTGAAAAACTTAATGGAGGAATCTGTCAATTTACTAAGTTATACATGCAAGTTAGTACTCTACATCGTACAAAATGCTACTTCACAATTTATGTCCATATTGCCATTTTGTCACCTACACTATACAAGTCACTAATTAACAATAGAAGCTGCAATCCTTATTTATTTTCAGTTTGGAAGGGGTAAATAAGCAATGGGAGATTATGAGGGAGAACTCCCTTAATCCCTCCTATAAAGGGCTGGCTCAAAGAAGCACATTCTATACATGTGAAGGAATAGCTGTAAATCCCGATGCTGGAATATCAGGACAAGCAGAACAAGGTTAACAATAAAAATAAAAAAGAAAGCAAAGAAAAAGGGACTACAGTATTTTAATAGGAAAGATTAGCACATACACAAGATGCAACACACACATCACAAGCAAACATATAAAGCTTCCCTCTCTCAGGTACCAGCGACCTTTGAAGTCATTATTATTATTATTATTATTAGCATTTGTATAGCGCTACCAGACACACGCAGCGCTGAACACCTGACATAGAGAGACAGTCCCTGCTTAATAGAGCTTACAATCTAAAATAATACAGACACACAAGACAATTAAGTCATCCTGATCAAATAGAGTAAGCCAACTGGATTAGCCAAGCCTTAAATAATGCCTTGTTTCTTTATATTGCGTTTACTACGAAGGGATAGAGGCATGGAATTCCAGAGATGGGGGACAGCAGCAAAAAAGAATGCGTACAACGGGTTGTTTCAAGCTGGGCAAGATGAGGCCCTGCCAGAACCATACGGTAGTCATTAATAGAACGTAACACATGTGGCAAGGAGTATGGAATAGTTAGTGAGGACAGATATAAAGGTGTACCTTGGCGGAAAGTTTTGAAACCTAAAAAAATACTCTTTCAGAAATGGGGAATACACATGTAGATTTTGGTTCTGCCCAAGCTCCACCCAAAGCACACCCCTTATAAACTACACATAGTGCAGATGGACATGTAAATATGGCTTTCTACAACTGAGTTTCATGCAAGTATGTAATAAACACGTATACACGCCGGTATTTACACATGTAGATCATAAAAACTGCTTCTAAAATAAAGACCATTGGGGCTGATATTGAGACCCTGGGAGTGAGCTTGGCTAACTTCCATGGTCGGTGGCGAACCCAGTAATTCAATGTGGAGGCCGAAGTAGTAGTAGTATCCAGTGACTGGCATTGAATTTCCGGTTTTTTTTTTGGCTGCTAAAAACATAGCTGGCTAAGTTATAGCGGCCAAAGCAGTGGCATACCAAGCGTGGGACGGTGGGGAGAGTCCACCCCAGGTGCACGCTGGAAGGGGGCACAGGGAGCAGCCATGCAGCTGGTTCCTGCACCCCCAGGAAGTGATGTGCCAGGGGGAAGAGCTGCCTGGAGGTGATGTGCAGTGGTGATCCACTGTCACGTTCTCAACGCAGCAACTAGGTTTGTGAGCCCTTGAACCACTGCCGAGGAGCAGCAGCGGCAGGCAAATCACCCAAGCAAAAAGCAAGGTTGAACATAACAGGCAGGAACCACAGGATAACTAGAAGAGACTTTAATAGTAGGCAGCAAACAATCACATCCAGGCAAACAGGCAGGTGGCTAACAAAAGCAGTAATCAGGTCCAGGCAAAGTCTCTAGGCAGGCGGCAAACAAGGGTAATCCATAAACTAACCAGAGTCTTTAGGCAGGCAGAAATCAGGAGATGTCCAGGAACAGGCAGGGTCAAACACACAGGAAACTTTCAGAGCAGGAACTAAAACAAACCAACAGGAACTCATGGAAGACCTTTGATACCAAGGCAAAGCAAGCAAGGCTCACAGAAGCTAATAAGCCCATCAGCAGCTGACACTCAGCTGCAGCAATCACCAGCCAAGTAAGGTTGCTGTTCAAGGACAAACCAGCAGAGCAAGTCTGGCAACCTGGAAAATCCGGACCGGACTCTCTGAAGTCTGGAACATGGAAGACAGCAGAAAACAGTCCATAGCAGCCACCAGTTCTGGCCACCAGCGGGCGAGGCGAGCACCCACATGGAACATCCACCCCTGGGGGATACTGACCTAGGAACGCCACTGGGCCAAAGATAGATCTGGTATTTATGTTGGTCTATCTGGCTGCTAAACTTAGCCGGTCAGCCAATGAATGTTGGTATTAAATGACATAGCCAGTGACCGGGCTAGAAGCTACATAGTAATATTCAGCTGAGATAGCCAGCTATCTTGCGCTGAATATTAGTGCTTAGCTGGTTTAGGTCCCTGTTTATAAAATTACATTTTCTCTTCATTTATATATTCATTTACTTATCTTCAAAATCAGACCCACTGTCATAAACTATTACTTATCTTCAAATATTGGACCCGCTGCCATTTACTTTGAAGATAAGTAAATGAATAAATTATTGCTGTATAAATGAAGAGAAAATGCAATTTTATAAAAAGAACTGATGAGGATTGAGAGAGTATGAAAAACAGTCCTATACTGCATTGTCGTTATTCACTATTCTGATGATCCAACTGGACACAGATCACCAGGACTAATGAGAACTGAGAGCAATATGAAAAGCGGTCATACACTGCACTGTTCGCTATTCTGATGGTTCAAAAAATTATAGAAAATAGAATGAATGAATGAATGAATGTTGTCCATAAAAAAAAGCATAGCTGGGATAATAGTAGAAGATGGAATGACATCCTTTGTGCTAACCAGCTGTTACTTTAAGCTGGTTAGCACAGGGAATTTGTACTTTAATTTAAACGAATGCCAACTTTTATGCCTTAGTAAGCATGCATAAAATAGCTCATGCAAAATAACATTCTACACAGTTTCACATGTACCCTTCAGAACCACCTTTGCATACAATGCCTCCAATTTAATGGAGAGTAGCTACCACTTTAGGTGTGTACCTGTCTGGGGCAGACTGACCATTCGGGCAACTGGGCAGTGCCCGAGGGCCCATAAGCTCTAGGGGGCCCAGAGGCTCTCCCTTCCCCTGCCACTCCTGCACACTTCAGCCCCCTGAGCCTCAGTAGGCCTTCCCCAGTCCCACCTTGAAGGGCCCTGGTGATCTAGTGGCCTCTGTGGGGGCAGGAAAGAGTGGGGTTCTTTTCTGTCCACGAAGAAGTCATTAGACCACCAGGGCCCTACAAGGTAGGGCCGGGAAGGGCCCACTGAGGCTCGGGAGGCTGTAGAGTGCGAGGGGGGGGGGGGGTGGCAGCTGCAGCAGTAGGGAGGGTTGTAGTATGTTGGAAGAGGGTGGCGGCAGCGTGGCAGTTGGGGGGCAGCAGGCAGTGGCCAGGGAGGGCCCAATGACCTTTACTGCCTGGCGGCCCATACCACTGTCAGTCCACCCCTTGTACCTGTTATTATTGGTTGGCACCTGTTTAATGTGTATGCTATTTCTGGAAGTACATCATTTGTTTGTCAGTGCACACTAAACTACATTAGCATGCAAACTAATCTTCAGTGCATGGACTATTTTTAACCACATAATAAGTATCTACATCACTGAAAATTTACTTCTGCTGTTTGAATCAGTAGGAAAAGAATCAGCAAAGGAGAAAATGTAAACAGGTTAACCATAATAGAAAGAATTTATTAAGCAGTTACTTAAAAAAAAAACCCAACATAACAACTTATTCTGGAACAACAAACTAAACTGTTGCATATAAACAGTTGAAAAAAAAAATCAAAATTTACTCAGAAACTTATCTTTTAGTGATAATCTTAACATATTGGCAAGAAAGCAATCATTCATTAGCCAAAACTTACACTGCTATGTGAGGCTTGACAAAGGCATAATGAAATTTCACCTTCACAGAGGTTTGGATACACAAACAAATAATTCTGTGTACTCACTTTTGGCAGGGCATACTTTGGAAGTTTCATTTGTACAAAATTATTTCGACGGTAAGACACATAATATTTGGTCCGATTTTCTGATGATACCTGAGGTAAAAAGAAAAAAAAACCCATTTTGTACTGTTTCCATGTCTTTTAATTGTCTAATTCTATAATGTTTTTTTAGAGCTCACTGTCATGCACATATGTTCCTGGGTTCTATATATGGCATCTGGAATTGTGTCCTGATATTTGAGCATGTGCTCAAGATGCATGCACAACTTGAGTAATGAGCTGTTAACTATCAATTATTGGGTGCTAACAACCAATTATAAAATTTGCATGCGCATCTGGCTGCGCGCTATTCTGGAAGGCATGGCGTCTAACTCCACTAGTGTGTAACTCGAAAGGGTGTGTCAGGACTGTTCCAAAAAGCTGCGCATGGAATCAGAAAATACAGCCTCAGCGTGCATAAGTTGCATGCCAGCATTTATACCGGGCTTCAGCAGGCATAAACAGTAGCACCTAAAGTTAAGCATAGGAATCAGTGCTAAGTGTGATTCCATAAAGGGCACAAGCCCTTTAAAGAATCACGCTTAGCACTGATTTTTTTTTTACAGTGCTGAATTTTGAATTCCATTTATAGAATCCCCTTGTCACGAAGGTGCAGGCTTTTTCGGTAGGTGTAGCTGGAGTGTGGTCTGGGTGGAGCATGGGCAGATTCTGCAAATATGTGCATTGATTATAAAGTACCCTGTTTGCTAAGCCATGCTAGAGATGAGTTAGGTGCCCACAATATTCCTATGGATGCCTACACAGTTAGCACACGTTAATTCTTTGCACACACTAAAAATGCTAGCACACCTTAGTAAACAGAGCTCCAAATGCGTTAAATCAATGTACGTACTTGCAAACATTTACACCTGGCCTCAAGCACGTATAAATGTCTGCAGCTATATTCACGGTGTTTTCTGCCAATAACGCTTCTATTTATAAATACACATAGGCAAGTATGTGTCTTTGTAAAATGGCACCTACTTAGCCTCTTAACCTAGATGCCCTGTTATAAAATTACCCTTGTGGAGAGCAGTTCTATAAAGCAGTGACTATTTGGAGCCTATTCTCTAAAGTAAAGTAGGTGTCCATATCCCTAAAAAATTATAGTAGTCTATAATTTACCCATATAACTGTGTGCCTCCACAACACTCTACACAGACTCCACCCATATGTACGCCACTGTCAAACACCAGAGAACAAAATTCATACCAGAACTGCACAAAACGGAACTCGCTATCCCTGACTGTTTAAGCTAACTTATCACGATTGAACTTTAACCCAATAGCTTTCATTTTTTATTACGAAAATGAATTCTCTTTACTTGATTGCCTAATCCACTCTATCACCTGCATTATAACTATGTATTTCTCATTCCGGAATTGATGATCGCCATTACGGAATAATGTAAGCCACATTGAGCCTGCAAATAGGTGGGAAAATATGGGATACAAATGCTACAAATAATAATAATAACTATGCACCATGTTAGCATGCAGTTGGGATATTGGCATTTAAGCAAGTATGTGCAAACAGCTTTAACTATTCCATATACTCTCTCGTTCACTTCATCGCATGGTTCTCAGGTGTCCAAAAAGTGGGGAAGGGATGTAGGCTAAATCAATACACCAATGTAATCCAAATGAAAAGCAATGCCACATTGATTGAAATCAGGACACATTCAAACTCGTGAGAGAACTGACACGGAACCATGTTTCAGCAAAAAGATGCCTGCCTCTGGAGTCAGTATATCTGATGCACGTTCCGGCAATAACTAGCAATAACTAGCTGCTAGAAACATATGATGCACAGTACAACTGTAACGGGAAACCAATCTCCATTGCAAAATGCTGCCCTGACAAGCGTGGGTAAAAATTGTCAGGGCGGCACTTTGTATATGTTTTTAGCAGCTAGTTATTGCTTGAACACACATCAGTCATACTGACCCCCTGAGGCAGTTTGTATGCATCTGTGTCGAGTTTGTATGTTCTCTGATGAGTTTGAATGAGTTCTGATTTCAATCAATAAAAGTATTGCTCTCCATTTGGATTACATTGGTATGTTGGTTTGGCCTATGCCCCTTGCCTACTTTTTGGACACTTGTGGACTTTTTTTGTAGGGATTGTCCTTTGTCTTGTACTTGTGGTTCATCTCATGGTTCTTCCTGGGCCTAGACAGGCCCACTTAAAGTCTACTTGATCTCAGTTTTTATTTCTTAGCCCTCACCTTTTGGAATTTTCTTCCTGTGCACATTTGCTCAGAACCATCTTTTTTTTTTTCACTTTAAGTTACTTCTGAAAGCACACTATTTCTCTCTGGCTTTTCAAAATAGTTCCCAGTGAGTCACTTTCAGGAGTCAGCCTGGGATGCCCCAGGTGGCTTCAACTTAATTTAATTAACTGGTTCGAGTGAGTCTGTTTGGATGTTTGTCTACCTATCCTATCTATAATGGTGTTCCTTTCTATTATTTTATTGTATTGTGAACCATTTAGATCCACTTACTTGGAATATACTGGTATTGTGGTCATTTATTTGTGTTCTTTGTGTCTAATGTAAGTGCTTTCCTTATAGGACTGTTCACAGTATCTGTATTTAGCTACCATATATATAGTTAAGTGTTGCTGCCCATACCCAGTCTTAACTCCACTTAAGACACTAGGGGGTAATTTTGTAACTGGAGGGCACATATATGTTAGCACCTATATGGATCATGCCAAAGTAGTTAGAGCGATTTTTCCTGACATTATCCATATAGACAGTAAGGTCCTGATATTCAGACTGCAGGAGTCAGCCATGCTGCCCCCTGTGGTTGGCACTGAGCCCCGATATTCAATCCTGGGCCATTTCCGGTGACTGGCGTTGAATATCTAGTTTATTTTTGGCTGGTTTAAACATAACTGGCCAAGCCGATATTCAGTGGTGGCTGGTTAAGTTTAAACCAACCAAAGATAAACCTGCTATTTCGGAAGCCTAATTTGGCCGCCAAATTTAGCCGGTGATGCGCTGAATATTAGCGGAGAGACAGTTATATCGTACAATATAACTGGCTATCTGCTAAGTGCTAACCATCAATATTCAGCGGGAGATAACCAGCAATCGCCCATTGAGTATTGCCAGATAGCTGGTTAAGTGCCATTTAACTGGCCAGGAACCATTCCTGGTCGGTTATATGGTTTTAAATATCGGGTGGTAAATCGATATGTAACACAGTAACATAATAAATAATGGCAGATAAAGACCTGCATGGTCCATGTACACTGCCCAAAAAGGCAGCCAGAACTGTACTTGCCAATCCATGCAGGCTACACTCCTTCATGATCACACAATGGTATGGCAAACAAAGCAATCTTGGAAGCTAAGACCACAGAAGCAAGAGTGGTTTATTATTATGGACACAGCATAGTCACATATATTATCAACACAGGATGAAATCAATACTCCAAAAATATTGCCTAACAATATTTGACTCTTTAATTTCATCCTTAATGTCTTCCCCTCCCCCATTGAGATACACAGCACCTGTACTCATAGCATATGATATGAATGTGATATAAAATTTGCATACTTGATCCTGATCTGCCTTTGCCACTTTTGGGACAGACTATAGAAATCTGCCTAGCACTGACCTTAATTTCCAGCTACTGGAGCCTATATGAAACCGGCATCTACTTTCTTTTAGAGAATATTAGCATAACTGGGCAAATCAAACTCAGGTATACATATACATATAAAGTATCATATACCGTGTAAAATATACACCTACTAGTAAAAAAGGCCCGTTTCTGACACAAATGAAACGGGCGCTAGCAAGGTTTTCCTCGGAGTGTGTATGTTTGAGAGAGTGTGTGCGAGAGAGAGAGAGAGAGAGTGAATGTGCGAGTGTGTGTGTGTGTGTGACAGAGACAGAGTGAGACTGGGTGCGAGTGTGTCTGTGTGTGTGTGTGTGAGAGAGAGAGAGAGAGAGAGTGTGTGTGTGTGTGTGAGCATGAGAGTGTGTGCCAGGGCCCCCCCTCTCTCCCAGTTCCAGGGTCCCCCTCCCTCCCGCCCTCTGAGTTCCAGGGTCATCCCCCCTCCCTCCCTCCGTGTTCCAGGGTCGTCCCCCCTCCCTCCGAGTTCCAGAGTCATCCCCTCCCTCCCTCCGAGTTCCAGGGTCGTCCCCTCCCTCCCTCCCTGCCTCCAAGTTCCGGGGTCATCCCCTCCCTGCCTCCCTCCAAGTTTCAGGGTCCCCTCCCTCCCCTGCATTCATCCATATGCAGGCAACGTCCTCTGTGCCCTGCCCCCTCCATCCATCCATGTGCAGCATCTCTCCCCTGCTCCCTCCACTTCCCTCCGAGTTCCAGTGTCCCCCTCCCTCTGTTCCTCCGTCCCTCCCTCCCAGTTCCAGGGACCCATGGAACTGGGAGGGAGGGGGGATGAAGAACGTTGGAAGAGTGATGTCAGCAGGTGGTTTCAATTCCAGTGACACACATTGGAATGTTGGAGGAGAACGCTGGAGGAGTGATGTCAGCAGGTGTTACGATCCCAGTGAGACACATTGGAATGTTGGAGGAGCAAATTATTATATTAGATATCTTAGATGTGACTGTGCTTAAAAATAGTCATCTTATTTTCTAACTCCTCTTTCTTACCTATCTATATTCAATCTTTGCTTATACCCTTCACTGTCAATTAAGATGTTCTACTATGTATTGTGTTGACAGTGTAACAATACTTCGTATTGTTATTTGAATATTTTTACTGCTGTAATTGCCTATTGCTCATGTTTGATTTATTCTTACTGTACACTGCCTTGAGTGAATTCCTTCAAAAAGGCTGTAAATAAATCCTAATAAATAAATAAAATAAAAATATACCAGCCATAGAGCTGTTGTAAATGAATGCACCTAGATTGCTAAAAAAAAACCGCACATAAATTATTGTATTCCATAATATATAGATGTAACTATGCTCCACCCAGACTCTGTTTCTGTGTATGCTCAACTTCAAACTACACAGCATCACATTTTAGCACCATTTTATAGAATAATGTGTATCAGGAATATTGGCTTTATGAGCCCAATATTCAGACCGTAGGAGTTAGCTGGGCTGACTCGTGTGGTTGACGCTGAGCCTGGATATTCAATGCCATGTCATTTCCGGTGACTGGCATTGAATATCCAGGTGTTTTTTGCCAGTTTCAACTTAATCGGCCAAGTTGATATTCAGTGCTGGCTGGTTAAGTTGAAACTGGCCAAAGATAGGCCTGCTATTTCGGTGGCTGAATTTGGCCACCAAACTTATCTGGTGATGCGTTGAATATCGGCAGTTGGCAGGTTATATTATGTGATATAACCTGTTATCTGTTAAGCACTAATCGGCAATATTTGGCAAGAGATAACTGATTATCTCCTGCTGAATATTGCCGATAGCCGGTTAGGTGCGGAGCTGGTGGTTGGGAGGAGGGGATAGTGCTGGGCAGACTTATACGGTCTGTGCCAGAGCCGGTGGTGGGAGGCGGGGATAGTGCTGGGCAGATTTATACGGTCTGTGCCAGAGCCAGTGGTGGGAGGCGGGGCTGGTGGTTGGGAGGCGGGGATAGTGCTGGGCAGACTTGTATGGTCTGTGCCCTGAAAATGACAGTTACAAATCAAGGTAAAATATACACAAAAAGTAGCACATATTAGTTTGTCTTGTTGGGCAGACTGGATGGACCGTGCAGGTCTTTTTCTGCCGTCATCTACTATATTACTACTATGTTTTTAACCAGCCAGGAGACATTCCTGGCCGATTAAATGGTTTTAAATATTGGGCAGTACATGCATATGTACACACACACACACACGCATATATGCTGCTAGTCCAGTCATTTATGTGCATTCTTGGTGTCACAGTTGTGGCCATGTCCCATGACTACACTCACCTCTCCTCCCGGTGACTAGGCCCTATGGCTGCTGTGGACTGCTTTTTCCCTGTTTCTCAATCCTGTTTCAGAGATCATGCCAGTTCTATTCAGATGTTCCTGCATCCAAACCTCACTCTTGTGTTTCTGTATCCAAGCCTCACTCTCACTTGTGACATCATCAGTAATCAAACATATAAACGGCGAGTGACCGTACTCACTCGCAAATGCGCAGTAGAGACTTCCCTGTCTGTCCCGCCCCCGCGTCAATACATGATGACGAGGGGGGGGCGGGACAGAGAGGGAAACTGCGCGAAGGGGAGGGAACCACCGAGGTCGCCACCGCTACCCCCCCTGAGGTCACCGCCACTGGTACCCCCCCCCAGTGTCGCCGCTGCTGCCGCCACCCCTCCACCTGGCCGTCTCTTCGTTATTCAACTTACATCTCCGCAGCAGGCAGATCAGCTGAGCTGCCGTTGGCCTTCCTTCCCTGCCTGTGTCCTGCCCTCGCTGACGTTACGTCACACGAGGGCGGGACACAGAGAAGGAAGGCCGATGGGAGCTCAGCTGATCTCTTCCTGCTGCGGAGATGTAAGTTGAATAGCGAAGAGACGGGCCGGGTGGAGGGGCGGCGGGGGCTGCGAACTCGGGGGGAGGGGGGGCGGCGACCCACTAGCCCGTTTTAACGGGCTCAATGGCTAGTGTTCTTTATAAAGCACCTTGGAACTTTCATGCTTTGCCTTTGCAACAGAGGTCTTCAAATGAGCTCGTGTGTGTGTGCTTGTTGCACTTCTTACCTGCCTTCAGCTTCTGTTGTCCTGTTTGCTCCAGTCCTGCCTGCCTGACTTCAGCTTCTGTTCCAGTCCTGCCTGTACCAGCTCTGCCTGCTTTCAGCTTCTGTTCCAGTCCTGATTGCTCCAGTCCTGCCTGTTCCAACCCTGCCTGCCTTCAGCATCTGTTCCAGTCCTGCTTGTTTTAGCCCCTGCCTGTTTTCAGCTTCTGTTCCAGTCCTGCTTGTTCTAGCCCTACCTGCCTTCAGCTTCTGTAAAATGCATCTGTTGATAGATATTTAATAGTTGATATATTGGGGTCAATATTCAGTAGCGGCTCCCGGTGGACTTAACTTGCTTAAACGCTGGCCTAATTATTATATTTGGTTTCATTTTATTATTCTTTCCGAAGCAATGGAATTTCTCAGAACTGAATTCCAATTGCCTCTCTCCATCCTCTCCATGCCAGAGAAATACAAAGAGGCAACATACATGCAAACACAAAATACACCCAGAGAGGTTGGAAAGAATTCATGAGCCATGCTCTGCATGTTTTCATGACTTATTATGAATATTGTACCTCACCTTGAAGATAATGACAAATTGTCAATTTCCATGTAAATGTGTGCTCAGTCTTCTTGAACACAAGTATCTCAAAATGTAATACAAAATATAACATTTAAAATCCTGCTTACAACTTTTTTCCTGGCAACATTATTTTGTCAGAGAAGCCCTTAAGGAGATGACTTATTAACTGACAAACGCAAACAGAACACAAAGGATTTTATTTTCATTTCAGTATAACTGCTGTCTCTTGTGACTGCAAATAAAATGACCTTTCAAGGGAGATTCATCTGCAGAGTCTGCAAAATAAATACAAGAAGGAAAGTGGGAGCATATTCCCAGATGAAATGATCAGATATTGTCTTGTCTCAGCCTTTAAAGTGAACCTGCCTCATCAGCAGCGCCTACACTGCATCCTACCCATGTTTGCATGTTGTACTATTGTAATGGTGTCACTCGCATTGATTTACACCACCACTAGGATATGAAATCGTGTACAGACAAGATTAATGTGACCTATAGTCTTTAATTTATGATTGAAACATTCATCAGTAGTTTCATATATTTATTTGCTGTAGATTTTACAAAATGGCTATACCCCTTCCAGTGTCCCTTGCTTCCAATCATGCTTTAAAGAAGAAAGAGGAACCACACTGTGCCTAGAATGGGTAATTTTATTAGAGAGATTGTTAAAAAAAAAAAAAGTCTGTGAGTTGTCTTCCTCCCGCCCAGGTCTGCCAATATCAGGCACTGTTGTATCCTCCGCCTCAACCTCCTCTGGTTGATGGTCACTCTCTTCTGCTAGCTCCCCCTACAAGGCCCTCCTCATCCTTCACCTTCTCTTCCTCTAATGATATATTCTCTGGCTCCTTCCACCACAGATGTGCCCTCTTCTTCCTCTTCTCTATATTCTTCTCCTCTCCAGACTCCTCAGTAGGACTCTCGGATGCTGCTTCCTCCATACCTAGGTTCAGTGTTGTAGAGTAATTAAGTAAATGTAACTAGTTACTGTACTCAAGTAAATGTTTTGTCACTTTTACTTGTAAAGAAGTTCAGGAACCATTCATTACTTTTACTTTTACTGCAGTAATAATTTCATCACTTTTATTACTTTTACTCAGTTACAGTTGACGCTTACAGTTAAAAGTAAAAGCAAAAGTGAGGTGTACATGATGATTCCTCAGTAAACCAAATGAAACAGCAATACCTGGAACAGGATTCTACTATTTCAAACCTCATCACGCAATGAGTGGATCATCTCATCTTAAATTTTGCTCTTCAGTGACTATAGCCTATGAGAACAGTGGAGTTGCCTGTGTTTGTTGAATTGGTTACTGGTCTTAAGCCAAACAGAAAAGTGATAAGTTGGGTCACTTTGAAGCAGAGATGAAGCAGAAGTTGATAAGTTGGGTCACTTTGAAGCGGAGATGAAGCAGAAGCTGGTTGCAGTTCTTGGTGGACAGACATATGTCTCTATTGCAGCAGATTGCTGGTCATTCCATGGAAAATTTTACATTGAGGTGACTGTATATTGAATTGATAGAATCCTTAGAGAGGAAGTCTGCTTATCTGGCCTTGACTGAAGGGTTCTTGCATTAGTTCGCCATCAGATGACAAATAATTAGAATAGCAGACAATGGTTCCAACTTTGTGAAAGCCTTCTCTGTAATTGGATAGCATGATGACAACAAAGATGAAAATTCAAGTGATGAATTAGTATTATTATTTATTTTCTAAATTTATAAACCACCTAAGAACCTAGGTGGTTTACAAAAAACACACACTATAAATCATATGCAATACATAAGACATAACTAATTAGACATAATTTCAAAGTTCCTTTGATTAATTTTTAGACCATCTTTGGATTTGCGCCTCTATATTTATCTAATCATTTTGTAATTAATGCATCTTTAAAATTACCAGGAATTCTAATTTATTTGCTTATTTGGAAAACAAAAAGAGGCTCAGACTTGTTGATAATTTATTTTCTTATCAAGAAGCAAGACCAGATAAACTTTCTTAGGCCTCTTACTATTGACTCCTCTTTCAAGAGCTTCAAAACTGGCTTTTCAAGCATGCTTTTAGCCCCCCCCCCCCTTTAATTTAATCTCGACCTGGTTTACAGTTTTTCTCTGTAGTGCTCCCCTTCCCCTCCCAAACCTCCCTTTCCTGCCACTTAATAACTCATTTTTCCCCTCTCTGACCCAACCTTTCTTTCTGTCCTTTGGTGTGAATGCTTTTGTAGCTGTATCTCATGTGCTTTCTACTACTACTTATCATTTCTATAGCCCTACTAGATGTACACAGCGCTATACACTTGAATATGAAGAGACAGTGGACAGTGGAAGAGAATCAAAATCATTTGAAAAACAATCACAATGTGACAAAAAAAAAAAAGAACTGGCAACACATTTCTTCATATTTCTAAATTGTCTGGGTGGAGGAGAATGATTAATTGTGGAAGGAGCTCTCAAATGCCAAATAAAGTTACAAGAGAGTGATCATAATAGGGAATGGGAAATACCTGAAGAGCACGTAATAATAATAATAATAATAATAATAATAATAATAATGTATTTGTATTCCACATTATCTAAAATTCTAAGCAGATAACATATTAACTAGTGAGAATAAGATCTAAGCATGGCCATTTCAATGTGTTGGCAATGTTATGTGTTAAGCAAGACCAGATGCAACTAGAAAAAACGAAAAGTTTATAGATAAATGGTGATTAAAGTACCTGAGAATGAGAGTGAAAGTGTTCCAAAAGCTGCTGAGATAGAACACTGTAGAGTGATTGCAAGAAAAAGTGGGTCACACAGGGAGGGGGTTGACATATGAGCATAAATTCTAGCAAGTGTGGACCATTAAGCCTAACAAACAAGTACTTCAACTCCTGGAAAGAATGAGAAAGTAGAAAGTGTACTACTACTACTACTACTTAACATTTCTAGAGCGCTACTAGGGTTACGCAGCGCTGTACAATTTAACAAAGAGAGACAGTCCCTGCTCAAAGAGCTTACAATCTAAAAGACAAGTGAACGGTCGGTCCGATAGGGGCAGTCAAATTGGGGCAGTCTGGATTCACTGAACGGTAAGGGTTAGGTGCCGAACGCAGCATTGAAGAGGTGGGCTTTAAGCAAAGACTTGAAGACGGGCAGGGAGGGGTATCTGAGTAAATGCAAGCCAAGCCCCTGCCTCTCTTCTGTGAATGGCTGAAAAACAGTTAGAGATAACCCTGTAGACAAGCCTGGTTCAGGTAACAGGTATCAGCATCTGTAGGTCAAGTTTCAATGAGGTGTAAAATATCTAACTTGGTATTCAGTATCAAATCAGCAATCAAGAAGGACTTTGAGTGCAAGGAACAGACATTCAACCGTCCAATATGCAATACGGATTCAAATAGAGAAGAGGGGGGATGAAGTTAGTTCTCTCAGGAAGGGTGTCAGAAAGCAAAAGCTCATCTGTTTGGAGAGTGATTGGGGTGTGGTTAAGAGGTGGTGACTCCATAATATTGGAATTAGGACCCCAACAAGCAGAGTGGATAGCATAATTAGATAAAGGCTATTAAACAAAAGCATTAAACAATATGGCATTGGAGGCCATATCTTATGAGTTCAAAACATAAGAACATAAGCATTGCCATGCTGGGATAGACCAAAGGTCCATCAAGCCTAGTATCTTGTTTCCAGCAGTGGTTAAGCCAGGTCACAAATATCTGGCAAAGATCTGAAAAGAGTAAATCAGACTTTATGCTGCTTATTCCAGGAATAAGCAGGGCAGTTTCCCCAAGTCCATCTTAATAATGGCTTATGGCCTTTTCTTTTAGGAATGTGTCCAAACCTTTTTAAAAACCCTGCTAAGCTAAATGCACAAATATACTGCATTCACAAAAATCCAACCTCCAACCAATAACAGGCATAGATCAGGATTAGGACATTTCTCTGTGAAGTCATCATAGAAAAAAATATTCTGATTCTTATGCCATCTGACCAATAGCAACATAAATCTCTCCACTACCAGGCACACTGTGAAATAACACAAAGCCTACAAAATATCCTCACTTTACATACATGGAGCAAGCATGTCATACATGAGTAGCACTAATACTATGATTCAAACAGCAAGAAGCCTATCTATGAATAGGCTGCACTACAAATATTACACGGGGCATTAAAACACCAGTGCACCTAGTACAGGTACAAGAGAATAAGTGGGATGCCTACAGATCTCTACACAGAAAATACATGCAAATATAATACCACATCTTAGTCACACAGAAAACACAGACTCTCACCAAATTCAGAACAAGGGATCACAAATTAGAAATTCACAAATTGAAATGGGAACTACACCACTGGAGAAATAAAAACAGGAATGCATTTCCTCTTTTACTCAACACATCCATGATGCACATTTCCCAAAGCTAACATATTTGCGTTAATAACATTCAAAATAAAATTCATGTTTCTACCTTTTTTGTGTGGACATTTTATTTTTCTATAATGCTGGTCCTAGTTTCTCTTTTATGCTTTCTTGTCTGTCTTCTGCTAACTCTCTTTCCAATGGCTGCTATCCATTTGTCATTACCCTCTCTCCTCCTGTTTTGTTCCATTCCCTTACCACATCTTTCTCTGGCATATTGATCTTTCTCTTTTAGCTCCTCTCTCCTTTTCTTACTTTTTTGCCTCTCTGTCCATGCAAATTTCACCCTCTTTTTCACCCTCCGGTCCTCTATCTCCTTTTTAAAAAAAACCTTTCACCTACCTATCAACCTCTAATTTCTTTCTTTAACCCCTAGCTCTCCTGTTTCTACATCTTACTCCTTTTTCAGCTTCTTATTCCCTTCTACCTTTTATCTATTCCCCATTACATTTTTACCTGCTGCACTCACAATCCTCCTCTCACTCATCTACTTGACAATCCTCTATGGCATCTCCCACATAGTTCGATTCCTAACATCTCCCTTCCTCTCTCCTTATAGCCTAGCATTTCCTCCCTTTCTCTGTCCATCTCTCTCTCCTCACTTTTGTAGCCTGACTTCTCCCTGCCCCTTCTCTTCATCTTCAGTATCTCCCTGTCACAACTATCTTCCCTCTTACACTCCCCCTCCTCATTATCCAGCATCTCTCCTTCTCTCTCCCACTCTATGATCCAGCATCTATTCCATTGTTTCATCCCTGCTGTCCTCCCACCCCGTCATCCAGCATCTCCTCATGTTCTTCCTTCCTTTTCTGCCTCAATTGTCAAACATTTCTCCCTCTTTCTTCCCACTCTCCCTCCTACTGTCTAACATCTCTCCTTCTCTCCTGCCCTACCAAAGACCTCCTCTGACTCCCACAAGCGTTCTTCCTCGGTGTCGGAGAGCACTTCCCTCAGTGACTTCTGAGACTGAACCTGCCTCGATGCCGAAGACCCATGGTCCCGATGGCAATGTCAAGAGGCTGACTCCCGTATGGACTGTGGCGAACCTTCCTCCATTGATGTCGATGGGGAGCCGATCTGGGTGGCAGCCGAACTCGAAGACCGCACCGCGGGTGGAGGGCCAGACATAGCAGTTGCAGATGGCATGGTAGGTGCAAGCAGCTCCGACACCGATGCAGTGTGTTGCAGCAGTCCTTCCAGGAGCTCTGGAAGCAAGGCCCAGATCTGCTCGTTGAGAGCCGCCATCGGGAAAGGTTGAGGGGCCGGTGGAACAGTCAGTTGCAGAGTCGCCTGGGGCTCGGGAGCAGGAACTGGACCGCTGGGAGACTGACGCATCGGCACCTCCTGTATGGAGGGGGAGCGATCCTCCTGGCATCCACGCTTCTTGGGTGCCGATTCCCGTGGTGCCCTTGAGCTCCCAGCACCGTATGTCGATGTAGAACGATAGCAGTGCTTCTTAGCCTTCGCTCGATGTACCTCACCGAGGCTCCTCGGTGCTGACGAGGATGACGTCGAATCCCCACTTCGCCTCTGGGTCGGGTCGGACAATGGACGGTCCTGGGGGGTCTGCATAGCAGGAGACCTCGAGGCAGGTGGCGACCTATTCGATGCCTCACTGCTCCCGGTGTGTCGGTCTCTCAGCAGCCATCCCTACCTCCACTCCTGACGCCGATGCTTCCCTCGATGCCGATGTTGAAGGACTGGACTGAGCGCCAAAATGTTTCTCACATTGGGCTTCTCAAGCAAGTTGAGACCTTTTCTTCATAAAAAAACAAAGGGCACAATGGTCAGGCCTAAGGCACTGTATCACCACAAATTTGTATCAGTGCCTGAGATGGTCTGGTTGCTCAGAGTACAGCGTTTGAAGCCACTGGGAGTCTTCGATGACATGGAAGGGAAGACTGCCCTAGCTAAATAAAAAAATGCGATTGTGCTGGTAAGAGAGAGCACAAAAAGAAGGGCGACCCAACTGAGCAGGCCTAAGGTCGGCCGTGACTAAAAATAAAAGGAAACTGAAACGTGGGAAGAATTCTAAGAAAAAATAAAGGGAAAAGTTTTTTTTTTAAACAACTAAATAGAAAACAAAATCGAAGAAAAAAAACGAACGACAAAGAGGCACTGACAAAAAGGCTCTTCCCAGGCTACCGAGGAGCTGCAGATAAACTGCTACTCCTCATGCAGCGGCGGGCGGGAAGGCACTTTGCACATGCACGGTGGGGTGCGATGCGCGCGTCAGAAGGCTCTAGCAACTTTTTTGCTATCTACTATGCTGGTTCCCGGGGACATGGATCGTGAACCCACTTATGAGAATACTACAGGCTGCTTGTCCTCGGAGAAAAAGAAGTTGCTTTAGAGGGGGCAGGATGCATCAGAGGGAAGGGTCTAGAGCTGAACACAGGCAACATATGCTACTGCAAGCAATCTCTAAAAATAATGGCAAGTTTTAAGGTACATCGGCGGAAAGGGTTGAGAGAGGGACGGAGATATCAGATTACTGGGGGGTATGGAAAGAGAGATGTCAGATCACGGACAGAGGGGAGAGAGTAGAAGAAAGAGGGACAGATGCCAGTCTGTAGGATGCACACTCTTGAATGGATGTGAAGAGGGGTGCTCAGCATGTGACGGCAGCCATATTCATATGTCAGATGGCTAATATGTGTGAATTGGTATCTTTAAGAGCCTGCAAACTTCCTTGAAAGCATGAAACATGTATCTTGAACAGCCTCTGTGGTGTGTCACTGTTTGGTTTGAGAAGACATGGTTGTGCCAAAAAATAAGTTTATATAAGCAAGAATGTGTGACAACAGTGTGTGGTTTCTATGTTTTATTTTGACAAAAGGAAGAGAGTTAATACATTGATCCCCAAGTCCTAAGGCTTTCTTTTTTTCTGGCCTTTTGTTTGAAGTTAGTTGAGCCCTCCATGGTGTGCACAATAGTAAATTGTCACCAGTCTTAGGTAGATATTAAATAGTATTCTGTTAAGTGAGTGCTCTGCAAATAGCATTGAGGGTAAGCATAACACAGTATTTACTTTGCACATGTTACGCAATCATTTACGATATGACTGTCACAACTATGGTCGTGACTCCACTTTCAGTTTCACCGTGTCTTCCAGTGGTCAGCTTTAGAGGTGGCTCCAATCTGTTCTTTTCTTTGCATTGTTGCCTCGGCTACCACTTCCTTTGTGTTCCAAGCCTCACTCTGGTGTTCAGTGTGTTTCAAGTCTCTTTCCTGTAGTCATGACATCACCAGTGAAGGCCCTCAAAAGGAAGGTGAGGACATTCATTCAGGGCCTTTGCAAAGCCAAAGGTCTCCAGGTTTGTCGGTGTGCTGGTGCAGCACTTCTGCCCTGTTTCCTAGTCAGTGTGCTTGTGTAGCACTTCTGTCTTGTTTCCTAGTTAGGGTGCTAGGGTTAACATTTCTGCTTTAGTTCTTCTGTTTGTGTGCAAGGGTTAGCACTTCTGCCTTAGTTCTTCAGCTTGTCTGTGTGCTAGTGTTAGCACTTCTGTCTTGGTTATTGCCTGTTTGATCTGTTGTTTGTTTGTATGGCCCAGCCTTGAGTCTGACTAGCCTAGAATTCTGCCTAGTCTCTTCTGCCTTCTGCTGTTGTGTTTGGGTTCCAGTTCGGCCTTATGGCCCATATGAGAGGGCTCTGTGTGCACGGGTTCCAGTTCGGCCTTGCAGCCTGTTTGAGAGTTTTCTCTTCTGACTTTACTTGGTTCTGTTCCTGTGCTCCCTGCCTAGTCAAGCACTGTTTCTTAGTACCGTCTGTGTGCTCTGTGCACTTCTGGTCTGTTTCTGCCTGTGTGCTTATTGCACTTCTAGTCTGTTCCAGTCCTGCTTGTTCGGTCCAGTCCTGGCTTGTGTCTTAGTACAGCCTGTGTGATCTGTGCACTTCTGGTCTGTTTCTGGCTGTGTGCTTATTGCACTTATAGTCTGTTCCAGTCCTGCTTATTCAGTCTAGTCCTGGTTGGAGGGTTTGCCTGCTGCTGCCGTTCATCAACAGCAGCCGAAGAGCTCACGTTGTTCCTGAGTCCGTGACAGTTTGTTAAGACCCTGAGACTGTGACAATGACATTCTTTCATTTGCATGTATGAACAAGCTAATTTTCTTTCTTTCTTTCCTGTTAAGAACATATGAAGAACCATACAGGGTCAGACCAATGGTCCATCTATCCTAGTATCCTGCATCTAGCAGTGGCTAATTCAGTAAATTGGCCGCTGTCAATTCACAAGTACCTGACAGAATCACATATAGTAGCAAGATTCATGCTACTGATCCCAGGGACAAGCAGTAGCTTTCCCCATGTCTGTCTCAATAGCAGACTATGGACTTTTCCTCCAGGAACTTGTCCAAACCTTTTTTAAACCCAGATACACTAACCACTGATACCATATCCTCTGGCAATGAGTTCTACAGCTTAACTATTCATTGAATGAAAAAATACTTCCTCCAGTCTTTGTACTTTTTGAAAGAGTAAAAAAATCAATTTATGTTTACCCGTTCTACACCACTCAGTATTTTGGAGACCTCTATCATACCCCCCCTCAGGCATCTCTTTCCAATCTGAAGAGTCCTAATCTCTTAAGCCTTTCTTTATATGAAAGGAGTTCCATCTCCTTGATCATTTTGGTCACCCTTCTTAGAACCTATTTTTATCATGATTTATTAACTACCTTTATGAAGCGATTCGCCCAATTTTAGTATGTTGATACTAATATCGTTCTAGAGCATGTTAAGGCCCAACTACATGGCTGGCTATTTCTATTGTCTGCACACAAAGGCCTTTTTCAATAGGCCTATAAATGAATAATTTCTATTAAATATGATGCAATCTTGTTGAAAATCCACTAGAAATAATGATTATATAGAAATCTACATCCTATCTTGTCAACTTCAAGAAAAATCCATAGACATTTTATTATAGAATAGCCACTGTATAAAACAAGTTTATTTCTGACAACTAAGTCATTCTAAATCTCTGTGGCAGAATAAAACAGTAAAAGCAATCGATCACTGTCAACCACTTTCTATAGAAATCTAGCAAAATAATTTATGACTGGTTGAGAGAAATCTGAAGCCTCAGGGTGCTGTTCTCTCTGGCGCTTCATCTCCTTCAAGTAAATCAGGTGTATTTTATTTCTAAGAGACATGATTTTGCTGTCACTGGCACGGGGCAGAGCAGCTTTGCAAAACTAGACAAACATTTCATCTAGACACCACTCCATTTAAAAATATTTACAACACTCCTACAAACAACCTTAATAGTTATCCTGTACATATCAAACTTATGCTCATGACTTTAATTGATTTCATGATTATTGCAGCTGCCCAGGTCTTCCTGTATCTGTGTACTCATGCAATAATCATGACACCAGCTGTGGAAGTCTAAGAGAACATTAATTGACTACATTTTGAAAGTGATTTTTGATAGCATCTTTCCTCCAGATATTCCTTCAATCTTTTCATTTATTTTTTTAAATTAAACATGTTCAAGAAATTCTGGAAACTTCTTGTCAAACCTGAATGTTAGAGGCCCATGCCACTTACCTCATATGAGTTTATGATCCTCTTGTTTATTCATGAAGAGAAGGCATCACATAAAGGATAATTCTCTAAACTGGGCAACAATATTTACTCACCATTGTGTGCATATGCATGCCTAGCTGTGCACTTAAATGCATATAAGCCAGTATTTGCAAGGGGGGTGTACACATGGGCAGAGCGTGTTACGCATGTCCCCTGCTGCATTTAGGTGTCTGAACCTACCCCAGCCTTATGGCTGGTGTATTTGCAGGTGCCTAAATGTTAGGCATGCAAATACTGGGTTATGTTTTTATTTCTTAGGGTTTTTTTTACCACCTTTTTGAAGGAATTTGTTCAAGGTGGTGTACTGCAAGAATAAGTCAAACATAAGCAATACACAATTACAGCAGTAAAAATATTCAGCTTACAATACAAAGTATGGTATAGTATACTACTTACAATGTCAACGCAATATGTAATAAAACATTTTAATAAACAGCACAGGTTGTAAGCAAAGACGTAACATATAGATAGATAAGCTGGAGTAACAGGAGTAAGAAAATAAGAACATAAGAATAGCCATACTGGGTGAGACCAATCGTCCCTCTAGCCCATCTAGCCCAGTATCCTGCTTCCAACAGTGGCCAACCCAGGTTAGAAGTACCTGGCAGAAACCCAAATAGTAGCAACATTCCATGCTACCAGTGGCTTCCCCCCATGTCTATCTCATAACAGACTATGGACGTTTCCTCCAGGAACTTGTCCAAACCTTTTTTAAACCTAGATACACTAACTGCTGTTACCATGGCCTTCGAAAGCAAGTCCCAGAGTTTAACTATTCTTTGAGTGGAAAAAATACCTGACATCAAAATCTCTTTTGGGAAGTATGAACTCCCCCCTCAAATCACAAGTCAGGAACCTTGGAATACAGTTAGATTCAACACTTACTCTGAGTCCCCAAATTCAAGCGACCTTCAAGAGCTGCCTCTACTATTTGCGACAGCTATGCTGCCTTTCTCCTTACATTGAGAAGGTAAATCTTATCCCAGTTGTGCATGCCATGATAACATCAAGACTGGATTACTGCAATGCACTATACAATGGTCTGACTAGAAAGGGCCTGCACCAGCTCCAGTTGATTCAGAATGCAGCAGCAAAACTCATAGAAGGTTGCAAGCAACATGACCACATCACACCATTTTTGCAAAAACTTTATTGGCTACCAGTACAATACAGGACTAAATGTAAAACTCTATGTCTGATCTTCAAGGCCCTGAAAGGAAATGGCCCTGAGTACCTGAAGAATAGGATGATCCTCCACACACCTCCAAGGACACGAAGGTCCTCTCAAGGACTACCACTAACCACACCCTCTCCAAAAGACATTACACGATGTGATACCCGCAAGCGAGTCTTCTCCGGAGTAGTCCCCACACTCTGGAATGCACTGCCTGAAAGGCTGTGCTTAACACAAGACTATCTCTACTTTAGGAAGCAGGTGAAAGCTTGGCTCTTCAACCAGGCCTTTAATGGAAGAAGTAACTAACTTGTTAGTCTCACTCACACACACACAAGGAGTGACTCGGGCTGCACATACTGCAGCAGGACATGTTTATCCACTCCTACCCTAGCTGAGATAATATTTAACCATCTCTCTGACCTCATGTGCAACTTTCTTTAAATCAATCACCTTATCTTCTAACTCTTCTTACTCTCTTACCTATCTACATGTTATATCTTTGCTTTACCCTTCACTGTCAATTAAAATGTTCTATTACATATTGTGTTGACATTGTAAGTAGTATACTATGCCATACTTTGTATTGTTATTTGAATATTTTTACAGCTGTAATTGCCTATTGCTCATGTTTGAACTATTCTTACTGTACACCGCCTTGAGTGAATTCCTTCAAAAAGGTGGTAAATAAATCCTAATAAATAAATAATAAATAAAAATTCTCACACTGAAGGCTTCTTGTATCTGAGTTTACCTCCAGTGGTTTCCAACCAGTGTGCTACTCAGTGGCGATCCTAGCCAGCATGACACCCGGGGCGGATCGCCGATGCGCCCCCCCCCCGGGTGCAGCGCGGCACCCCCCCTTGGCGAAATGACACCCCCCCCCGGGTGCACGCCGCTGGGGGGGGGTGCCGCGGCGCACGCCTGTCAGCTGAGTTCGCTGACTTCGCTGCAGCTCCCTCTGCCCCGGCCGGAACAGGAAGTAACCTGTTCTGGAGCAGAGGGAGCTGCAGCAAAGTTAGCGAAGTCAGTGAACTCAGCTGACAGGCGCGCGCCGCGGCACCCCCCCCCAGTGGTGTGCACCCGGGGCGGACCGCCCCCACCTTGGTACGCCACTGGTGCTACTGCAGAAGCTCAATTGTGCAGACAGTGTTTGCTCTGATAAGCCTGCTGTGAGCAGAAAGAGCAACAGAAAAGAAAAGCTGACCCATGTGGTAAAATAAAACAAACTTTATTCAGCACAGATACATAAAAACAGCATACAACTTTTTTGTAAACACCGAACATGGCAATGTTTCACCCTCTCAAGGACTGCGGCAGGGGCTTAACATAAAACTAGCAGGAGCAGTCCAATATTTTTCCTGTTTGGTTAGTATAGTACTCAAAAAGAATAAGGATTTTGCATTTGTGAGCAGCCTAGGTGTCAGGCTGCAGCTGCTTGTGAGCCTTATTCTTGGTGCTGCACTGTACTAACCAAGTGCTGGTTTTATGTTAGGCCCCTGACGCAGTCCTTGAGAGGGAGAAACATGGCCATGTTGGACAGTTAGAGAAAGGTTGTATGCTGTTTTTACGTATCTGCACTGAATAAGTTTTGTTTTATTTTACCACATGGGTATGCTTTTCTGCTGTTCTGGATTTTGCAGACCACTTGCCTGTGTACTTTTTTGGGAGCAGAAAGAGCAAGTCAGAACTCTTGTCATTCATCTTGTCTTTATTCCCCTCCTCTCCCCCTCCCCACCGCCTATTGTCCTCCAACTGGCAGAATGAGTTGGCAACCAGTGTCTCTTACCTGCTTCCTCTTTCTCTGTCAACTTCCCTCTGCAGACTGACTACACAGAACCAGTGGCGTTCCTATGGGGCCTGACACCCGGGGCAGATCGCCGATGCGCCCCGCCCCCCGGGTGCAGCCCCCCCCCCCGGCAAAAAAACCCCCGATCCCCCATCGAAACCCCCCCCCCCGGGTGCAGAGGGAGCATGAAAACAAAGAGCCGGCAGGCGCGCAGCCCCCCCCCCCCCCAGCGGCATGCACCCGGGGCGGACCACCCCCACCGCCCCCCCTTGGTACACAACTGCACAGAACCCTGACACCTTCTGGTTTCACATGGTTCTAACTATAAAGGGAAGCCAGGTGAAGAGGTGGCTGCACTATGCTAATGCTAATACTAATTTTTATATGCCACCTAAAGCTCGGGATGGTTTACAAATACATTAAAGCTTGGAGCAGGTTAGTAGTTCAATTAAAATCACATAGCAGAAAAAAACATTTACATTAATAAATTACAATATAAAATCATTAAGAACATAGTTCATATTTTTGAAATAACTAAGGCCCTAATCGTATATAGTTAACAACCTATGAAATTGTTTATAGTTTAACTCAAGCCTCAGTTCTACTGGAAGAGAATTCCACAAAGGTGGTGCAGAGGCAAAAATCAATTTACTTTGAATAGATAGCTGTATTTAAAAAAAAAATCATAGATCTAATTTATTAACATGAAGCTGCCTGCTAGGTTTACCAATAGAATGCAAACATATAAAATTGGTCACATAAATTGGACTCATCCTATTTAAAATCTTAGGGGCCCTTTTACTAAGGCACATAAGCGTCTATGAGTGTCCAATGTGTGCCAAAATAGAGTTACTGCCCGGCTACCGCGTGGCTCTTGTGGTAATTTAATTTTTGGTGAACATCTGAAAAATAACTTTTATTTTCGGACGCGCATATTGGGTGCACGCCGAGTGGCATTTGACATGCGTAAGTCATTACCACCCGGTTACTGTGTGAAACTTTACCGCTAGGTCAATGGCTGGCGGTAAGGTCTCAGACCCAAAATGGATGCGCGGCAATTTTCATTTTGTCGCACGTCTATTTTCGGCAAAAATTTAAAAAGGCATTTTTTGCAGGTGCGCTGAAAAATGATTCTGCGCATGTCCAAAACACGCATGTAGTCAGGACATTTTTCAGCGCACCTTAGTAAAAGGACCCCTTAAAAACAAGACAAAGACCCTTGAATTCACTATGAGCTTTAACAGCTAACCAGTGTAGGACCCTCTGCTTACTAGCTAGAGGAAAAAGTGGAAGAGACAAGAGAATGGTCAAGTGATTATGCCAGGGCAGGGGTAGGCAACTACAGTCCTCGAGGGCCACAACCCAACTGGGTTTTCAAGATTTCCACAATGAATATGCATGAGATTGATTTACATACAATGGAAGCAGTATATACAAATCAATTTCATGTATTGCAGAACAGACCGAACTAGAAGTTGAGGACCATAAACTGACGCAGCCAAAGGTGAAACATGGCCCATGTTGGTAGTGGGTTCATCAGAAAATTAAGGTAAGTGGTATTGAGCTCACATATAAAATTTAAGAGAAAAAATGTTTTGAAGATTTGATAGTGCTATGAAGAGGTTATAAATGGTAATTAATATACAGTGACCAGTGAGGAGGCAGGCAAATCACAGATTGAGTGGTCCATGTGAAAAATGTTGCCACTGAGGCCTAGAAGATCGTTAAATGTTATGATGTTGTAATAAATTGAGTTTTTAGGGCTCTGTTTACTAAGGTGCGCTAGTGTTTTCAGCACACACTAATCTTTCCCATGGGTGTCTCTAGCATTAGCGCGTGCTAAGGTTACCATATGTCCGGATTTCCCCGGACATGTCCTCTTTTTTAGGACATGTCCGGGGCATCCGGTGGGTTTTGCTCGCCCGCCTGTTTGTCCGGATTTCTGGACAAACGGGCGGGCAGGCAGGCGAGCGGCGCTATGGGTCTCCCCTCCCCTTACTTACTATCTGCCCTGGTGGTCTAGTGACCTCTTTGGGGCAGGAAAGAGCCCCCTCTTTCCTGCCCGGAGCGCTGCCTGCCCTTGCCCTGCAACCTTCTCAGTCTTGGCTCGGGATTCAAAATGGCCACCGAGAGTTGAAGCGGCCTCACGAGACTTCAACTCTCAGTGGTCATTTTGAATCCCGAGCCGAGACCGAGAAGGATGCAGGGCAAGGCAGCGCTCCGGGCAGGAAAGAGGGGGCTCTTTCCTGCCCTGAAGAGGTCTCTAGACCACCAGTGCAGTAGATAGTAAGTAAGGGGAAGGGAGGGGAATATGTGACAAAGGGGAGGGGAGGTGACGGGGGGGGGGGGGGCAGGGGAGGGGAATATGTGACCGGGGGAGGGGAAGGGAGGGGAATATGTGACCCGGGGGGAGGGGAATAAGTGACAGGGGGTAGGGTGAGAGCGAGAAAGGGCGGGGAGAGGATCCGAAAGGGACGTGGTGTGGGCGGGGCAGGGGCATGGTGTGGGCGGAGCAGGGGCAGGGCAGGGGGGGGGCGTGACATGTGTCCTCTTTTTCAGAGGACCAAATATGGTAACCCTAGCGCGTGCTATTCTTTCATGTGCACTAAAAATGCTAGCTTGCCTGTAGCATGGCTTAATAAACAGGGCCCTTAGTACTGGGTGATATGTGGTATACTTTTGAACCCCTCCCCCATTGAATTTATTTGGTTGGACTGTGAGTGTGATTTATCATGGTATATAATGTCACCTTGATAGCTGGACATCTGATAGTCTTTTAAAGTTAAAAGTTACAGGAGAAAAATTACCTTAACAAAGGCATAATCATCTTGAACAGTCAAGGAATTCCAGTCAATACTGCCAGCAAACTGGACATTCAGTGTTCTGTCAGAGCAGTTTTGAATCTGACAGGTGATATAGCGAAAACCTATATGCAAAAAATAAAGTTGATTTTATTTAAAAATTTCACACAAGTCACCAGAGACATTATTTTAAATTTAACCTTCAGAATAAATTGCTAGTTGCTGGTACAGTACTGACTGCTAAGAATTTGAACTCCCCTTACCCCCACCCCCTACACACACACAATTTTCACTTTTGTGGTGATTGAACTTGCATGCTTTTTTCCTGTTCAGACACATTCTTCACCTCTTGATTGCCATAGAGCCTCAACCATGTTTAACTATTACAATTCCAGAATAAAATACTCTGTAGACCATTGGATGAAAATCTGTTTTACATTGCAACATACCCATGTATGCTCACATATGTGATAAAATGGATACTACAATCCTTAACTGAACTAAAAAAACAAAAATCTTAATTGCTATTTTACTGTTGCTAACAAGTTTATAGGATGCACTTCCTATCAGTGAACTGCACACTAGGGATAGGCTGTCATTTCCAACAACATGGGAAATGTCAACAACATATCCCATGTCATTGTGGGCCCTGTTTACTAAGGTGCGCTTGTGTTTTTAGCTCATGCACAAAATTAGCTTGCACTGTGTAGGCGCCCACAGGAATATTGTAGGCGCCTACACAGTGAGCACTAACGGTTAGCGCACGTTAAAAATGTTAATGTACCTCTAGCGCGGCTTAGCAAACAGGGCCCTGTATGTTGTTATATGAAAATGAACTGAAAAAACATGACATTATGGGCCGAAAAAAGCCCTATTCTGGTGGTTCCCAAACCTGGTCCTGGAGGCACCCCAGCCAGTCAGGTTTTCAAGATATCCACATTGAATATTCATGAGAGAGATTTGCATGCAGTGGAGGCAGTGCATGCAAATATCTCTCATAAATATTCATTGTGGATATCCTGAAAACCTGACTGGCTGGGGTGCCTCAAGGACCAGATTTGGGAATCACTGCCCTATTCTATAAGCTGTGCTTAAAGTTAGGTGTGATTTACAGAATTGTGTAAAAAAAAGTGGGAGAGCGACCAAGGATACCAGAAACTGGAAGATGTTCGTTAGTAAACAACTTTATTAATAATTTGAAGACAGAATAGCACTTATGTCCAGGAATCATGCCTAACTTTAGGTGCGGCCATTTGCACCAACTGAAACGTGGTGCAAACGTACACGCCTACATTAGGCACATATCCCTGTTATTCTATAACAACACACATTAATTTTAAGAATGCCCCTGTTATGTCCATGACCCTCCCATTTCTGCACCCCCTTTATCAAATCACGCATAAACACCAATTAAATCTAATTAGTGCCAATAATTGTTTGTTAAAAAGCCAATTATTGACACTAATTAGCTCATTATCCAATTAAATTGCACACACACAATTTTTCACAATTTTTATAGAAAGGTGGTCTGTGTTTTTTTTGTTTGTTGATAAAATGCAAGCTACACTTGCTGCGTGGAGAGAATCCAAGATGGCTGCCGTACCTATGAACACCGAGGAGCTCTTCTCCTAGTAAAGAAAAAATAATGCCGAAAAGACGGGGGAAAACGGCAGCTCGAGCTTCGCTGCCGCTTCCCCCCTTACCTCTTGGCCCGATGGACCAATATTTCAGACCCTCGGGACAGAATATTCAGATCGGGAGCGGTCCTGAGAGTATCGCCGGCGTTTTGGAGGTATCGGCGAACTCCGGGCCAAATGTCTCGCTGAGCCCCGACCAGAGGACTCCGCCCCCACAACCGCGGTTTACCAGCTCTCCCTCAGGAGGATCAACGGGGCCTCCGCCTTTGAGCGGAAGGGTAACCCCAATGAAAGAAGCTCCTGAACAGCGCGAGGAAGAGCCAGAGGGTCAGTTTACAACTCCCGAGATGACCATTGCAGGGACCCAGGCTGTGGGACGAGGAGGAGAAGAATTCAAGGGTTCTCAAGATCCACTTCTGCCATTTTCCCTTAAAATTCCGGAGAAACCTTCTGAGGTAACGTTAGATGCCTTATGGGATTTGATGGCACAGGCCGTTACGACCTTTGCTGGTCAATCTAAAGTTTTATCTGAGAAAGTGGTTCTTTTAGAACAGAAGATAGTTAAAAATGAATCTGATATTAAAGGTATAAAAGATAATGAAGAAAAGATGAATAAAACGCTTCTAGAGACTGAGAAAGTACAGCAAACTATGGTGAAAGATGTTGTAAATCTGAGGAGGAAGATGGAACTTTATGATAACTTTATGAGGTATAATAATATCAGATTTATAAATTTCCCCATGGTCAAAATGGTGAAACCTTTAGATATGCTCAAAAGATATCTACTGGAAGTGTTACAAATTCCTCAAGAAACTTTACCACCTTTCAATCAAGCATACTATGTGCCACAAAAAGATCTTCAGCAAGAACAAAATGCCCCATTGGATGTTTCTATTTTATTAGAGACTTCTGAAACTGACCAAGCTAGGCCAGCGACTTTGATTGCTACCCTAGCACTATCATCAGATAAAGCTTGGCTATTTAGATTGTTCTTTAGAAATAAAGACAAATTATTTCTTGGACTTAAAATTAATTTGTTCCCAGATGTTTCAAAGGAAACTCAAAAGAGAAGAAAACAATTTCTTTTATTAAAATCAGCAGTTCTTCAATTGGGAGCCGTATTTTATTTGCGGTTTCCATGTAAATGTGTGATTCGATATAATTTGATGAAGTATGTATTCACAGAACCCTTACAATTAACATCCTTCTTAGCCTCTAAGAATACAATAGGAGTGAAATAAGAAGTTTTCTTTCTCTGTTAGTTCTAGGTATTATTTGACTTTGTTAAATTATTTTCCTCTAGTCACCTCCATGTATTATATCTTGGATTCTCTTGCTGGTGGACTTGAGTAATATATTTCATATTATTATTACTTTTTGTTTTTATTTTTTATGTTTTTGTAAGTACAGATATCCTGAAATATTTACTTTCCTGTTCAAGGTTGTATATCTTGATATATTTTGTAAAATGAATAAATAAATAAATAAAAAAAAAAATGCAAGCTACACACAGTTTTTCCCAATAGTGTGCACATGCATAAACCATTGCACATATATGCACTGTTTGCACTTTTATCAACTAAAAAACACAAACCCCCCTAATTCTATAAAAGTTGCCAAAAATTGTGTGCACAAAAAAATGAACAAAACAAATATTCCCAAACACGACATAGGAAATGACCCAAAACAAATATTTTCTGGCTGCCTAACCCTACTGCACACTAGGGTGATCTCCTCTTCTTCCTGTTGCTATTATGCATCATCTGATCTCTCAGACACATCTCCCTCTCTCCCTGTCTACCAATTGCTCTCACTCCAGGCTGGATTTTATGTTCTGCCATGCAAATGACGGGAACCACAGCCAACCTTAACACAAAAGAAATTCAACCCAGGACAGGAAAGAGTTTATTTAGCTCAAAGGATAATTCAATGCCTCCTCCTGTTTAACTGCTATTAGACATTCTTTTTCTTGGTTCTAGAATGCTTAAAAATTAGACCTGGGAAGGAGAGAATAAGAACTTTGGGGGAGGAACAATAATATTTCTCCTACCCCATCTGGTAAACTCATTCTATAACGTCTATAACAAATAACAGAAAGGAAACCACAGCTAATGAAGTATAAAAGACAAGGAACAATTAATTCTAGTTACATATTACCCAAGTTAAAATGGTGCCTTCTCTTGGCTGTAGAACAAATGTTTATGGTGGCATATGTCGGTTCACGGCTTCTGAAAGATTTGTTTTCATGAAGTGCCATCTGTCAAATTGCGAGTTCAACAGATAGATACTCAAGTGGAGACTATCCAGCTTATAATCGAAAAAGAAGAACGCCTATATTTCGACCCAAATCGGGAGATGGGCGTTTTTCTCGCAAAGGCGCCCAAATCGGTATAATTGAAAGCCGATTTTGGGCGTTTCCAACTGCACTCCGTCGCGGAAACAAATAAAGTTGATGGGGGCGTGTCGGAGGTGTGGTGGAGGCGGGACTGGGGCGTGGTTATCAGCTGAGGAGAGATGGGCATCTTTAGCTGATAATCGAAAAAAAAAGGCGTTTTGACCGCGATTTTGGGTCACTTTTTTTGGACCCTTTTTTCTCACGAACAAGTCCCAAAAAAGTGCCCCAACTGTCCAGATGACCACTGGAGGGAATCGGGGATGACCTCCCCGGACTCCCCCAGTGGTCACTAACCCCCTCCCACAAAAAAAAACCCACTTTAAAAACTTTTTTTCCAACCTGTATGCCAGCCTCAAATGCCGTACCCACCTCCATGACAGCAGAATGTGTTCGATCCTGTCACAGCCTTTCCCTCGGTCAGATGTGGCTCACATCAGCATTGCATTGTGGTGGGTGTAGGGTATTGGGCTCCGTGATTTCATTAGCTTGTGTTAGTCTCACGATGTTGGTAGTTGGTAGGCTCTTCTCCCATGGTGCTTTTCCCCCTGCCTACTGGGTCAGAGTGTGCCCTGTTGTGTTTCCTGTTGTAGTCCATGCAGTAGTGGCCATTTTTGTAAGCCAGTTTTAGTTCCCTTTCCTGTGTTAGCCACGTTAGACAACTTAGTTCTTACCTTGAATGTGGCTGAAAGAGGGCATTGTACAGCATTCTGCCAGCTCTGACCTACTGCTAATCTCAGTACCAGGGAGCCTCGTTGCCAGTGGGGCACAACCTCTGATCTGCAGTTAACTGTGAGTAAATGCAGTTATTCCAATAAAGGACGTTTTCGGAGAGGTTAGTCTTCAGGTGTCAACTGGTGTGCCAATGTTATACAGCAGCAACAAGTCCTAGAGGCCTGCGTGTATGCAGGTCCCTGGAGCTCTTTTAGTGGGTGCCGCAGTGCACTTCAGCCAGGTGGCCCCAGGCCCATCTCCCCCCCCCCACCTGTAACACTTGTGTTGGTAAATGGGAGCCCTCCAAAACCCACTGTACCCACATGTAGGTGCCCCCTTAACCCCTAAGAGCTATGGTAGTGTTGTACATTTGTGGGTAGTGGGTTTTGGGGGAGGGGGATTGGGAGCTCAGCACCCGTGGTAAGGGAGCTATGCATGTGGGAGCATTTTCTGAAGTCCACCGCACTGACCTGACCTGGCATATCAGGGGGGCCAGTGTACTACGAATCCTGGCCCCTCCCACGACCAAATGGCTTGGATTAGGACTTTTTTGAGCTGGGCGTTTTTAGTTTCCATTATCGCTAAAAAAAAACAAACGCCCAGCTCAAAAACGTCCATTTTTTCGAAAATACGGTTCGGCCCGCCCCTTCACAGACCCGTTCTCAGAGATAAATGCCCATGGAGATAGGCGTTTGTATTCAATTATGCCCCTCCACATGATCATACAGATATTTATTAGCCCCTGATGCAGCCCAGTGGGGCGAAACACGGCCTGTGTCGGGCTTGCTAATTTTATTGACTTGTACCCATTAAATATTGTTTTCCACATATATATCTGCTTCGTTTGGTTTCCATCTTGAAGTTTACAGATTGATTACCCTGCTGTTTTCTTGTGGTTGTGATAGTACAGAACCTTCAAGTGAAGTCAACACCCCTGGCATAACTATAGGCCGTGGTAAACCTGTTCATGAACCCACTGCATCAAGAGTTAGACCACACAAAAAAAGAGAACTAACTAAAGTAAGATGGCCGCCAGAAGATTTTTAAAAATTGATAAAATACTGTTATTTTTTTGCCCAAGATCTAAAGCCAGTTTTCAAATGAAGTTAGATATTTCCTAATAGTCAGTAATGGGGCAATTCTATAACACAGGTGCTAACAGTGATGCATGGTATATGTGTAACCGTTTAGAATACCAGCATATATGCACATAAGTACCAAGATTCAACCTAAGTGCTATCTTGTAAATATGCATATATTTGTAAGGGGAGTGTATACAGGGGAAGAGCATGAGCAAGACTCTCATTTATGTTGGCATAAGTGCTCGCATGTATATACCTGGTTATGCTACTATTCTATAAAGGAGAGTAGGCACCTACTTTTTTTTATAGAATAGGCTCTTACCATGTGCCCTGTTACAGAATTGCATTGCAAATGTATAATTCCAATATAGGCTTTCATAAAATATGCACTAGCTCCAATATGCACTTACAACAATGTCCATAAAAACATTTTAGATTCAACATTTTATTGATGACATAATAGAAAGATAATAAACAATAAAATCAGGTAGAAACGTGGCAACAAATAATGTGCAAGGAAAAAAAATAGAAAGGAATCTGTCACCAAACAGTTTACAGAAAAGAACCCCAACACCCATCTCCAAATCCCCCCCCCCCTCCAAAAAAAAGAAAAAAGGATATGGCAGAGACAAAAGCATGAATAAACCAGCAGTCATCATAAACAAGCAAGAACAATCAAGCTGAAAAGGACTACGTGACCAAATGGTCATTACCAAACTGAACCCCAAGACCTAAACCACACCCTTTCCCCCTCCCTCCCCCAAGAACCTGCTACCCTCCTCTCCACCCCCATGGAAACCTAACCATACTATAAACAACAAAGGAACAACACTTACAACTGGTAAATGACCAAGCTGCAAACTCTATGAGGTAGGGACTGTAAATAAGGCTCCCAGATCTCTAAAAATAACTTAAGAACATAAGAATAGCCATACTGGGTCAGACCAATGGTCTATCTATCCCAGTATCCTGTTTCCAACAGTGGCCAAGTCAGGCCACAAGTACCTGGCAGAAACCCAAATAGTGGCAACATTCCATATTACCAATCCCCATGGCAAGCAGTAGCTTCCCCATGTCTATGTCAATAGCAGGCTATGGACGTTTCCTCCCGGAACTTGCCCAAACCTTTTTTTAAACCCAGACATGTTAACTGCTGTTACTGCATTGTCCAGAAAGAGTTCCAGAGCTTAACTATTTGTTGAGCGAAAAAAATATTTCCCCCTGTTCTTGTTTCCTATTTGTAAGGTACTGAAAGAGTTAGGTGTAGGGTATCGTATCTATGCATGATACACAATTTTACTTTCTAGTTCCTGATGATGTGGAGGATGGTAGTCATTTGGTTGTCTCTTATTTTAGCATAGTGCAGGATTGGATATTAGCTAATGAATTGATTCTACATGTTTCTAAGACACAGATTTTATGGTTAGCATGTTCTGGGGAGTGAGGTAGAGGTCGAGCATGGAGTGGTGTAGGGACAGAGCATGGGTGCATCAGGTTGCTGTTTTTTCTCTTTCAAAAAAGTTGTAGTGCCCACCCATACAACCTGTTGGCCCACCCAAAAATTACCTTCTGGCTACGCCACTGGAGTTAAGCCTTGTTCTTGGTTCCTGCCTAGCCTAATACTCTGCCTTGTGTTGTGCCTAGTCCGAGTGATTCGCCTGCTGCAGCCGGTTTTTGGCTGCAGTCCAAGGGCTCACCTCCTTGAGTCCATGACACAAGTGACCAGTAAACATATGAAAGGTAGTGTATTAATGATCGACTGTATAGCATTTTACAGTGGCTACACCTTGCTGGCTTTTGACCTGTCACCCAATTAGGAATAAGCATATCACTATTCATTGATCAAAACTAGTAATCTGTGTGCAGAAATCCATTTTGCGAATGCTTTGCCCCATAACGTAAACATGATTGTCTATGGGGTGTTTAACAGTGTAATAGAAATCAACCAATGAAAGAACATCCTGTTTGACTACGTGTAAACAATGAACACCATACAGACCTATCATTTTTTGAATGAGGACCTGTATACTGCAGAATCACTGTTAGATGTTTTACCCAGTGATTGTTTACTCTGTATGCAAATATCATGGAAACATTTGGCTTCAGTGGTAAATACCCAAATGCACAACCTACCCAATGAGGTTAGCCATCTATCTAAGACAGAATGATGTTGGGAAGTTTTTTAATTCTTATAGACACTCTCCTGATAGTTTATTGTTTCCTAGTAGAGCCGGTGGTTGGGAGGCGGGGCTGGTGGTTGGGATGCGGGGATAGTGCTGGGCAGACTTATACGGTCTGTGCCCTGAAGAGCATAGGTACAAATCAAAGTAGGGTATACACAAAAAGTAGCACACATGAGTTGTCTTGTTGGGCAGACTGGATGGACCGTGCAGGTCTTTTTCTGCAGTCATCTACTATGTTACTATGTATGTATGTAGTAGTATTATGGACTTTTTACAGAAGCACTGTGAAACTATTGTGTACCACAAGACACAGTTAAAACATCCTCTATTGACCACCTATGGTTACCACCGAGTATTTTTCTTACACCATCACTGAAAAGACATATCTTGAAAATATTTTACAATTATATTCTGAGGACCCTATGAAAAATAATGAAATGGTGTTACAGTTTGTGAAAAATAAAAAAGAAAGCGTTGTATGTGTAGATCTTTTCAAGGTCTGTTTTGTAACCTCCAAAGATTTGTTTCCTACAAAGAATGCTACCCTGCATCGAATAAAAAAAAAACTCTGAAATGGAATCACAAATCTGATGTCTGTTTGTATACAAAATATTTTATTAAAACTGTACATATTACACATTCAACCACCGCCATCTGTTCAACACAGCATGCTTCTTATAGAAATGGTGAAGAGGAAAAGAAAACAGGATTTATCCTCCATCAATGTCAACATCAGCCCAACCTTCCATTAGACCTTTCTTGCAGAAGGTAGAAGAGAACACTCTGCATAGTCTGGGAAGGGTCATGGATCAGTCCCCTGAAGCAGGGTCTGGCCAGGACCTAGAACTTTTTGCCCCAAGGAGCACATCTAGCATCTGCCTCCTCTCGAAAACAGCTCTCTGCTGCTTGCGGTGGTATTTGTAGGGCTGTAAGTTGACCTGGTTGAAGTTTCCTAGTAGAGGAGCAAGCAGTGTGGAATGTATGCTAATGCTATATTCTAGGCTAGAAATAATTCCTGTGACAGAAGTCCTAAAAGTAGCCACAACAGAGGTTTTGAGCCAATGAAGAATTTAGTCCTTGAGAGTCATGTGACATCCTAATGGTGACTGGGAACACACAGAGGCTTTCCTCCATTAAACATAATAATTGGGTAAAACATCCACTGAGCAGATATTGAAAGCTATTTACACATGTAACATGAAGTGTGCAAAGCTTCTAAAATGACTTCCTTAGAGTAGGCCCACATGGAGCACACCTTTACAAACTTGTAATACTATAATAACAAAATTAGGGGCCCTTTTACCAAGCCGCATAGGCTCGTACATGCGTCCTACACATGTCAATTTTGAACTACTGCCCGGCTACTGCGTGGCCAGGGTGGTAATTTCATTTTTGACGTGCGTCTGCTAGGTGTTTCTGGCTTGCGGTGCTAACCGGGCAGTAATCAGCATTGTACGTGCGCTGACAATTACTGCCTGGTTAATGCATGAGACCTTACCGCTAAGTCAATGGGTGGTGGTAAGGTCTCAGGCCCAAAATGAATGTGCACCAATTTTCATTTTGCCGCACGTCCATTTTCGGCCAAAAGAAAAGGCCTTCTTTTGCAGGCATGCTGAAAAATGGACCTGCGCGTGCCCAATACACGAGTCTACACTAGCGCAGGCCATTTTTCGGTGCATCTTAGTAAAAGGACCCCTTAATTTGTTCCTTCTCATATAGTACAGTTTATTTGCAACAGCCTTCATTTATCTTTACATAAAACACTGCAGAGGTGGTTTTCTTGCGGCATTCTACTTCACTTTAAGTAATTTTAGAATCTTGTTTTCTGCCCTGAGATACGCATATATGGTATGTGCTGCTTACAATCTATTCAGAGCTAACAATGGAATCCCATGGCTTACTGCTCACAGAAACTGCATTGTGTTAATGCATTGTTCAACCTTGCCATGATTGTGACAAAATCTAATCTGTATTTATAGAACAGAACTTTCATGTATCACCATCATAAATATATGGCTGAAGTTATCTGGTTATTTTTGCATAATTGACATATGTGAGAATTCATTTTAACAGACACATAGCACTACACTAAAACTAGCACTTGTATTTTGTAAATCAAGAAAAATGTTCAGTGTTTAAGTGCCAGAACAAATTGTGCTATTAATGGAGTTTTTCAGTGAAGCACGACTTTGTGACTTCAATTTATCTCTGAATGAAAAACAAGTAAATTGTGCTCCCTTTCTATACTGGGCAAGTTTTTCTCTGTACAATGGATTAGAAGAAATATGCCAAGAACTTAGCATTTAAAAAATAGGGTATGAAAAGTAATCCAACGAGAATACAAAAGACAAAGATTCATAAACCAAAAGGACTCCAACAAGAACAATAAAGACAATGACCAATAAACCAGTCTATTTTGACTGTCTTAACAAGAGCACTTATGTGCTATTAAGTACAAAATGACTTCACAAAAGTGCACTTTGCATGAAAAATAGTACAAAACACATTAAAACATGGGGAAAACACACCTTGAAAGAAAGAAAAATATACACACTTCAGAGAGCAGTAAATAAACTATAGCTCAAAAGCTGTAGTTATTTTTCAGAATGACCAAGATGGTCTTTCATGGAGCAGTATATATAATATTATTATTATTACATTTGTATCCCGTGCTTTCCCACTTAAAGCAGGCTCAATGCGGCTTACATAGTAAATATCACATTATACCTTATGCTATGAGTTTATCTTGTTGGGCAGACTGGATGGACCATACAGGTCTTATTTACCATCATCTACTGTGTTACTGTGTATATAGCCCCTGGCTGAACACTGATATTGCAATAGGCTGAACTCTCTTTCAAGAAATTTAAAGCTGCCTTGAACACCTGGTTTTTCCATCAAGCTTTTGACTCCACCTAGGTTTTGTTTTTTCCTCTATTACCTATTATCCTACCCATTTTGTCCTCCCACCCTTCCCCCTCCCCTGTTTTGTGGCTTTTATTCTTTGGTTAATGGTTGCCTTTCTATTTACAATTGTAGTTCTTTTCCTTTTCCTGATTTTATGTGAATTTTAGCTCTGTAAACCGTTGTATAGCAATCTCAATAAATAAATGCATGGCTGATTGAGCTGGGGGCAAGGCGTCCCTCTTTACTTCTTTGAAGCTAGGGATCCTCTGTGCTTTTTCATGCATCCAAAACTCATTCTCTAAAGAAAATGCTTTCTCTTATTGCTCCTACTTCTACTTCCATAAAGCCATGATCACCTATTCTATAACAAAATAGAGTTACGAAGTCACATGCATTAGGTGTGTGTGTGGCACAAACATTTGGCTGACTTCACATGCCAAGCACTCCTCTTCACATTCAGGAGCATGTCCCCCCTCCCCTTGCTCTCTTTTCCTCTCTCCCCCACCCCCAATTGTGCTCCCAGCATCTCTTCCTCTACTTCCCTACCTGAAGTCTGGTATCTCTCCTTTTCTTTTAACCCCCCTCCCATTTACCTTAAAAATTGTTTTGACTTCTCCCCGGAGCTTCCCTCTGATGCATTCTGCCCCCCTCTAATGCAACTTCCAGTTTCTGGTGGGGTGGGACACATCAGAGGAAGGCTTTGGGACCAGGTGCAGGTAAAGTGAGTAAATTGCTGCTGCTGCTGCTGCTGCTGCCGCCCGTATCCTCTAAAGGTAAAGACAAGTTTTAAAGTAGATGGGGTGGGGATTGAGAGAAAGGCAGGGGGAGTAGAGCAGGAGAGATGCCAGATCCTGGGGTAGAGGGGAGGGAGAGATAGAGAGATCTAGAGGGAAGGAGAAGAAAGAGGGAGAACATTGGACTGAAGGGCAGAAGGAAAAAAAAAGGAGAGATGCTGGATAACAGGATAGAGGAAGAGATGCTGGACCATAGGGGGCAGGAAGGGAGAAATGGTAGGGAAGTCCTGCCCAGTGCATCCCAGGGAAATGGTAGAGCAAATCTTTCCAAGTTTATACTCTGGATGCATTTCTAGAAAATTCCACTCAATGGCTTTCATTGTCACTCATTGTTTTGGTGAATCTCTCTTTGGGATGGGCCACCATTGGCATCGCTGAACAAAATAGGGGGGGGGGGGATTCTAGGTTATTTATTCCTTTATGTCATAGAACTACTATTCCTCTGTTTCTAAAAATCATGATCAATGCAGATTACAAAATAAAAGGCAAAACAAATGTTAAGCTTAACATATGTAAGCAAATACAACATAATTTCCAACCCAGGTAGTTGTGACAAACATGCTTATGGTACCCTAGTTCATGAGAAACCAGTTCTGTTAGTCATAAAAGCCCAAAGAAGCTTTTGCTGTTTGTACTAATTACAATATATACAACATAATGTTATTTAAGCAACTGAAGTTGAATGAACAACCACAATCCTTTCAAATTCAAAAGGTAACTTTTTAAAATCATCATACCTCCACCAGTATCCTGGATTTCCATATGAACCAAATCAGGGTCTGCATCAACTTCAGCTACAGCCCTGAAAAAAAACATAATGTTTTTTCATCTTCACAGTAGACAAGAAATAGAATAAATTACAGATGGTTTTAAGCTTTTAATCAAGTTTACCCTCATGCATTTTGCTGTATTTTTAACATATTTATCGTATGTAACAATGTAAACTTGCCTTAAGCATTTCTATAAAGTCTTAAATAAAGGCAGTTTTAAATAAAAACTGATGATTGTGAATTTTGCCTTACTGGTAACAACCTGTTTGAATGGCATACATAACAAGATTTTTGGTCACGGAATATTGGAGAATAGTTACACTAGTAACAATTTTATTCAAGTAATAAGCTAGTAGTCAAATTTGCAAGTACAGTATGATATCCAGCCCTACCAACGTGCAATGAAAAGCTCTTTGGTAGGGCTGAACACATCTAGAAGTTGGTGTAGATCAGAGTTTTTCAACCGGTGTGCCACGGGAGTTGGAGGATGGGGGGGGGAGGTTTATCGGGTGTGTCTATTTCATCTATTGTTTTTATTTTTGATATTCTTGAAACGTGTATTGATTTCTATTCAGATGATATTAGTTTTAACCTTTGTTTTTCTTATGCTCATCCATAAAAATACTTTCATGTGATCTGCTTTGATTGATATAAGTTGGAAAAGTGGAATAGAAGAAATGATAGCTACAGAATTAAAGCAGCAAACCTGGAGGTGTTGAGACAGAGAAGTAAACAGAAGAGATCTTCAGGGACATAGGGCGACCCCATATCCTTTCTGCCACCCCCATTTCTACCTTGAAAGTGCATGGTTACCTTAAAAAAACCCATCACCATGGTGTGGCAGGAAACAATGCTGTGGCTAAGACCTTCTCTTGAGGTGATACAGTGTCTTCTCACATTGATGGTGTGTGCCTCCAGGGGTGTATATCCAGGAAGAAAGGGTTAAGACTGCTGCTGTAGTTGGTGAGTCAGTCATCAAGAATGTAGATAACCAGGTGACTGGTTAGCATCAGGAGAGCTTGCTAACTTGACTGTTGGTGTAAAGTTAGCAAACTTCAAATGTCAGCTAAATATAGAGACATCCATTATGATAGTGATATATGTGGGTACTATTGACATAAGAGGTTACAGAAGGAAGGGTTTGGAAGCCAAATTTTTATGCTAGTACTAAAGTTCTATCAATGACTATTTCTTTACTTAAGATTTCACTCGGTCCTTTTACACTTCAACGTCATCAGAACCCCCCCCCCCCCAGTTATTTTTCTACATTTTGCACAAGGTTACAAAATAAGTTTTAGGATAGTCAAGTGAAGGGCAATTCTATAATCCAGGTGCTAACATGTATGCACTCCTTCCATGCATAAATTCTACAATACTTGCATTTATTTACATATGTGTTTACAATATACTCATGTAAGTGCTAACAGGGCACCTAAGCACAATTCTACAGATACCTGCTCAACTTACATAACGTATATTTGTAAGTGGGGCATGCAGGGCAGGAATCCCACTTATGCGTGTAACTTACAAAATACTGTAAGTTACACGCATCCCTGCCATATTTAGATGCCCACACTTATGGCAGGGATGCAGGTTGGTGTACCTGCTAGTGCCCAAATGTTAGGCATGCTGACACTGAGTTATGCTACTTTAGGCAACAAAGCCAAATGAAGTTCTGAAATTGAAAAGCATTCTCCCCAGATTTTGGCAGAAAATTCACAAAATCAATGTCCAGGTCTAGATTCCAAGGCATTTTCATCTAAAGTAGCTACATAATGTTGCATTTTCCGATTGATTGGGCGCTTCTATCTTTAATCTTTTAAAATCAACAACTTTCCGTCCTCTCATAAAATGTATTACAAAAACTTTACACCTTGTTGCTTCCATCGGAGGAATACTGCATTATCCGTGCCTGGGGAAAACATTGCATTTCCCCACATAGGCAGCAAGTCTAACACCTAGGGACCCACCGCTCAATGGCATATCATGTCTTGCCAAATTTCTCTCAAAAGGGATGTAACAGAATGCTATTCTTTAAATAACCTGGCAAAAGGTTTAATGGTGTTTGTAACAAAATATTAACATGCAAGGGAGCAAAGTATTCTGTCTCAAGATTTACCGGAGTATATTCTTGGCATTCTAAAAGCCAGTCCCTGAGATGGCAAAGCAAACAGGCCTGATTGTATTTCTTCAAATCACGGAGGCCCATTCCTCCCAAATGACAAGTCTCTTGTGCCATTTTTAAACTGTGTTTTAGGTCCGTCCGTCCCCAACAAAATCTGGATAATAATCTATTCAATTGTAATAGGTAACATTTGTAAGACATAAAGCCATTCAGGAACTTGGTCACACTGAACGGATCAACTCAGCCATGCAAATTGAGAGGGAGATGGGCCTAACTGGTCAATGTTCTGGAAGTTGAATCGAGAAGTCTAGTCACATTCAAACAATACAGGACACTAGTTTGCATCAGTAATTGTCTACCCAAGTACCAGAAAGAATTTTCGGCCTATTGCAATGGAAATTGGCCCACCCATTCTCGCTTTACTCTTTTAATGCTAGCAATAATGATTTAGACAAGATCAATTTGAAACCCAAGAAGTCTCCAAATTCTTTAAAAGTCTCTATCAGAGCCAAAAGCAAAGTCTGGGGATCAGTGAGATACACTAACAAATCATCGGCAAATGCTGAAATTTTAAGGTAATGTTGCTGGATCTCAGGATTTGTCTGAATATCTCAAATTAAAAGATCTAAAGTTAAAACAAATAAAACTGGAGATAGCGGACATCCTTGGCGGGTACCTCTACAAATGACAAATGATTGTGATTAAATTTTGTTCACCCACATTACTGCTGTAGGGTCAGAATATAACATACTAACAGAATCTGCAAAAAACCATCTATGCCATATTTAGTTAGCACTCCAAACAGAAAATCCCAGATCACATGATCAAAAGCCTTCTTCACATCAAAACTAATGGTGAATACATTATCTATTTATCTACCTCAGAGATTTTCAATCCAGCCCTTGGGGCACACCTGGCTAGTAGGGTTTTCAGGATATCCCCATCGAATTTAATGTTTTATATATATATATATATATATATATATATATATATATATATATATATATATATATATAATGTCAAATTTTAATAGTAACATCAATCCTTATTCAATTTTCAAAAATCTTTATTCACACTACAAAATTTCAAAAATACAAATTTAAAATCTATACATACAAAACCTAAATCATCTCCTACACTGACTAAACTGGTATGACAGCCTCTTGTTCAGCTTACAAATATAAAGAGCATTACTATTTAACATATTATGAACTACTTATCTCAAACAGTTCTATTGTGATGCTCCTTTATGATGTTAAAAATCACCCTTCAGTCTTTAGATAAGCCGTCAATCCTCAATGGTAGGAACATTTGGAATTGGTCCTGATTAGCATTGCTCTAAAAAAGGTTCACCAGTTATCACCAGTCACTCAATTGTTTAATAGCAAACTCCATCAGTATTACCATTGCCGTGATTGTGGTTATGTTCCTGGTCACTTGCCACTATAAAAAAAAGGCTGCAATATTTATGCACGCAGATTTTAATTAAAGCCAATTAGCACTGATAATCGATTGCTAGGGCCCAATTATCAGTGCTAATTGGCTCATTCAACTAAATTGGGTGCGCAATTTAAAGTGCCATTTAGAGAATCCGGGGGTAAATGAGTAAAATACTGACATGTGCATTACTCCTGCCTATAATTAGGCACAACCTTTTAGAATTGCCTCTTAGAGATGCCTAGTGGAGGAGTAGCCTAGTGGTTAGTGCAATGGATTTTGATCCTGGGGAACTGGATTCAATTCTCACTGCAGCTCCTTGTGACTCTGGGCAAGTCAATTAACCCTCCATTGCCCCTGGTACAAAAGAAATACCTGAATATATGTAAACTGCTTTGAATGTAGTTGTAAAAACCGCTGAAAGTCCCATTTCCCTTTCCCTATTTGAGATTCCAAATGGAATGTTGAGATTCTGTTGCTACTATTGGAGATTCTACATGGAATGTTGCTATTCCACTAGCAACATTCCATGTAGAAGCCTGCCCTTGCAGATCAGCAAAGCGGCCGCACAGGCTTCTGTTTCTGTGAGTTGACGTCCTGCACATACGTGCATGGACTAGAAGATCGAGAAGTGAAGTCACAGTGACGTTACTGACCTGTCCCTTCAGCAAGCTCAGAAAACTCTAGAAAAGCCTACTGAGCATGTCCCTAGCTTCTTGCTTTGTTGTATATAGTGTAACACCACGCCCCTTCTTCAGTTAATTTTTATCCGTGGTTGCGGTATGACCCGCGTCGCCTTTACAATCCCTTCATATTATTGATATATATTTTTCATAATTTTTTCAGTTAAGTTCTTTTCTTTTGTTTAAGAATTTTTCATCATTACTGAATTTATGTTGGTAGCAATGCAGGAGGAATCTATACCTGCTCTCCCCCTCACTTCAAAGCCCGGGGATCAGGTGTCTACATTCTCAAAGGCACAGGGCCTCCTTGAGACCGTGTCTTCACATAATGCAATGACACATGACGTCAATCTCGGCGTAGACCATCGGAGCCAGAAGAAAGGAAAGCTCATGGTGCCATGACTCCAGTCAGGAGCACTGATTCGTCCTCACTGGAACCAAAGCGCAGCCACTATGGACTGACATCTACACCATCCTCCATCTCTAGGAGCCATATGGGGGCTGTTTCTTCTGAGCGAGATGCAAGTCGACATCGACATCAATGTCTTGTGCACCGTCAGAGTCATTGTTCTTCCACTGAGTGGTCCAGCTCTCAACGATCGGCATGATTACGTTGGGACTCAGAATCACCATCGCATTAAAATTCTGAGACTCCACCTGTGAAGCAAGAAGATACTGCACAGATGTCACATGACCTGATCCACTTACTGCATCAGTTTCTTCAACATCACCAACAGCAAACTGCAGCATCAACATCTACAACCCAGGTGCAGAGTACTAGTGCCTCTATTGAACCAAACAGTGAGCGCCAACTTCAAAATTACCACCAGGTGGGCATGCTAACTGTGTGGTAGTGTTGATTTGGCACGTGCTATGCATGCGGTAGCCCTACCACTGCTTTGTAAAAGGGCCCCTATCTCAGCTAGCCAGTACACACTAATTGGTTAATGCAGAGTTAACATGGGAACACTTGGCGCCTCATAGATAGTAAGTGCTTCTGTGTTAATGTTTTTGCAGATCTTGCTTGCTAATGGAAACATTAGTCTGGGACCTGCAAAAATAAAAAAATGAAAACCCCTATTTTACGGCAACATTAAAAATGGCTTTAGCACACAGGAATGTCCTGTGTTAAGATGTGCTAAGCCCATTTTTTAAACACATTTTAATAAAGGGGCCCCTAAGTTTGTAGCAGTAGAGGGTTAACTGATGCCCACAATCACAAAGAGAAGCAGTGGGATTTGAACCAGGCTTCTCTGGATTCTAACCTTAGAAGTTAGATACAGATTAGAAGGGGAAAAAAAGATGTTAATGATTTCACTTATTTTAATAGTCCCTTGTATTGATGCTAGCATTTCAGTACAGCAAAAGTAAATACTGTCAGAGAAGTGGAATTGCTTTGATTGCATTTTCAATAAACCAGGCCTATAATGGATGTCAAATTCTACTATTCTTTCAAACACCAAGAAGTTGAAATGATTTATGACTGAAATGAACACATGAAGAGGAAAAGTTAATGAAGTGATAAATATGGGATTCCCAGTTGCCAAATGATTGACTATATCAGGTTGTAATTCAAGATATTAATAGAGCTGTTGCAGGGCTGTTGTTAGATAAACAGGGGCCCAGGGTAGAAACTGGGAAGGGGACCCACCTGCAAGCTTAGCCGCCTTCAGCTTCAGGCAGACTTGGGGCCCCCTTTGGCATGGGGGCCCAGGGCAACTGCCCTGTTTGCCACACCCTAACCCCAGTCCTGAGTTGAACGTTAATAGGGAGTAATTCTATAAAGTGGGCGCTAACATACATGCATGTAATGGCATACAGAAAGAAAAGTTCAGTGAAGCCAGATAGAAGTTGTGGGATTATAGTGTTTGTGGAGTCCAGAGAATTGCTGGAGCAAAAAGGAATTGGGAGCTGAATTGAGAGCATGAGCAGGTCATGGCTGGTCTTCCCATACTGTTGTTGGGTTGTTGAATAGGATATCACATAGTACAGCTGAAAGTTTACACATGTCATGGGGTCATGCATTTGATATACTGCCTTTCTGTGGTACAACCAAAGCAGTTTACACATTAAATACAGGTTCTCAAATCCTGATTTCTGTTGCAACCCTACCTTGTTCTTCTGACGGTGGCCATATTGTAAGGATCATCTGGGCAGCAACCATCTTTGGTAGATCATCTGAGAGGCGGCCATCTTGGCAGGATCATCTGAGAGCAGCCATCTTAGGTAGCTCGTAGGGCAGCCATCTTGAGCATCTTTAGTGCGTGCCCTATGAGATCTCTTGCCTCTCAGCTGAAACCGGGATCCTCTGATTGGAAGCCTATTTAAGAGCTGGCTGGTGCCACCATCTTTGCTTCAGCTTCTATCTTGGTAGAGGTTGGTGCTCTCGTACGTGCGTTCCAGTGATTGACTTTTCTACTTGCCTAGAACCTCGGATTGAACCTGACTATTCTCTGTTTGCTGCCTGCCAAGACCCTCGGATTGACCTGGTCCATTCCTTGTTTGCTGTCAGCCTGGTCCTGTGGAGGGTTTCATCCCTCACTGCTCTTTCCACTTCGTGTGACCCCAATTGTATCCAGAAGTCCTGGTGGCCACCTGCACCTGGGAGCTCAACTCCTGGGGAATGGTGGTCGCTCCCAGGTGAAGTCCGGGGTTGTTCGGCTGCCCGACCGAGTGCGGCATCTCCACATTCCACCGTGCTCAGTCGGAGCACAAGGGCTCACTATCAAAATCCTGACAATTTCCAGGCAGAGGGAAAATCACTTTTTCACAGCTTAGTCCCTCAAACCTGAAGGTGACTTGGAGGGGCATAATGGAACAGAAACGCCTATCTCCATGGGCGTTAATCTCCGAGAACGGGTCCGTGAAGGGGCGGACCGAACCGTATTATCGATAAAAAATAGACGCCCATGTTTTATTCGCCAATGTGTGAGCTGGGCGTTTTTGCTTTTCAGCGATAATGGAAAGGGAAAGTGCCCAGCTCAAAAACGAATAAATCCAAGGCATTTGTTCGTGGGAGGGGCCAGGATTCGTAGTGCACTGGTCCCCCTCACATGCCAGGACACCAACCGGGCACCCTAGGGGGCACTTTTACAAAAACAAATAAACAGGTAAAAGAGCTCCCAGGTGCATAGCACCCTTCCATTGTGTGTTGAGCCCCCCAAATCCCCCTCAAAACCCACTGCCCACAAGTCTACACCATTACTATAGCCCTAAGGGGTGAAGAGGGGCACCTACATGTGGGTACAGTGGGTTTGGGGGGGTTGGACGACTAATAAGCATTAAGCAGCACAATTGTAACAGGTAGGGGGGATGGGCCTGGGTCCACCTGCCTGACGTCCACTGCACCCCCTAACAACTGCTCCAGGGACCTGCATACTGCTGCCTGGGAGGAGGGTATGACATTTGAGGGTGAAAATAAAAAGTTGTGAAACATCATTTTTTTGTGGTGGGAGGGGGTTAGTGACCACTGGGGGAGTCAGGGGAGGTCATCCCCGATTCCCTCTGGGGGTAATCTGGTCATTTAGGGCACTTTTTGGGGCCTTATTCGTGAAAAAACAGGGTCCAGGAAAAGTGCCCTAAATTCTAGCTACAAACGCATCCATTATCGGCGAAGGGCGCCCATCTCTGTTCGGGTGATAACCACGCCCCAGTTCCGCCTTCGACACGCCTTCGACACGCCCCCGTCCACTTTGTCCGCATCCGCGACGGAGTGCAGTTGAAAGCGTCCCAAATTCGGCTTTTGATTATACCGCGTTATTCGTTTTTGTGAGATAAACGCCCATCTCCCGATTTAGGTCGGAACTTGGGCGTTTTTCTCGTTCGATTATAAGCTGGTTGGAATCCCTTTCCTGGTGGGCACTACTTGTTACAGGGTAAGTCAAAAGAGCCTGAGATTACATATGCAAATCACTCTCTTACATATTAATTGAACATATCCTAAAAACCTTACTGGCTGTGTGTGTCCTGAGAAATGGATTTAAACCCCCTGACCTAGGCAGTGTTGCTGCTTAAAATAAAGTGAAGAAAAAACATAATTGAAACTACATATATGCCAGCTTTATGTATTGTTTAAAGAAATATTTAAAAGTGAAACAAGAAGCCCTAGTTGCTGCAACATACCAGCAGCTTCACAGAAATATACAGTGAATTGAAGAAGGTGAAGGACAAGCAATCTGAAAATATACATATTTCAGCAGATTTATACAGAAAATATACAGATTTCAGCAAAGCCATTGACACGGCTCCTCATAGGAAACTCTTGAATAAACTTGACAGGCTGAAGTTAGGACCCAAAGTGGTGAACTGGATTAGAAACTGGTTGACGGACAGACACCAGAGGGTGGTGGTTAATGGAATTCACTCGGAGGAAGGAAAGGTGAGTAGTGCAGTGCCTCACAGATTGGTGCTGATTCTGTTCAATATATTTGTGAGCAACATTGCCAAAGGGTTCAAAAATAAGGTTTGCATTTTTGTGGATGACACCAAGATTTTTAACAGAGTGGACACCCAGGAGGGAGAAGAAAACATGAAAAAGGATCTGCAAAAGTTAGAACAAATAGTCTAACATTTGGTAGTTAAAATAAATGCAAAAAAGAGCAGAGCGACACATTTGGGGAGTAAAAATCAAAGGGAACTGTACATCCTAGGATGTGAGAGGCTGAAATGAACAGACAGAGACTGGGACCTTGGGATGATAGTGTTGGAGGATATGAAAGTGATAAAACAGTGTAAAAGGTGATGGCAGTAGCCAGAAGAATGCTAGGCTGCATAGAATGTCAGGAAATTCTTTTTCACGGAAAGGGAGGTCAATGCTTGGAATGCCCTCCTGAGGGAAGTGGTAGAGACAACAATGGTGACATAATTCAAAAAGGTGTGGGATGACCTTTCTAGATTTGAAGAAAATCTGATTTTCAAAAGAGAGATACTGAATAGGAGGGGGGAAATTAGTAAGCTCGACTCAGAAGAGAGACCTTGGGGTGTTGGTGTCTGAGGATCTGAAGGTGAAGAAACAATGCGACAAGGCGATGGCTGTGGCCAGAAGGATGCTAGGCTGCATAGAGAGGGGCAGAACCAGCAGAAGAAAGTGCCCCTCTACAAGTCACTGGTGAGGCCCCACTTGGAGTACTGTATTCAGTTTTAGACTCCATATCTTGCTAAACATGTAAAAAGACTGGAAGCGGTGCAAAGAAAAGCTACAAAAATGGTATGGGATTTGCGTTGCAAACTGTATGAGGAGACTTGCTGATCTGAACACGTATACCTTGGAGGAAAGGAGAAACAGGGGTGACATGATACAGATATTCAAATATTTGAAAGGTATTAATATGCAAACTAACCTTTTTCGGAGATGGGAAGGAGGTAGAACTAGAGGATATGAATTGAGGTTGAAGTGGGGCAGACTCAGAACTAATGTCAGGAAGTATTTTTTTCACGGACAGGGTGGTGGATATGTGGAATGCCCTCCCGCGGGAGGTGGTGGAGATGAAAATGGTAATGGAATTCAAACATGCGTGGGATAAACACAAAGGAATCCTGTTTAGAAGGAATGGTTCTGCGGAATCTTAGCGGAGATTGGGTGGCGACGCCGATAATTGGGAAACAAAATGGGAGCTGGGCAGACTTCTACAGTCTATGCCCTGATCGTGACTGAATAGATAGGGATGGGCTGGAGTGTAAATTTCAAGGGGCTTCGACGTTAGCTTCAGAACTTAGTACAAGAACAGTGCTGGGCAGACTTCTACAGTCTGTGCCCTGAGAAAGGCAAGGACAAATCAAACTCGGGTATACATATAAAGTATCTTGTTGGGCAGACTGGATGGACCGTACAGGTCTTTATCTGCCGTCATTTACTATGTTACTAGGTAAAATCATTTCAGTGTTTTCTGTTTATACATAAATAATGGGAAAGGATTATTTCTGTGCTAAGCCTTTTGGGAACTGTTAAGTCAGATTTAAGACATATTCTTGATTATCTCCTTTTTTTTCTTATGTCTATTCCCTTCACGTTGTGGTCTAAAGAAGAAAGAGATTTTTTTCTTGTGTATTAGTCATTGCAATAATATGTTCCTTTCTGTTTTTTAGGGACATGAGTAATCTTGCATTGTTAGTGAAATTTGAAAATAATAAAAAAAAAGCATTGGATGAACACAGAGGATCTCTAATTAGAAAGTGGATAGTATAAAAAAAACCCCAAAGCTTAAATGGCTGTATGTGTGTTGAGTGGGGCTTAGATGGTGACTCCAGCTGTGAAGAACTAAGGCCAGTGCCAGACTTGTATGGTCTTTGTCCCATATATGGCTGTAGAAGCAATGCAAGCACTATTATGACCACTATGCCCAACTGTCCATGTGACTATAGAGAAACATATATGGTCTCATACATACATGGCATAATCCAGCATTATCAACCTGATTACAATATGCAACCTCAGACATTTCACCTATAAAGCCTCTAGAACAATGCAGAGACATCAAGTCTAACAGAAGCACATCATTTGTTTACTGTACTTGGAAAATTCTGATAAGGTCATGATGTTCCAGGACAATCAAGCTGTTATCAGCTATGATGCAGGTTGTTATCAGAATTGACATCAATGCTAGCAGGCTTTTATCAGAATTTACGTCAATGCAGAATTTTGGAGGCAGTGTCTGGTCATCATGTATTTGTTTATGTTATCCAAGGACAGAACGTACATCAGTACAGATAAGGCTCCTGATTTCTCTATAAAAAGAGAGCTCATCAAAGATAAAGGCTGCTTTTCCAGCATCAACCCTGGTAAGCAGCCCTGTGTTGGACTCACCTGACTATCTGAGGAACACGATGATATCAGAAGAACTACATCAGGTTGCACGTGTGACATGTATCCTTGTATCACTGCACTGGGGTTTAGAGTCTAGCTAGGGATTTACATACATTTACTCCAAGCTATTTCTGTAATAGGATTGTCTTTGTCTTTATTCCTGTCTTCCTCATATTATTTGTTGCTACTATAAATAAAATAATACTCTATTTTTATAGTATTTGGGTATGGAGTTAGTTCCTTTTATTATTTTGGTACAGTGGGCTTGGATCTAAGGATAAAGGATGATACATTTATATCTGACACTTCCCTAACTAATGTTAGTCTTGTTTGGGACCCATTTTTGTTACAATTTACACTAAGTGTCAGATACCACAATAACATGCCCAAAAGAGTGCTATCTGTTTTGTGCCTACATGGCAATCTGGTTTATGATGGGCTGGAAAGGGCTACAACAGCAACTCCAGTAGCTGGAACATGAGGACAGAGCCGGGCAGACTTTTATAGTCTGTGTCCCATAAATGACAAGAGGGGAAATCTTGCCTCATCAATCTACTACATTTCTTTGAAGGGATGAACATGTGAATTGTCGCATTCTCGAGGACCTTGGCATACTGTCAGGCTTCTTCCCCGGGAGCACTGGGTTTGTGAGTCCTTGGACCACTACCGTAGAACGGCAGTGGCAGGCAAGGTCACCTTCAAGGTACAGACGAGGCAAGACTGGACTGGAACCCCGGACTGGAGTTCTGCACAGGAATACACAGGACTGGAACGCACCAGCCAGGTGCGCACTGGACTGGAGCCCACTGGACTGGAACACACTGGAATGGAGCCCACTGGACTGGAACACACAGGAGCGGAGCCCACTGGACTGGAACCCACGGGACCGGAACCCGCTGGACAGGAACACACTGGATCTAGGCTTCACCTACGCTTAGCCACCGTTCCCCGAGGGTTGAGTCCTCAGGTTCGGGCGGCTGGCAGGGCTTACAGGAAAACTGGAACTGGAACTAGCAGGCAGGAACAACAGGAGTCAGGATACAGAAGTGCCCCCACACACCTAGGCGAGAGCAAGGCAGACAGGGAGGGAATGTCTGGGTTCCGGCAATAGTCAGGTCTGACCGCAGGCAGAGAATATCCGGGTCCAGGCAGTAGTCAGGTCAGACAGCGGGCAGGGAGTAGTCAGATTCAGGCAATGGTCAGGTCAAGGAGCAAGACTATGGCTGGAGCTCCAGTAACAAGGAGTACTGGCAACAGACATGACTAGGGCTGAAGCTCCAGAAGCAAAAGAAAACACACACGGGAAAACCAGAAAGCTAAACATAAGAAGACAAGTAAAGCTGTACAAGCTAACAGGAAAGCTATGCCCAAGCTAACCAGTCACAAGCTAGAAACTCACACTAAGCAAAACACAGGAGAACTAGGAAAGCTGTACACAAGCTAACAAGCGAAGCTGTGCCCAAGCTAACTAGTCATAAGTACATAAGTACATAAGTAGTGCCATACTGGGAAAGACCAAAGGTCCATCTAGCCCAGCATCCTGTCACCGACAGTGGCCAATCCAGGTCAAGGGCACCTGGCACGCTCCCCAAACGTAAAAACATTCCAGACAAGTTATACCTAAAAATGAGGAATTTTTCCAGTCCATTTAATAGCGGTCTATGGACTTGTCCTTTAGGAATCTATCTAACCCCTTTTTAAACTCCGTCAAGCTAACCGCCCGTACCACGTTCTCCGGCAATGAATTCCAGAGTCTAATTACACGTTGGGTGAAGAAAAATTTTCTCCGATTCGTTTTAAATTTACCACACTGTAGCTTCAACTCATGCCCTCTAGTCCTAGTATTTTTGGATAGCGTGAACAGTCGCTTCACATCCACCCGATCCATTCCACTCATTATTTTATACACTTCTATCATATCTCCCCTCAGCCGTCTCTTCTCCAAGCTGAAAAGCCCTAGCCTTCTCAGCCTCTCTTCATAGGAAAGTCGTCCCATCCCCACTATCATTTTCGTCGCCCTTCGCTGTACCTTTTCCAATTCTACTATATCTTTTTGAGATACGGAGACCAGTACTGAACACAATACTCCAGCTGCGGTCGCACCATGGAGCGATACAACGGCATTATAACATCCGCACACCTGGACTCCATACCCTTCCTAATAACACCCAACATTCTATTCGCTTTCCTAGCCGCAGCAGCACACTGAGCAGAAGGTTTCAGCGTATCATCGACGACGACACCCAGATCCCTTTCTTGATCCGTAACTCCTAACGCGGAACCTTGCAAGACGTAGCTATAATTCGGGTTCCTCTTACCCACATGCATCACTTTGCACTTGTCAACATTGAACTTCATCTGCCACTTGCACGCCCATTCTCCCAGTCTCGCAAGGTCCTCCTGTAATCGTTCACATTCCTCCTGCGACTTGACGACCCTGAATAATTTTGTGTCATCGGCGAATTTAATTACCTCACTAGTTATTCCCATCTCTAGGTCATTTATAAATACATTAAAAAGCAACGGACCCAGCACAGACCCCTGCGGGACCCCACTAACTACCCTCCTCCACTGAGAATACTGGCCACGCAATCCTACTCTCTGCTTCCTATCTTTCAACCAGTTCTTAATCCATAATAATACCCTACCTCCGATTCCATGACTCTGCAATTTCTTCAGGAGTCTTTCGTGCGGCACTTTGTCAAACGCCTTCTGAAAATCCAGATATACAATATCAACCGGCTCCCCATTGTCCACATGTTTGCTTACCCCCTCAAAAAAATGCATTAGATTGGTGAGGCAAGACTTCCCTTCACTAAATCCGTGCTGACTTTGTCTCATCAGTCCATGTTTTTGTATATGCTCTGCAATTTTATTCTTAATAATAGCCTCCACCATCTTGCCCGGCACCGACGTCAGACTCACCGGTCTATAATTTCCCGGATCTCCTCTGGAACCTTTCTTAAAAATCGGAGTAACATTGGCTACCCTCCAGTCTTCCGGTATTACACTCGATTTTAGGGACAGATTGCATATTTCTAACAGTAGCTCCGCAAGTTCATTTTTTAGTTCTATTAATACTCTGGGATGAATACCATCAGGTCCCGGTGATTTACTACTCTTCAGCTTGCTGAACTGACCCATTACATCCTCCAAGGTTACAGAGAATTTGTTTAGTTTCTCTGACTCCCCCGCTTCAAATATTCTTTCCGGCACCGGTGTCCCCCCCAAATCCTCCTCGGTGAAGACCGAAGCAAAGAATTCATTTAATTTCTCCGCTACGGCTTTGTCCTCCTTGATCGCCCCTTTAACACCATTTTCGTCCAGCGGCCCAACCGACTCTTTGGCCGGTTTCCTGCTTTTAATGTATCTAAAAAAGTTTTTACTATGTATTTTTGCTTCCAACGCTAATTTCTTCTCAAAGTCCTTTTTTGCCCTCCTTATCTCCGCTTTGCATTTGGCTTGGCATTCCTTATGATCTATCCTGTTACTTTCAGTTGGTTCTCTTCTCCACTTTCTGAAGGATTGTTTTTTGGCTCTAATGATTTCCTTTATCTTACTGTTTAGCCACGCCGGCTGACGTTTAGTCTTTTTTCCCTTTTTTCTAATACGTGGAATATATTTGTCCTGAACCTCCAGGATGGTGTTTTTAAACAGCATCCACGCCTGATGCAAGTTTTTTACTCTGCGAGCTGCTCCTTTCAGTCTTTTTTTCACCATTTTTCTCATTTTGTCGTAATCACCTTTTCTATAGTTAAACGCTAGCGTACTTGATTTCCTAGTTTCACTTCCTTCAATGCCAATATCAAAACCGATCATATTATGATCACTGTTATCAAGCGGCCCTCGTATCGTTACCCCCTGCACTAGATCATGAGCACCACTAAGGACTAAGTCTAGTATTTTTCCTTCTCTTGTCGGCTCCTGAACTAGCTGTTCCATGAAGCTGTCCTTGATTTCATCAAGAAATCTTATGTCCCTTGCGTGTACAGATGTTACATTAACCCAGTCTATATGCGGGTAATTGAAATCCCCCATTATTATTGTGTTGCCCAGTTTGTTTGCGTCCCTGATTTCCTTTAACATTTCCGCATCCGTCTGTTCGTCCTGGCCAGGCGGACGGTAGTACACTCCTATCACTATCCTTTTCCCCTTTGCACATGGAATTTCAATCCACAGTGATTCCAAGGAGTGTTTTGCTTCCTGCAGAATTTTCAATCTATTTGATTCAAGGCTCTCGTTAATATACAATGCTACCCCTCCACCAATCCGATTCACCCTATCACTACGATATAATTTGTACCCCGGTATGACAGTGTCCCACTGGTTATCCTCCTTCCACCAGGTCTCAGAGATGCCTATTATATCTAATTTTTCATTTAGTGCAATATATTCTAACTCCCCCATCTTATTTCTTAGGCTCCTGGCATTCGCATATAGACATTTCAAACTATGTTTGTTGTTCCTAAGTACATCATGCTTAGTACTTGACAGTATTAATTGGCAATCTTTTGTCTGATTTTTATTGTTATTTAAAGATACCCGATCTACTACAATCTCTTTTGCAACCTCACTATCAGGATACTCTATCTTCCCTGTTATGGTGATATCTTTGAAAGATACCTTATCCCGAACCATGCTCTTTTGAGCGACTAGTCATATGCTAGAAACCCACACTAAGCAAACACAGGAAAACTAGTAAGGCTGTACACAGGCTAACAAGCAAAGCTGTGCCCAAGCTAACTAGTCATACGTTAGGAACTCACACTGAGCAAACACAGGAGAACTAGCAAAGCTGTACACAGGCTAACAAGCAAAGCTGTGCCCAAGCTAACTAGTCATATGCTAGGAACTCACACTGAGCAAACACAGGAGAACTAGTAAAGCTGTACACAGGCTAACAAGCAAAGCTGTGCCCAAGCTAACTAGTCATACACTAGGAACTCACACTGAACTGGACAATGTAGCAGTGCACAGTGCACTCTAACATACCAGGGACCTTAGATGATGCAAAGGCAAAGGCTGCAGTCTCTAAGTGCTTAATAAAGCCCTTCAACACCAGAGGCGCAGCTGCAACAATCTCTAAGTAACTACGGAGGCTGTTCAGGCACAAACCAAAGAGCAGGCAGAAAACACAGTGAAACACAGAGAGGCTTCCACACCCAGGTGTAGTGTAGTGAAGCAATTAGAGTCATGCTGGAAGCAGCCAGCACAGAGAGCCAGAGCTAGCTCGGAAAGGACAGACAGAAGAAACAGGAGCCAGCTAGGAAGCTGACCCCCAGGAACAAGGTAAGTCTGAGGGTGGTCACGGCCACAGATGTGACATGAATAAAGGTGATCTGGTTGATATTGTGTATCTGGATTTTCAGAAGGCATTTGACAAAGTACCTCATGAAAGAGTCCAGAGGAAATTGGAAAGTCATGGGATAGGGGGTAGTGTTCTATTGTGGATTAAAAACTGGTTAAAAGAGAGAAAACAGAGAGTAGGGTTAAATGGTCAGCATTTTCAATGGAGAAGGGTAGTTAGTGGGGTTCCCCAGGGGTCTGTGCTGGGACCTCTGCTTTTTAACATATTTATAAATGACCTACAGATGGGAGTAACTAGTGAAGTAATTAAATTTGCTGATGACACAAAGTTATTCAAAGTCGTTAAATTGCAGGAGGACTGTGAAAAATTACAAGAGGACCTTACGAGACTGGGAGACAGGTTGTCTAAATGGTAGATGACGTTTAATGTGAGCAAGTGCAAAGTGCTGCATGTGGGAAAGAAGAACCCGAATTATAGCTACATCATGCAAGGTTCCACATTAGGAGTCACAGACCAAGAAAGGGATCTAGGTGTCGTTGTTGATGATACGTTGAAATCTTCTGCTCAGTGTGCTGCTGTGGCTAAGAAAGCAAATAGAATGTTAGGTATTATTAGAAAAGGAATGGAAAACAAAAATGAGGATGTTATAATGCCTTTGTATTGCAACATGGCGCGACCACACCTTGAATATTGTGTTCAATTCTGCTCGCTGTATCTCAAAAAAGATATAGTGGAATTAGAAAAGGTGCAGAGAAGGATGACGAAAAAGATAAAGGGGATGGGACGACTTCCCTATGAGGAAAGGCTAAAGCGGCTAGGGGCTCTTCAGTTTGGAGAAAAGGTGGCTGAGGGGAGATATGATAGAGGTCTATAAAATAATGAGTGGAGTTGAACGGGTAGATGTGAAGCATCTGTTTACGCTTTCCAAAAATACTAGGACTAGGGGGCATGCGATGAAGCTACAATGTAGTAAATTTAAAATGAATCGGAGAAAATGTTTCTTCACTCAACATGTAATTAAACTCTGGAATTCGTTGCCAGAGAATGTGGTAAAGGCGGTTAGCTTAGCAGAGTTTTAAAAAGGTTTGGACGGCTTCCTAAAGTAAAAGTCCATAGACCATTATTGATTGGACTTAGGGAAAATCCACTATTTCTGGGATAAGCAGTATAGAATGTTTTGTACTTTTTTGGGATCTTGCCAGGTATTTGTGACCTGGATTGGCCACTGTTGTAAACAGGGTGCTGGGCTTGATGGACCTTTGGTCTTTCCCAGTATGGTAATACTTATGTACTTATGCTGGAGTGGCTTCAATGTCAACTCCAGTAGCTGGAACATAAGGACAGTGCCAGGCAGACTTATATAGTCTATGTCCTAGAAATGCCAAATAAAGTCCATGATCAAGTATTTTCTGTCACATTCATTGTTGGTTTAATAATGAATTGATAATGAATATGATTGTTGGGCAGACTGGATGGACCATTTAGGTATTTATCTGCCATCACTTACTATATTACTATGTTATTGTATGTACTCCAGTAATTGGGCAAGACTAGGGCAAGATTAGTTGGCAATGTATTTTTTGAGATTTTAGCCCCCGTTTCCAGCACAGCATCCTCGCTTCTATTTTTTTAAATATGTGCCTCTCTCCTTGTTCCCCTTCCCTTCTCTCTCTGGAAATCACATTCTGCTACTGACTTCTTCATAAATAGACACTTGCATTTCTCAAGGAAACTCCTTAAGAGTTTACAGTCAGCATATCAACCATTTTTGATCCAAGTATAAGAAAATGTGAAAAAGACATTACTTTAAATTTTTTTAAATAAAAGATGATTCAGTTATAAGGAGGGAAGTTATCAAACTGCATTAAGGCCTTAAGTCACATTACTTACCATTTAAAATGACTTAAAGTGCTCTAACTCAGCTTGCCTTGCCCGGATGCGAGTCACATAGTAATGAGATGTACTAATGAACTTATATAAATGCAAAACATGCAAATGTATGTAAAGCAGCTCATTACTGTGTAGAAACCATAATGTGCTTTGTGGAGAACACTGGGTGCACACCACAAATCACGTTATGGCTATAAAATCACAGAAAAATAACCCGAGCAAAACCTGGGGTTATTTTACCATCCCAAGAGCATCAGGCCACCAAGCCATGGTCAAGTACTTTGGGGTCACATCAACAAAGGCTCACAGTGCTTCACCCTCCACCCCTGATGATCACCCCACCTCCTGAATCAGGATCCATACCCACCCTGCACATTTGCAGCTCCCCCTAAAACACAACCCCCCCCCCCCCCCCACAGTACGCTACACCAGGGGCCTACCGGCATTCCCTGGTGGTTTAGTAGGCAGAAGCAATCCCATTCACTCCTGCCCTTGGAGGCAGCTCATCATAAAATGGCACACCAAGCGGTATTCTTATGGTACTGACCCCTAGTGGTAATACCATGAGAATAGCACTAGGGGCACTATTTTCTGTGGGGGCACTGCCAAAGGCAGGAGCAACTGGGGATAGCTCCTGCTGATGGATCCACTGGACCACCAGGGAATACCTGGTAGGCCCCCAAGGTAGGGGGGGGAAGTACTGTGCATAGGGTTCTTATTTTCAGAGATTCTAATGAGTGGTTTTGTTTTTAGGGAGGATCTAATGGGGGAAACAGTTATTGGGGGTTTGTGCTCCTGCAGCAGTGGTGATTGGGGAGTCTTGTGTTCCGGTGAGGTTGCAGATCCTGAACGGGGAGTGGAGTGAAGGACTGCGGGCCCTTGTCGATGCAACCCAGGAGCACCAGGCTATGGCTTGGTGGCCTGATACTCCTGGGCTGATGAACTAACACTGGATGCAAGGAGGGGCATAATCGAAAGAGACGCCCAAGATTTGTTCAGGACGTCCTCGCAAAACATCCTGATGGAGGGGCGGGGAAACCTGTATTATCGAAACAAGATGGACGTCCATCTTTCATTTCGATAATATGGTCGGGAACGCCCAAATCCTGAAAGTTTGGTCGTCCTTAGAGATGGTTGTCCCTAGACTTGGTCGGTTCTGATTTTCAGCGATAATGGAAACCAAGAATGCCCATCTCGGAAGCGACCAAATACAAGCCATTTGGTTGTGGGAGGAGCCAGAATTTCTACTGTATTGGTCCCCCTGACATGCCAGGACACCATCTGGGCACCCTAGGGGGCACTGTAGTGGAGTTCATAAAATGCTCCCAGGAACATAGCTCCCTTAACTTGTGTGCTGAGCCCCCCCTAAAACCCACTACCCCCAACTGTACACCACTACCATAGCCCTTATGGGTGAAGGGGGACACCTACATGTGGGTACAGTGGGTTTCTGGTGGGTTTTGGAGAGCTCGCTGTTTCCTCCACAAACGTAACAGGTAGGGGGGATGGGCCTGGGTCCGCCTGCCTGAATGCACTGCAGTACCCACTAAAACTGCTATAGGTACCTGCATACTGCTGGCATTGAGGATGGCACAAAATATTTATAAAGATGTTTTTTAAGGGTGGGAGGGGTTAGTGACCACTGGGGGAGTAAGGGGAGGTCATCCCCAATTCTCTCCAATGGCCATCTGGTCATTTTGGCCACCTTTTTGTGCCTTGGTTGTAAGAAAAACACAACCAGGTAAAGTCGTCCAAGTGCTCATCAGGGATGCCCTTTTTTCCAATATGTGTTAGGCATGCCCAAGTCCCGCCTTTGCTACTCCTCCGATACGCCCCCTTGAACTTTGGCTGTCCCTGCGACTGAAAGCAGTTGGGGACGTCCAAAATCAGCTTTCGATTATACCAATTTGGACGATCCTGGGAGAAGGACGCCCATCTTCCGATTTGTGTAGAAAGATGGGCGTCTTTCTCTTTCGAAAATGAGCCTGACGGTGTCCTACACAAAGTCCATTACTATGGGAATCAGCAACCTGTGGTATGGAGGGCAATGAGGCTTTTCTTTTACTACACCTTGATAATGACTTCACTAAATATATATGAAACATGCATTGACAGATAGTAGCTAGGCTGAAGCTCTCACAAGCACTCGCAAGTTTCAAACTTACGTTATTTCAACCCTTTTTGATATCACTACATGATGAAACTTCTAGAATGCCAATATTTCTTAGCTTCTCTCTTGATGTTAAATCTGAATTCATAAGTTGCAAAAAGCTGTTATAAGTAAAAGACCATTTCATCAGGTCCATGCTGTTCACATCAGGTAGCCTTCTGCTTGCTGTTTGTGCTTGTTGTAAACAAGTGCTGAATTAAATGATGTATTTGTCCTTCACCAATGAATCTAACATCTCAGGGTTTGGCCTTTCAATGGACCAGTCAGGGAACACACATTTTCTTCTTGCTGAGCCACTCCATTTTGCTTAGGATCACTGTACTGCTGAAAGATTAATATTTTTCCTAGTCCCAGGTCTATGGCAGGCTAGAACAGGTTTTCCTTTAGGATCTGCCTGTAGTTTGCACCATTCATTTTTCCATCAATTTCACAAGCCTCATTGCCCTTGCAAATTAAAATATAATGCTGCTATCCCATGACAGAGTTGGTGTTGTCACGGTAATGTGCTATGTTTCATTGATGCTTAGCACTGTGATCAAAAGGTTCTGGTGTGGTTTCATCTGATGACAAATCCTTTTGCCACATGCATGCTGTGCTTCTTTCTTGCCATACTCCCATACAGGCAATGTGTGTGGAGTTTTCTTGAAATTGTTGAACAGTCAATAATTTCCCTAGTCTCAGCCAGAGACATTTGAAGTTCTTTAAAGTACCTTTGGTCTCACTGTGACCTTCCTCGACAGTTTGGCTACGTAGTTTGGAGGGATGACCTGATCTTCAGCACAGTGTCTTGCACTTTTGGACCTGACAGTGCTCCAAGGGATATTCATACCAAATGATATTTTCTTGTGGCCTTTCCCATATTGTACCTTTGAATTTTATCCTGGATTTCTTTTGGCCATGCTGTTTGGCACATTTAGAATTTTGTTTCAAATTCACTTCATGCAACAGAAACAGCATCATTCTTCATCCAGAAGTATTCAAATCAGCAGAATAACTGTGACTAGACACAGGAGGGTTCCGTTCAATGTATTTTTGGGTCTTGTTACAGCAAATTTTGAAAAACACAGCTAATTTAGGGCCCTGTTTACTAAGCTGCGTTATAGGTGCATTAGCATCTTTAACTCGCGTTAACCATGTACGCGTGCTAAATGTGTAAGTGCCTACAATATCCCTATAGGCACCTACAGTGGGGGAAATAAGTATTTGATCCCTTGCTGATTTTGTAAGTTTGCCCACTGACAAAGACATGAGCAGCCTATAATTGAAGGGTAGGTTATTGGTAACAGTGAGAGATAGCACATCACAAATTAAATCCGGAAAATCACATTGTGGAAAGTATATGAATTTATTTGCATTCTGCAGAGGGAAATAAGTATTTAATCCCTCTGGCAAACAAGACCTAATACTTGGTGGCAAAACCCTTGTTGGCAAGCACAGCGGTCAGACGTCTTCTGTAGTTGATGATGAGGTTTGCACACATGTCAGGAGGAATTTTGGTCCACTCCTCTTTGCAGATCATCTCTAAATCATTAAGAGTTCTGGGCTGTCGCTTGGCAACTCGCAGCTTCAGCTCCCTCCATAAGTTTTCAATGGGATTAAGGTCTGGTGACTGGCTAGGCCACTCCATGACCCTAATGTGCTTCTTCCTGAGCCACTCCTTTGTTGCCTTGGCTGTATGTTTTGGGTCATTGTCGTGCTGGAAGACCCAGCCACGACCCATTTTTAAGGCCCTGGCGGAGGGAAGGAGGTTGTCACTCAGAATTGTACGGTACATGGCCCCATCCATTCTCCCATTGATGCGGTGAAGTAGTCCTGTGCCCTTAGCAGAGAAACACCCCCAAAACATAACATTTCCACCTCCATGCTTGACAGTGGGGACGGTGTTCTTTGGGTCATAGGCAGCATTTCTCTTCCTCCAAACACGGCGAGTTGAGTTCATGCCAAAGAGCTCAATTTTTGTCTCATCTGACCACAGCACCTTCTCCCAATCACTCTCGGCATCATCCAGGTGTTCACTGGCAAACTTCAGACGGGCCGTCACATGTGCCTTCCGGAGCAGGGGGACCTTGCGGGCACTGCAGGATTGCAATCCGTTATGTCGTAATGTGTTACCAATGGTTTTCGTGGTGACAGTGGTCCCAGCTGCCTTGAGATCATTGACAAGTTCCCCCTTGTAGTTGTAGGCTGATTTCTAACCTTCCTCATGATCAAGGATACCCCACGAGGTGAGATTTTGCGTGGAGCCCCAGATCTTTGTCGATTGACAGTCATTTTGTACTTCTTCCATTTTCTTACTATGGCACCAACAGTTGTCTCCTTCTCGCCCAGCGTCTTACTGATGGTTTTGTAGCCCATTCCAGCCTTGTGCAGGTGTATGATCTTGTCCCTGACATCCTTAGACAGCTCCTTGCTCTTGGCCATTTTGTAGAGGTTAGAGTCTGACTGATTCACTGAGTCTGTGGACAGGTGTCTTTCATACAGGTGACCATTGCCGACAGCTGTCTGTCATGCAGGTAACGAGTTGATTTGGAGCATCTACCTGGTCTGTAGGGGCCAGATCTCTTACTGGTTGGTGGGGGATCAAATACTTATTTCCCTCTGCAGAATGCAAATAAATTCATATACTTTCCACAATGTGATTTTCCGGATTTAATTTGTGATGTGCTATCTCTCACTGTTACCAATAACCTACCGTTCAATTATGGGCTGCTCATGTCTTTGTCAGTGGGCAAACTTACAAAATCAGCAAGGGATCAAATACTTATTTCCCCCACTGTATACGGTTAGTGTGCGCGCTAACTGTAGGCACGTTAAAAACACTAATGCGCCTTAGTAAACAGGGCCCTTAGGGTTGCTGTGCCAAAGGGTATAAAGACATGTAATCTAGATGACTGATTTTTTAAAATTCTTAATTACTTTTCAAATATTTCTAAAATGGTATGGTGTATGTTGTGTAGTTCAGTAAAACAAACTCTTACTTTAATGCATCTTGAATTGTATTTTTAAATAGCAGAATATGAAAAATGTACAAGGTGGTATAAGGGTACTGTAATAATTTAATACCCAGCAAAGTTAATATCTTTGGGATCACATCCTTAGGGACTCACAACAATGATTTCTTTTAAGGTACTTTTTTTTTTTTTAGAGACTTGCCTGCTTAATAAAATAGTATGCTGGAATTTTTACAGTATTACAGACAAGTAGCTTTGAATTGTTGTTCCAGTTAAAGTTCATCATTCATATAGGCAAAGAGGAACATATAGGGGCCCTTCTATTACACTGTGGTAAAATCTGCAGTTACTGTGGCTTAATGTGGGACTTTAATTCACAGCAGCTGTAAATTTTACACAGCATCTATTGGGGGCATTCCCAGTATTTTCAACTGCAGTTCATGCATTAAATAAATGCGGTAAGTAAATCCTAATAAATAAACTTTCAAATTAAGGTGCAGCAAGTACCTGGTCCCACGTTAAATCTGTGTTACCGAGAAGTAAGTGCAACATGTTAACTGCCACATGCCTTCCATGCCCCCTCTCTACTGATGCCACACCCCAGGACATGAAAAGCACCTAACATGTGGTTTATTGCTTTATAACTACTAAATTACAACAAAAGTCCTTAATGTGGCTCTGCACCATGTCTTAAGTAATTAAGTGTAAATGGGCCACAAAGATTATTATAAAACTGAAAAAATTATCTGGTCAATATTCAGCCAAGTTCAGTCATTGCTCCTGCCCATTGGACCCCTACACCACCAATGATTTTATAGGTAGGCCCAGGTGAGCTATAGAGGAAGGAGGAGGTGTATCTTGCTGAAAGAAATGTCGGTGAAGCTGTACTGAGCCAAATCGCTGGATGGATCACATCCAAAGGTTAACTGAAAGAACTCAAACATGAAATTGTTGATCTGCTGTTAGTACTCTGTAACCTGTCATGAAAATCATCCATAGCACCTAAAGATTGGAGGGTGGCCAATGTAACACTGATTTTTTAAAAGGGTTCCAGGGGTGATCTAGGAAATTACAGACCGGTAAGCCTGTCGTCAGTGCTGGGTAAAATAGTGGAAACTATTATAAAGAATAAAATTATGGAACACATAAATAGATATAGTTTAATAGGACAGAGTCGGCATGATTTCAGCCAAGGGAACTCTTGCCTTACCAATTTGCTTCATTTCTTTGAAGGTGTGAATAAACATGTCGATAAAAGTGAGCCGGTTGATGTAGTGTATTTATATTTTCAGAAAACTTTTGACAAGTGTATTTAGATTTTCAGAAAGCTTTTGACAAAGTTCCTCATGACAGACTTCTGAGAAAATTAAAGAGTCACGGGATAGGAGACAATGTTCTGTTGTGGATTAGGAATTGGTTATTGGACAGAAAACAGATGGTAGGGTTCAATGGCCATTTCTCTCAACGGAGGAGGGTGAATAGTGGAGTGCTGCAGGGATATGTACTGGGACCAGTGCAATTTAATATATTTATAAATGATCTGGAAATCGGAAAGAGGAGTGAGGGGATTAAATTTGCAGATGACACAAAACTATTCCAGGTTGTTAGAACACATGCAGACTGTGAAAAATTGCAGGAAGACCTTAGAAAATTGGAACACTGGGCATTCAAATGGCAGTTTAAATTTAATGTGGACAAATGCAAAGTGATGCACATTGGGAAGAAGAACCAAATCATAGTTACCTGATGCTAGGGTCCACCTTAGGAGTCAGCACTCAAGAAAAAGATCTAGGTGTTGTTGTAGACAATATGCCAAAATCTTCTGCCCAGTGTGTGGTGGCAGCCAAAAAAAGCAACAGGATGCTAGAAATTATTAGGAAAGGGATGGTGAATAAGACCAAAAACACTATAATGCCTCTGTATCACTCCATGGTGCAACCTCACCTTGAGTATTGCATTCAGTTCAGGACGCTGTATCTCAGAAAAACATATAGCGGAAATAGAAAAGATTCAAGGAAGAGCAACCAAAAAGATAAAGGGGATGGAACTCCTCTCATATGAGGAAAGACTAAAGAGGTTAGGGCTGTTCAGCTTGGAAAAGAGATGGCTGAGGATAGATATGATTGAGGACTACACAATCCTGAGTGGCGTAGAACGAGTAGAAATGAATCAATTTTTTACTCTTTCAAAAAATAAGACTAGGGGACACTCAGTGATACATGGAAATACTTTCAAAACAAATAGGAAGAAATATTTTTTTACTCATCGAATAGTTACGCTCTGGACCCTTTGAGGGGCATAATCGAACGTCGCCGGCCAAATAGATCGCCGGCGATCTATGTTGGCGGCGGCGCTACAGCTGGCCGGAACCGTATTATCGAAAAAGATGGCCGGCCATCGTTTTTTTCAATAATATGGTTTAGCCCGGCCAAATGCCTGGAGTTCGCCGGGTTTGTTTTTCAGTGATAATGGAAAGTTATGTCGGCCATCTCAAACCCCGGCCGTGGGAGGGGCCAGCATTTTTAGTGCACTGGCCCTCCTGACATGCCAGGACACCAACCAGCCACCCTAGGGGTCACTGCGGTGGACTTCAGAAAAGCTCCCACGTGCATAGCTCCCTTACTTTGGGAGCTGAGCCCCCCAACCCCCTCCCCCCCAAACCCACTACCCACAAATGTACTGCACCCATTAAAATTGCTCCAGGGACCTGCATACAGCCTCTAGGACTTATTGCTGCTGCATAACTTTGGCACACCAGTTCACACCTGAAGACTAATCTCTCTGAAAAAGTCCTTTCTTGAAATAACCATGTTTACTCACAGTTAACTGCAGATCAGAGGTTGTGCTCTCCTGGCAAAGAGTCCCCTGGTACTAAGATTAGCAGTAGGTCAGAGCTGGCACAATGGTGTACAATGCCCTCTTTCAGCACCATTCAAGGTAAGAACTACGTTCTCTAACGTGGGTAACACAGGAAAGGGAACTAAAACTGGCTTACAAAAATGGCCACTACCGCATGGACTACAACAGAAACAAAACAGGGCACACTCTGACCCAGTTAGCAGGGGGGAAAAGCACCATGAGAGTACAGCCCAGTACCCTACACCCACCACAATGCACTGCTAATGTGACTCTGCAGGGCACCTAACAGAAAAGGTGTCACACTCACCCGAGAGCCACATCACAACCAGGGAAAGGCTGTCGGAGGATACAACACATTCTGCTGTCATGGAGGTGGGTACGGCATTTGAGGCTGGCATACAGGCTGGCAAAAAAGGTTTTTAGTTTTATTTTTTTAGTATGGAAGGGGGTTGGTGACCACTGGGGGAGTATGGGGAGGTCATCCCCCATTCCCTCCAGTGGTCATCTGGTCAATTGGGGCACCTTTTTGAGGCTTGGTCGTGAAAATAAAAGGACCAAGTAAACCCGGCGAAATACTGCTTAACGCCGCTTTTTTTTTTTCATTATCAGCGAAAGCCGGCCATCTGGTAGCCACGCCCATGCCCGCCCATGTCCCACCTTCGCTAATCTACCGACTCGCCCCCTTGAACTTTCGCCGGTGAAGCAAAAGGAAAGCGGCGATGCTGTCAAAATGCCGCTTTCGATTATACTGATTTCGCCGTTTTTAAGAAATCGCCGGCCATCTCCCGATTTGTGTTGGAAGATGGCCGGCGATCACTTTCGATTATAAGCTGGTTTGCCAGAGGACATAGCAGTTGGCGTATCTGGATTTTAAAAATATTTGGCCAAGTTCCTGGAAGAAAGTCCATAGTCTGCTATTGAGACAGACAAAGGGAACTCAGTGGAGGACCTTTTGGCAGGGCTTGGGGATCACTGCCAGCCATAACAGCAGATGGTGTTGCAATTTGATTTTTTTTTTGGGGGGGGGGGGAGGGGGAAACCTAATCCCAAAATGGGAGTCCCAGGCCCCTCTGAGGCTATGTCACTGTAAACAAGTAGAACTAGCCAACATCCATGCAACAGAGAGATCAAACCAATAGGGCAATACCGAAATGCACTTAACAGGCATAAATTCTCTGTCAGCCTGGATGGGATCCCCCAAAAGAATACATTGCCATAGTGTTGTTGGCTATGGAAAAGTATTCCAAAATTATGCTATACAGGCAACTGATATCGACTCAGTCCCTGAGATTTGTGATCCTGCTCATAAGAATGGTCACTTTAAGGAGGCAGGTCTGGCAAGTTGTAAGCAAACTCCCCCCCCCCCCCCCCCCCCCCCACACACACACACACTGTTTATAAAGGTAGATAAGCAATCCAACGTTTACAATTATAAATATGTCAGAGGAGATGTAGATAAGCAACCCAACTTTTACCAATTATAAATATGTCAGAGGTTTCCTTTTTTTTCTGCACTGGTCACAATGGATGAGTATACCCCAGGCTGCTCTCCTCACTCACAAAGATTTACATAGAAAAATTAATTAATATTAAATAAATCAAGATGATAATTCAATATTGATTAAATTTTGAGTAAATAACTAAGGGGCCCTTTCACCAAAGCCTGGCCAAATTAATTTTATACCTATGGGCTTCTTACCATTTAGCATGCACGAATTCCATTAGCACACACTAAGCTTTAATAAAAGGGCACCTTAAAGAGAAACATGTTGGAGTTTAACAAAAAAATATTATTCTACTTAAAATATGATTCAGTGGCTCATTTTCGAAATAGAAAAAGGTCCCAAAAATGGTACAACAGGCAGATATATGTATTTCTTGCAGAAAAATGTCTAAAGCACATAAGCAAACAAGATAAAAATGTCCAAGTCCGCTAGTCACTGAAAAGAAGATGTTCCCAGAGGGGGTATTTTGTGGGCGTGACATGGGCGGTGTTATGCGATGAACATTTTTTTCCAATAATGGATAGCAAAACAACTTCCAGGGAGCAGAAAGAAAAACATCCAGAATTAGACCTGCTTTAATAGCGTAAGGCTAAACCTGTCTTTAGACCCATGTGTGATTTTGCCAAGTTGGAGAGTGGAGAGGTAAAATTGGTCGTTTCTGAGAAATAGTGGACAGTTGCTGAGTGCTTTATTACCTTTGTGTGTTTGCCCCAGTCTGAACCTTTTGGCTCTCAAATTTCCTGCCTTGCCTTCTCTGTGTCTCACCTCATAGTAATATAGTAGATGACAGCAGAGAAAGACCTGTACAGTCCATCCAGTCTGCCCAACAAGATAAACTCATATGTGCTACTTTATGTATATACCTGACCTTGATTTGTATCTCTAAATCACTATTGGGAAACACCCAAACCTATGTAATATAAATTCTATAAATCAGAATAGTTTGGAGAACTCGCAAAAATGAAGGTGTGTCACCCCCTTTGACTCTAGAATCACCAATAAGGATTGATAATTTATAAATACAAAAAGAACCTCAAACCACCTCCTGGAAACCAATTGCTCATGGAGCTTGATTCACCATTCAAATGAGGAGTAAGTTACTATCACTGGTTCTGGTAGGGAGAAATGGAGAAAAACACCAGCCGAAAAAACTCAAACTTAATTGAGAAAACCGGCTGGTCCAAAAACTCCTCTCACCCTCCACTAACAAAAGAATCAAAAACGGTGCACCTCCCCTTCTAAATCAACACCCCACTAGTACTACCCCATAAACACCTGAACATAAACACCTATCTTGTTATTATGCTCTTTCATAAGGAACAAAGCCTTATATCTGGTCTCCTATTAACTTAAACAGTCCAACAATCACTTATCTGATTATTCGCAAATTCAGGACTCCTTGGAGACATAAAGTTCAAGCTGGTGGTAGTCAAGTGGAGCCGTTGCTTAAATATTCAGTTCAGTAATTTGAACATCCTTCATGTCCTACTTTCAGTTCCGTGTCATATTTGCAATACCGTATCTTGTTTTCAATACTCGTTCTTTCAATACTGTATCTTGTTTTCAATTCCGACAAGTGCGCCTTATTTCGCCACAGTCTGGCTGCTTCAGGAAAAATATATATCTCGGATCCTGCCTCGGACCTTGAAAAACCGAACAGACTCACGTAGTAAACTGATCAAATGGCCATTTTCAGGGCACAGACGGTAGAAGTTGTTCTTCTTTAGCAAAGGATGTGCCACTATCCTTTTTAATGTTGTTTGTAGTTGCCCATTAGAAAGAGAGGAGTTCACGATTTTTGTGGCGCCATCTATAAGGCCCCTACTTGCCTGCTGCACTATCTTTTGATGGGCAGGGGTTGAGGAAGCAGGTAGTTGGTCTAAGGCAGGGGTGTTCAACCTTGGCCCTTGCCAGCTCGGGTTTGCAGGGTTTCCCCAACGAATATGCATGAGATCTATTTGCATATAATGGAGGAGTGCATGCAAATAGATCTCATGAAAACCCAACTGGATTGCGATCCTTGAGGACTGGGGTTGGACAACCCTGGTCTAAGATCTTTTAGGATTTTGACAAGGCCCTCTTCTGTTATTGGGTTAAAAGAGTCCCATATGTCTGTGTCAGGAGGGGGGCGAGTTTGTGTGGTCCTGGTTAGATGATTAGAGACTGGGTGAGACTGCCTGTAAATCCTGGTGGAGACTTTTAACGTTATTGGCAAAGTATGCAGCAAAATTGCTGCAGTTCAGTTTTGTCTGGGCAGGTTGGTTCTATTGTGAGGGCTGCAAGTAGGCTGTTTATTATTCTGAACAGGTGCTTGTTTGAATTGGCAGCCTGTTCAACACATTGAGAGAAATATTAATTTTTGGCTGCTCTTAATGCTCAGCAGTACCTTCTCATGTATTTCCCACAGTTTAACCTGTACTTATTGAGGCGAGATTTATGCCAACTCCCTTACATAAGTGTTGCCATACTGGGACAGACTGAAGGTTCATCAAGCCAGCATCCTGTTTCCAACAGTGGCCAATCCAGGTTACGAGTACCTGGCAAGATCCCAAAAAAGTACAATAGATTTTATGCTGCTTATCCTAGAAATAAGCGGTGGATTTTTCCCCAAGTCCATCTTAATAACGGCTTATGGACTTCTTTTCTAAGAAGCTATCCAAACCTTTTTAAACCACACTAAGCTAACTGCTTTTATTGCATTCTCTGGCAACGAATTCCAGAGTTTAATTACACATTGAGTGAAGAAATATTTTCTCTGATTTATTTTAAATTTTCTACTTTGTAGCTTTATAGCATGCCCCCTAGTCCTAGTATTTTTGGAAAAAATAAACAAGTGATTCATGTCTGTCTGTTCCACACCACTCATTATTTTATAGACCTGTATCATATCTCTCCTCAGCCATCTTTTCTCCAAGCTGAACAGCCCTAGCCGCTTTAGCCTTTCCTCATAGGGGTTTCCATCCTTTACGCTTAAGTGTCCGAAGTTCTGGAGAAAACCAAGGTGAAAGTTTGTGAGTGGGGCATAAGACTTTTTTTAGTGGTGCCATTTTCTCTAAGGTCTTAGTTAAGTGTGTATTCCTGTTCTGACACTGTAGTTCTCTTTTCATCCACGTGCGGATAGTCCAAAGCCTCTGGGGAATTCTTAGCAGTCAGCCTTTTCTTGTCTCTGATTTCCTTCCAAACTCTGGGAGTTGTCATTTGTTTCAGGTGGTTACTTAGTGAAAATGGTCTGTCCATGATAGGGGTGTTATTTCAATACTGCTATCCCGGTATTCTATGATGTCAGCTCCTTTATAGAATTGATCACCTGTGTGAATCCTAGTGCTGTCATCATGTCCAGGAAGACAGAGTAATTCAGGGTCACTTGTATAATCAGATCAAGGAGTTCTTGAAGAGATGATGTGTTGTTATGAGGTGCTCAGTATACCATGAGCAGCCAAAATAGTTTCTCCTCTTCTAGCTGGATTAAAAGGGATTCTGATTCATTTAGCCAGGGAATGGTGATTCTTCACAGTTTAATTGTATCCTGAATCAGGTCTGCTACTCCTTGTGAAGAATAAGGGGCTGTCCTATCCTGGGTAGGCCACTAGGTGGCGCTTTTCCCATAGAAATGGGGGAAAAGGTCCAGGATGAATCACTAGAGGGAGCCAGTAGGGGAATGTCCAGATGGAGGTTGCTAGGACCAAGGAGAGTCCTGGGCTGGAAACAGGTGGAAGTTGTTATGGGCTGGGTCCTGCCTGGAATTATGGGGGAAGAGCCTAAAGGGGTGGATAAGCTAATCAGCCACCTTATACCTACCTGAGTTTTGAAAGGGAAGAGAAGTGAGAGGAGCTGGAGACCTGGCAGCTGGAGAAGATCCCCATGAAGGTACTGGCTGGACTGTGGACTTTTGGTGGACTGTGTGTGTAGATAGAGCTATGTATTAAGAACAATGAACTAGCAGCCAGGGGGCTGGAGGACAGAGCTGTACCCTCAGAGTGAGGGAAGAACATCCTGTTCAGGCCAGAGGGGCTGTTAGCACTGGGCCCAGGTGTCTCTGTGTAGGAGCTCAGGGGGAAGACCTGTGAAAGTGTTTAAGTTGGAAGAAGTGTGCCCAGGGGGCTGGAATAAAGAGCTGCCTTATGAATATGCTGTTGTTGAGTACTGTCTAATCTACATCTAATTTGCATATTAAGAACAAGGTCACCCTGAGTGAACAAAGGACCTAGGATCCTGAAGTTTGGTGTGTTCAGGGTGCTGGAAAGAGACTGGCCGGAATCCTGCTTAGGAGCCACAAGCCAGTGAGGCCTGCTGGAGAACGGGAGGAGAAGCCTCGTCTTAACACCCTCTACCCCGTCTTCCTGGTCTTGGTTGAAGTAGGATGTTGAAACCTGTTGTGCATAGTTCAGCCAGTGGTAAACTACAGCTTTCATCTAGCCAGGATTCACTTATTCCTTAAATGTCAGGATGCTGTTCTTGGATGACATCATGGATCACTGAGGATTTCTTAGAAGCTGATCTGGCATGCACCAGTCCTATAGCTCCAAAGGGTGGTCTGGGGGTAGCTTTGGTATGGCAGTGAGCTGTTCTTTTAAGTATTGTTATGTAGGTGTTTGACCTCTTGCACTTTTGTCTTCTCTTCATTTGGTGGAGATGATAATTTCCTCTCCCACACACCACTGGGATTCCCAAGGTCTCCCAGTCTGCTGGGATAAGGCACATTCTTTGTGTCTAGGCAAATTTCACTGGGTGACAGTACAGTCCTAAAATACTCTGTCGATTACCAATCTTACCAGTTGACATTGTAGGATTAAAATTGTAAATTCAAACCAGGCCTGGGAGATCAAAGGCTTCCAGTAACAGCGAAACAAATGACTGTACTTTGCAATTCTGTGTGAATTTCTTTGGAGACTTAATGCAGAGGGGGTTGATGGTGGACTTCAGAATCAGAATCTTAAAAACAGTTATGTAATCAACATAAAATTCCAACTCACAGATTGTAGTTAATGGTTCTGATATCCTTGAATGATCCAGTTGAGGCAGGTTGCTGTAGTCTTTTTCTTTTGTTGTCCAGGAGAAGGGTTAGATGTAAATATAGAGCCAGCTCTGATCAAAGGACATGAGGAGAGTTGTTTGCAATATGATGAGAAGATAAAAGTTTTTCCTTTCTCCAGACAAAATGAATGAAAGAAGTTTGAAGTAAAACGGAGGGCTGGTGCCTCAACACAGACTGAACAGAAGTTTGTAAAAGTTTGAGTTGTACATAAACAAAAAGGGGTAGATTTTATATATGATGCCTGAAAAATCCACATGATACATAAGTACATAAGTATCACCATACTGGGACAGACCAAAGGTCTATCAAGCCCAGTATCCTGTTTCCAACAGTGGCCAATCCAGGTCACAGGTACCTGGCAAGATCCCAAAACAGTACAATACAATTTATGCTGCTTTTCCTAGAAACAAGCAGTTGATTTCCCCCAAGTCCATTTTAATAATGGCTTATGGACTTTTTTTAGGAAGCTATCCAAACCTTTTTTAAACCACGCTAAGCTAACTGCTTTTACTACATTCTCTGGCAACGAATTCCAGAGTTTAATTACACGTTGTGTGAAGAAATATTTTCTCCAATTTATTTTAAATTTACTACTTTGTAGCTTCATTGTGTGCCCCCTAGTCCTCGTATTTTTCGAAACAGTGAACAATCGATTCACATCTACCCGTTTCATTCCACTCGTTATTTTATAGACCTCTATAATATTTCCCCTCAGCTTAAATTTCCATGTGGTATACGTCAAGTGCCTCTCTATGCAACCAAATTTAGTCATGTCCATTTAGGCCATATTTTACATGGCGTAAATCCCGACACCTTTATTAGGCACAGAGCAGGTATATTTTATAATAATGCACATAGATTTTAGAAACGCCCATTCCATGCCCATAATCATGCCCTTTTTAACTGTGTGACTTGGAATTTATGCGCACCATATTTCAGAATACGTTTAGGGAGTTGTGTGTGTAAATCATAATGTCAATTAGTGTTGATAATTGCTTGTTAACATCCAATTGACAGCGTTGATTAGTTAGTTTACCCATTAAGTTATGAGCATTGTTATAGGATACACTTTGATTTCCACGTGGAATTTAAGGTGTGATATATAGAATCTGGGGTAAAGTGTATTATTTAATCTAAGTTGCAGGAGCCTGATGTGAACACAGCCTGCACAGTCCAGCACAACTCATACACTTACCGACTTTTATTTAGGCAGCGCTAGGTCCTCCCGCATTAACCAGTTAGAAGGTGATAATTATAATCGCTAGCTGGATAATGCAGGAATATCCACTTTCTGCCCACGACAGGCTACCTCTTAAAAATATTTTTTTTAAATCATGAACGCGAGGTTTACAGCACAAAAACAGCAAAATACCACAAAATGTTTTATTAATATGCACTAACTACTCATTAATGGGCAGATGATCGAAAGCCCTGCGCTCTTCCAAACAGCGCTCTAAAAACAACACTGGGCTTTACTGCCCTTATGATTAGAAATAATAGCGTGCAAATTTAAGCATGCTGTTCTCTCTGATCATAGGGTAGAAGTGTGGGAAGATTATGCTCAGGCACAATCCTCCCGCACTTGTTTGACAGGTCTGGGCTGTCAAAAGCCCAGACCTGTCAAACACAGGGGCTAGAGGTTCATGGGACCATCAGAGCACAACTACCCCCACCCTGAGCCAAGCGAAATGAGGGGCTGGAGGTCCAGCGGACCTCCGGTCCCCCCTGAGACAAGTTTGGGGAGCTGGAGATCCGGTAGGTCTCCAACTACCCTAACCCCCCCTCCACTCAGATGTCCCTGGTGGCACAGTGGGCCGTGGGTCATTTCCCCCCCCCCCACCTGGTGTTCTAGAGGCCCTTCCCCACCCGCTACCTTCATTGGAGGAGGGAGGTGGCCTCCCTCCTCTTCCATTGGCGCCGCCTCGAAAATGGCAGTGCCCAGCCCTGCGCAGTGCATCCTGGGATGTGCTGGGTGGGGCTTCACACCATATGAGATGGTGTGAAGCCCAGCGTATCCCAGGATGCACTGGACAGGGCTTACCATTCCTCCCCAATGGTCTGCAAACCCTAACACCATATCCGAGCTGGCGTAGGGTTTGCCGCAGCCAGTGAGCCAATCTTTGGCCACTGATCATTGGAGAGGAATAGGTTTAGCATGCATTTGCATGCTACTTGTGCTAAAAGCCTTGTTTTGCATGCATTTGAATGCTAGTTGCATTCAGAGCCCAAGAGCACATTCTTTCACACGCTCGGGGGCTATGATCATGGGGCGGTAAGAAGCGTAGGCGCTAGTATGGTGCTAACAATCTCTAGCGCCTGCGTTTGCTTGTGATCATCAGCCCTTCAGTGCTTAGGGCCCTTTGGTAAAAGAGCCCCTCTAGAAGCAAATCACTATTTGGGAAGCACAGAACCTCGTTAAGAACTGAAAATGAAAATGCTATAAAAATCATCTGCTATATTGGATGCAAATGTGCCCACCTCCTGGACACTAATCGAGCCCCAAGAGCAATCTTACCATTAGGCTGAAATCCTAATGTAGACTTGCCACAAAGTGCTGCTTCAGCAGTGGCTGTTCAAGACCCTGTTGTTGTGCAGATGAAGTCACAAGACTGTTGAAGCAGTACCAGGTGGCAAGATACATGCAGGAGGCGCACCAGCAGCTTAATGGAAAAACTGTCCAAGAGTATCCTTTGCTTCTTAGACTGAGCTCCAAACACTGCTCTGTGACTGGCTCTGCTGAAAAAGAAGCAGGGAGCCTGATGCACAGAAACTTGCAAGAACAGCATTTACAATATTAATCCCTCAGACCATATCTATGTTATTTGGATGCTCTAATGAGTGTCTATTAAGGTGATTCCTTTTTCTTGTGCTGATACCGTGAATTTATATGAATGTTCTCTCATGCTGCCTATTATGGTATCATTTGTATTCTAATGGGATTTATCATATTTCTGCTATGCAGTGAGGCAGCTTTCTAAAATATAAGCACATATCATGCAAATGCAAGGGGCATGCACAAAGGGAGTTGGATGGGCGGGGCATGGGTGTGTCAAATATTAGTACACGTAGGTTATAGAAAACTTGCATTTATGCACTAATGTTCTTTTAGAGCGAAAAGCAGGAGAAAACCTCTACGAATATTCAAAAGCAACAAAAAAAAAGTAGAGAAGACAACAGAAGTATCAGCTCTGGGAGTATATATAAGAAGATCCCACACAGGTGACTGTCCAGAAAGAAAAACTTTATTGGCACCAAAATGGATCTTGCATGTACTGTGTTTCGGCAGGATAACCTCAGGGGTCATTTCTTGGTATAGGTGCCTCGTTTGTTCATTATGGTTTTTCTAAGCCTTGCCATTTTCTACACTATTTTGTCAGTAACATGTGTTCACATTCATATGTGTCTTTTTGTTCCAGGATTATATGCTTGTACCATATCCTATACCTCCAACTGTTTCTATGACCCCTGAGGCAGGCGGGTTATCTTTGGGAATTTTGCCCCCCCCCCCCCCCCCCGCCCCCCTCTCAGCAGCCCTGAAGTTAGGCATCTAATTGTTGTTTAACTTTTGCTTAAGTATATAGGACTACCTCCTTTGTGGTAAGGACTATGCAAATCAGCATTTTAGCAGCTAGTGCAGGACCCTTTACCTCTTCCTAAATGGAAATCGCTAAGTGCTTCAGCATTAACTCCAAGCAAAATACCACCCGGTAGCTGCAAATTTAAAAGCGACATCTGTAAAAGAAAACACTGGGAATGCTCGCAACAGTTGCTGCATTAAGGGTTTCTTTTACTAAGCTGCGGTAGTAATTCCCGGTGCAGCAAATGCGACGAAGCCCATTCAGTTCCTATGGGCTTTGTTGCATTTGCTGCATGGGAATCACTACCACAGCTTAGTAAAAGGAGTCCTAAATTTGCAGCTACCACATGGTAAAGTCCCATCTTAAGGTGTGGTAAGTAGTTTAGTAAAAGGGCCCCTTAGTAAATTAAGGGGGTTGTTTACTTAAGCTTAGCTCGAGTTATCTGCAGCAGGGCCCATAGGAATAAAATGGGCCCTGCTGCAGATTACGTCCCCTAAACAGACATCAGCATACATAAGAACATAAGAATAGTCATACTATGTCAAACCAATGGTCCATCTAGCCCAGTATCCTGCTTCCAACAGAAGCCAATCCAGGTCACAACTACCTGGCAGAAACCCAAATTGTAGCAGCATTCTATGCTACCAATCCAAGGGCAAGCAGTAGCATCCTCAAGTCTGTCTCAATAGCAGACTATAGACTTTTCTTCCAGAAACTTGTTCAAACCTTTCTAAAATCCAGATACACTAACCGTTGCCACCACATCCTTTGACAAGTCCCAGAGCTTAACTATTCATTGTGTGAAAAAATATTTCCTCCTATTTGTTTTAAAAGTATTTCTATGTAATTTCATTGAATACCTTTGTATTTTTTGATAGAGTGAAAAATTGATTCACTTTTACCCATTCAACACCACTTAGGATTTTGTAGACCTCAATCATATCCCCACCTCAGCCATCTCTTTTCCAAGCTGAAGAGCCCTAACCTCTTTAGTCTTTCCTCATATGAGAGGAGTTCCATCCCCTTTATTATTTTGATCGCTTTTCATTGAACCTTTTCTAATTCCGCAATATCGTTTTTGAGATACGGCAACCAGAACTGAACATAATACTCAAGGTGAGGTTGTACCATGAAGCGATACAAAGGCATTAAAATGTTCTTAATCTTATTTACCATCCCTTTCCTAATAATTCCTAGCATCCTGTTTTCGTTTTTTGCCACCACCACTCTCTGGGCAAAAGTTTTCAGCACATTGTCTGCAATGACACCTAGATCTTTTTCTTGGGTGCTTACTCCTAAGATGGACCCTAGCATCAGGTAACTATGATTTGAATTATTCTTCCCAATATACACGACTTTGCATTTGTCCACATTAAATTTCAGCTGCCATTTGAATGCCCAGTCTTCCAGTATCCTACGGTCTTCTTGCAATTTTTCACATTCTGCATGTGTTTTGACAGCTTTGAATAGTTTTGTGTCATCTGCAAATTTAATCACCTCACTTGTCATTCCGATTTCTAGATCATTCATAAATATGTTAAATAGCACCGGTCCCAGTTCAGATCCCTGTGGAACTCCACTATTCACTCTCCTCCACAGAGAAAAAATGATCATTTAACCCTACCCTCTGTTTTCCCTCCAATAACCAATTCCTAATCCAGAAAGAACACTGCCTCCTATCCCATGACTTTTTAATTTTCTCAGGAGTCTCTCATGAGGAACTTTGTTAAAAGCTTTCTGAAAATCTAGATACACTACATTAACTGGCTTACCTTTATCCACATGTTTATTCATGTCTTCAAAGAAATGAAACAAACTGGTGAGGCAAGAACTCCCTTGGCTGAACCCATGCTGACTCTGTCCCATTAAACCATGTTTGTCTATGTGTTCCATAATGTTTTTTCTTTATAATAGTTTCCACTATTTTGCCTAGCACAGAAGTCAGGCTTATCAGTCTGCACTTTCCTGGATCGCCCCTGGAACCCTTTTTAAAAACTGGTGTTACATTGGCCACCCTCGAATATTCAGGTACTAAGGATGATTTTCACGACAGGTAACAGCAGATCAGAAATTTCATGTTTGAGTTCTTCCAGTATCCTAGTGTGTATACCATCTGGTCTAGGTGATTTACTACTTATCATTTCTATAGCGCTAATAGATTTATGCAGTGCTGTACACTTGAACATGAAGAGACAGTATCTGCTTGACAGCTTACAATCTAATCAGATCAGACAAACAGGACAAGTAAAGGATAAGGGAAATACTTAAGGTGGGAATGATAAAACAGACATGGGTACTGAACAAGTGAATAGGGGTTAGGAGGCAAAAGCAGCCTCAAAAAGGTGGGCTTTTAGCCTAAATTTGAAGATGGCCAGTGATGGAACTTGATGTACTGACTCTTTAACTTGTTGATTCGGCTCAAAACATCTTCCAGGTTCACTGGGATTTCTTTCAGTTCCTCTGCATCGTCACTCTTGAAAAACATTTCTGGTACAAGTAGATCTCTTATATCTTCTTCCGTAAAGACTAAAGCAAAGACTTAATTCAATCTCTCCGCTATGGTCTTGTCCTCCCCTGAGTGCTTCTTTTGTTCCTTCATATTCTAAGAGTCCCGTGGATTCCCTCACAGGCTTTCTGCTGATAAGTTTTTATCTGTGTGGCAAGTTTCTCTTCATATTCTCTTTTAGCCTTCTTTATTAATGCTTTGCATCTAGCTTGATAGTGCTTATGTTGCTTCTTATTTTCTTCATTCGGGTCCCTTTTCTATTCTTTGAAGGATGTTCTTTTGGCTCTAATAGCCTCTTTTGCTGGCTGTCATTTGCTCTTCTTTGCACCTTTGTAAATATGTGGAATACATCTGGTCTGGCTTCCATGGTGGAATTTTTAAACAATATCCATCCCTGATTTGAAATTCTAGCCTCTGTGGCCGATCCTTATAGCTTCATTTTAACCATTTTCCTCATTTTTTCATTGTCGCCCTTTCAATATATTAAATATTAAATGCTGCTCCAGTAGATTTCCTTAGTAACTTCACTCCAGATGTCAGCTCAAATTTAATCATGTTATAATCACTGTTTCCCAACGGACCCAACACTGTTACCTCTCATACTATGACTTGTATTCCACTAAGGACTAGATCTAAAATAGCTACTCTTGTTGGTTCCTGGAGCAGTTGCTCCAAGAAGCATTTTACCTCCCTAGCACTCCCTGATTTAACATTTATCCAGTCAATATTGGGGTAACTGAAATCACTCAAATCAAAAACGGAATAGGTAGAAAATATTATCAGACAGTATATCCCTTTCTACCAAATCTACAACCTGTTTGCAAGCAACTCTGGCTGCCGCCATGTTTTGAACCAGTGATAAATGGAGACGGCGAGACATCAAGAGCTTGGATTTTTTGTATAAATGAATATTCCCCTGAAGCAACTTGAATATAGCGAAACAGGGCAACCCTGTCGGGACTTTATTTATATGTGGAGTACGTTGAATGCGAGGCTGGATTTACTAAGCAAGAGAATTTTTCAGTCAAGGTAAGTACTCTTTCCAAGTCTTTTGAATTTAAATTTTGTTATTGGAGTCTCCTTTACAAATGTTTGCTTGGAACATGGTTAAGCCAGTGGCAAGTTAGTGCCACTTGAGTGCAGTTGTGGAGTTTTTTTTGAAGACACATGATTGATACAGTTCCCTCGTTATACAAAAGGCTTGTCCTTTGACAAAGAGGTGGTGCTGTTATACCTGATGTCTTTTTTTCTCCACATTGATTGCATTGCCCAGAGGCAGCCAGAGTTGCTTGCAAACAGGTTGTAGATTTGGTAGAAAGGGATATACTGTCTGGTAACTGAAATCACTCATTATTATACTGTTGCCCAATTTGCCAGCTTTCCTAATTTGTGTAAACATTTCTTCATCTGTCTGTTCATTCTGTCCTGGTGGATGGCAGTACAGCCCTACAAGAATTCTCCTTCCCTTCACACAAGAAAGTTCTATCCATAAGGATTCCATGCTGCTATCTGTTTCATATAGAACGTTTATTTTATTTTACTTAATTTCATTTTTAACATATAGGAAAGGGGATAGGGCTTAATTTACCGCCTTGGGTTACAATTAAAGTGGTTTACATATTATATACAGGTACTTATTTTGTACTTGGGGCAATGGAGGGTTAATTGACGTGCCCAGAGTCACAGGGAGCTGTAGTGGGAATCAAACCTGGCTCCCCTGGTTATCAGGCCACTGCACTAACCATTAGGCAGTGGCCTGAAAACCAGAAGAACCCCCTTCCAATTTGATCCACTCTATCTTTGTGATATAATTTGTACCCTGTTAACACAGTGTCCCATTGATTGTCCTCCTTCCAGCAGGTCTCTGAGATACCTATTATATCTACCGCTTCATTTAATGCTATATTGTTATATACTCCAATGCTCTTATTTTTTTAGGTTTCTAGCATTTGTATACCGACAATTCAAATTGTGTTTTTTCTTTGCATCTACAAGCTGCTTAAAAGTTGATGGGGATAATTTGCATCCTTTACTCTCTTGTCCCTTTAAAAACTCCTGGCTTTGATCTACAATCCAATGCCTTTCCTATTCTGTTCTCATTTTGACATATAAGAACAAATATTAATTAGCACATCTTACCAGAATATATGATCTTTTGTCACATGCTCTTGGAGAAGAATCCATTTCTTTCCTAGGTCTGTTGACACATATAACTAAAAAAAGTAAAATAATGATATATTATTAATCTATTTTTAAATACTTAAGAACTAAAATACAGTTACAAGAAAAGACCCACAAAATACTATTGAATGCTGTAACCTAGGGCCTCCCACTGGTCAGATGCAGCAGTAACAGGAAGTCCATATTTTCCACAGGATATTCTTTTAGATAAAATTTCTGGAACACGATTCCTCCACGAAAACACTTCAAAAAGTTTATATTCATCAGGGGTTCAAGAATGATACAAACTTCGTAGCTGTTGCTTTTATACAGAGGTTTTACTGTTTTTCCATCAATAGATCGGCAAACGAAGGGCTTCTTTTATAAAGCTGCGCTAGTGATACCTGCACGGTAAATGAGAGGAAGTCCATTCAGTTCCTATGGGCCTTCCTCTCATTTGCTGCATGGGAATCACTAGTGCAACTTTGTAAAAGGAGTTCTAAGTCCTTTGTCTCATACTGCTCTCCCAGCTTCACAAGCACCTCAGACAGGCAGGGTATTTGCAAGCTGGGTCCCCGGCTTCAGGCTGTGCTTACAGCTTTATATGTAACTCACACAAGCAGTATCTGTGCAAGCTGAGACCCTAGAATAATAATGTCCTTACAAGGTTCACTCACCTCCAAAATGTAGGAAATATGCAAGCTGAGGCCGACTCCTATTCCCCTCAGCTGCTCAATTCCCACTTAATTAGGCTTGTAGCTCAGTACCCTGAAACTTCCCTCAGCTAAGCCCACTAGCTTCCTTAGTGCCCTGGCTCACAATGCAAAACCTCTCCCTGCCATTCAAATGACTATGGGGGAATCCCCTCTATACGGGTGGGCTGGGCTTTTCAGTTCCCTTCACAGGGAAACCCTCCTTTCCTGCAGCCAGGCTGTAACATTATATTGGGATGTACGCCAGAGAGGAACGTCAACCATTCTGGGGAACTGAGGGATCTCCAGGTTACACTGATTGAAGAGCTGATGTTGCATACTTTAGACCCTTCACCCCCTGGCTTACTTCTCTTTCTCCATGTTTCTCGCCCTTAGCCTTCTATTTAAGTCCTCCCCTTCCCATAGGTAAAGTTCCTACTTTTATTTGCTTCTTGTACGAGTGAGTACTATGATCTTTCCCTTTCCCAAAGGTACCATTCCTGCCATTTGCCTACTTCTCCTGAGGGTAAGAAAAATGAGTCTGTTTCCTTCAAAGGCTTGCCTTAACCTACAGTCTCAATTCCCTCTAAAGTGCCCGGTCTCCCAGGGAGTCTTCTGGCAGTTTTACCCCTCCCCCTATTCCTGAGAGCTGACTGCTTAGGCTGATCACAATGTATAGTTCTTTTATGCATATTTCATTAGACTCAAATGGAAAGAAATCATACAGACAGAACATATCTTCTCCAATCTAGTACTTAGGGTAGATGAGCTTGTGAATTATTATAAAGCAACAGCAGCTCCATGCTCTCTCTACTGTGTCTTTTATCCAATCTCTCAACTGTGCCCCTACCACTGCTCCCTGTAACCCGCCACAAGCAAAAACAGTGTTGCAATGTATATGAACATAATTTTGTACGTCCAGCAACTTAAACATTAAGGGGAGAGGGAGTAATTAATAAGATGTAGTAAGAATCTGTCTTTTACTGCACCTTAATTTGCCACAAGAGTCAATATTGCAAGATAGTTACTTCCACTGTATATGAATAATGCTGTTTGTGATCAACCTTGCAAGCAGCACTATTCAAACTGCCTTAAAGCATCAGGCTGCTAAACCGCAATCCGATGTTCCTGGACTGCTTCTTAAAGGGGCCAGCAAAAATTGTTGATGCCTCCATTCTTGATGCTCCTCCCTAAATCACAACCCCACTTCTCAACCCCCCCCCCCCAAATGTCTCACCAATCACAACCTCCCTCCTAATACTCTCCAATTAAATTTTCCCTTCCTAAAGATAACCCCAATCAATTTTCCCCAAAACCCCAGGTCTACCACGCAAAATCCCTGTTTAGTGAGGTCAGGCCAAGAACGACCCCCAGTCACTCCTGCCTCTTGCAGGTACTAAGTTCAAAATGTCACCGGTGACCCCTAGTGGTAAACTCACAGTACTAAGCTGTAATAATATGAGACTACCACTAGGTGTCACTGGCACCAACTTGAACCCGGAACTAGCAAGGGGCAAGGGCAACTGGAGATTGCTGTTCTCCAATCCCACTATATTTTCTGCCCCCACATCTGTGTGTGCCTGTTTACCTTCAGTTTGTATTGACAACCTATAGCAAATGTAAGATACTTTCTGCTTTGTCTTATAACCTTTACACTCACAGGTTAAATGTTGCCTGTGACCCTCCATCTCTCCAGTCTTCTTGATGTCTGCTTTGCTCATACTTCAATCAGGTGTAAGCTTTGACCCTATTGCTCAATCCCAGTACTCCAAATTTATTGAGTAATTTTCTGCATTCTTCCCCCTTAACAGAAAATCTCCATCTTGGTTCCAGCATGGCAAGGCAAGGTCATAAGCCTCTCCTCTCTTCCCTTTAACCCTTGTAAATTCTTCTCCTTTTTTACAAGTTTGACATTTGTCAACTGCAACATTCATCTTCATTCATTTCCCATGAAGGTCTCCTGTCAGTGGCTGTTAAACTGAGATGATTAATTCAGATAGACTGTACCTTGCTCTGGTTTCAATGAACTTCATGCAGTAAGTCTCTTGTCTTGACATTTACTTATTTGGATTAAACTGTTGCCCCAGATATTCAGCCGATTAAATAATCTCCTGATATTCAGTGCCGGGCCATGTCCGGGCACCGACACTGAATATGGGGGGATAATTTTGGGCAGGATGGGCACTGGAACTTATGCGGGCCCAGCCGATATTCAGACAGGGCCTGCATAAGAGTTATGTGGCCCTGGCTGAATATCAGGTCAGGGCCTGCAAAGCTTTTAAAAAAAAGAGCCCCTGACAATGCCCTCTCTTTCCCTCCCCCAGCAAAACATAAAAGCCCCCCCCCCCAACCTTGTAGCTCTGGTGGTCCAGCGGTTGTCATTGGGGGCAGGAGCAAAGTCCCCTCACTCCTGCCCTTTGCTGTAGCTATCAAAAATGGCTGCCATGACCTCTCTGTATCAGTGGCATAGCCAATAGGTAGGGCTTCAGTCCCCCCCCCCCCCCCCACACACACTGGGGTTCAGGTCTTCCCAAAATTGAGGCACTGTCTGCTGCTTTGGCTGAAGGGGAACCTCTAGTCCCATCAGCAGAAGCGTTCCTCTATTCAAAACATGTAAGTTGGCTATGCATTCACTGGGCTGTCACTGCACTCCCCCACCCACAAGCATGCATGGGAGAGGTCCACTGTTATGATTCTGCCGGTTTGGCAGGGAAAGAGGGGGGACGTCTCTTCTGATTGGCTGCCAGGGTTTGTGCTGACGTCAGTGGGGAGTACTTAAGCCTGCATGTTGCTTCTTGCTCTGCTTTGGCGTTCCACTTGTTGGTGACTAGAAAAGCCGTACAGTTCTCTCTCAGAACGTACTCTGTGTTCTGGCTTTGATCTGTGTTTGTGTTTAGAGATTTCTTTTCCTTCCCTCTGTTTGGGTTAGCTGCTTACTGAGTGTGTGTGGCTCTGCAATTAGGTCCAGCTGTTTGCTTGTCAGTGGGGGCTGGGCTGTGTTCAGCCTCTTGCTGCTGGGCTGCTTGAGCCTGTTTGTTCTCTCTGGTTGTTTGTTTACTCAAGGAATGCTCCAGGTGGTTCAAATTTTATTCTGAACCACATCATACTTCAAGAAATGTATGTGTAATGGGAATAGGGCTCTGGAGATATTCTGTTCTAGAATTTTCACCTGGTTTGTCATAATTCAAAGGGAGCAGTTATTTTGATGGCAAGATTGGAATGGATGAATGATATGTGATTTTAATGAAGCACAAGCACGAGCACAATATACCCCAAGGGAAGTGAAATAATTATGTGAATATGTGTGTATATCGCAATGTGGGTTGGTTTGTGTAAGATATGTGGGGGAAGAGAGATCAGGGTGTCATGTATTAACATATTCCTCCTTTAGGTTTAAACAAACGTTGAACTGTATGTTTTATTATCCATGTATCAGAAGGTAATATGGAATGTACCATAATTTATGGGCGGAGGTTTGAGCTCAAGTCTAACAATATTTAATGTGAGTAGTTCATGACTTATAGATATACGCATACATCGGTGAGTAAGATCTACTTGGGCGCAGCTGTATGTACATACACAAATATTAGGAGGTGGAACATCACATGTGCAATGATGGTTCCATTGTGACACCACCACATATTCCTCTTGGGGATATAATGGGTGTAAACGGTATGGTCTGAGCACATTTAAAACAATTTAAAACACTTTAGCATTTTTTTAAAGTGCATATATATATATATATATATATATATAAAAAGATAAATTATTCTGAACCCAAGTTTACTATAGTGAGTTTAAGGTTTAACTTGGTTGGTTGGATTTGATCTTCCTGATTTTTTGTAATTTGTCATAATTCAAGCCAAACTAGACTTTGTTCCAATTGCAATTTCTGTAAAGACTCAGGGGCCCTCTTTTATTAAGGCACGCAGACACCTATGCACATCCAATGTGCATCAATTTGGAATTACCACCCAGCTACCACATGCCTCGGGCGGTAGTTCCATTTTTTACATGCATCCGATACATGCGGCAGAAAATATTTTTTATTTTCTACTGCGTGGCACTAACCCGGTGGTAATCGGCAGTTTTTGTACGCTGATGAATACCGCCCGGTTAACGCGTGAGACCCTACCGCTCTCAATGGGTGGCAGTAAGGTCTCAGGCCCGAAATAGACGCACGCCAATTTAAATTTTGCCGCATGTCCATTTTCAGCCAAAAAAAAGGCCATTTTTGCAAGCGTGTTGAAAAGTGGACCTGCGTGCGTCCAATACATGCTCCTATAACAGTGCAGGCCATTTTTTGATGCACCTTTGTAAAAGGACTCCTCAATGTATTAACTATGAGTTTGGGCCCATCATTTTAATACCTATATTAGATATATAAGTTTGTACGTTATAAGAAAGGAGTTCCCTGTTTTTCTATAAAAGGAAATGTTAAGAATCGCCAATAAAGAGCAACTCTTTAAAAAGCTTTAAGTTAGGTGGATGTACTGGGGAAAAAAAAACTAGTCCCAAATGCAAAGACTCTGTTAGTAATATTCAGATATGCAGATAAAGTTATGCCAGATAGCAGCTGAATTTTGTCACCATCCATAGAGTCAGCAGTTGTCATCACACTCCACATTTATTCAGTGCTGCTCACAATTCGGATAGCGGTACTGAAAGTAATGATTTAAACACTGGTCTGCAGCTGGCGTTTAAACAACATGCTGACCGTAGTATTTGAATATTGGCCTGTATATGTTTAGTGGACCAGCTCATCTGCAAGAACTGATCCAGTGTCAAGAGTTAAGTCTGATTCATTGGTGGGCTCATTTTCGAAAGAGAAGGATGCCCATCTTTCAACACGAATCAGTAGATGGACGTCCTTCTCCCAGGGACGTCCAAATCGGTATAATCGAAACCCGATTTAGAACGTCTCCAACTGCACTCCGTCACAAGGATGGCCAAAGTTCAAGAGGCGTGTCAGAGGCATAGCAAAGGCGGGACTTGGGTGTGCCTAACACTTGGAAGTCCTTGACCCATAATCGAAAAAAACAAGGACATCCCTGATGAGCACTTGAACGTTTTCACCCGGACCCATTTTTCTTATGACTAAGGCACAAAAAGGTGCCCGAAATGACCAGATGACCACTGGAGAAAATCGAGGATGACCTCCCATTACTCCCCCATGGTCACTAACCCCCTCCCACCCTCAAAAAACATCTTAAAAACATTTTGTGCCAGCCTCTATGCCAGCCTCAGATGTCATACTCAGGTCCATGACAGTGTATGCAGGTCCTTGGAGTAGTTTCGTAGTAGGTGTAGAGCACTTCAGACAGGTGGACCCAGGCCCACCCCCCCTACCTGTTACATTTGTGGAGGAAACAGCGAGGCCTCTAAAACCCACCACAAACCCACTGTACCCACATCTAGGTGCCCCCTTCACCCGTAAGGGCTATGGTAGTGGTGTACAGTTGTGGGTATTGGGATTTGGGGGGGGGGGTTCGGGGGCTCAGCACACAAGGTAAGGGAGCTGTGCACCTGGGAGCAATTTATGAAGTCCACTGCAGTGCCCCCTAGGGTGCCCGGTTGGTGTTCTGGCATGTCAGGGGGACCAGTGCACTACAAATGCTGGCTCCTCCCACAATCAAATGGCTTGCATTAGGACATTTTTGACATGGACGTCTTTTGTTTCGAAAATCGCCAAAAGTCAGAATCATCCATGTCTAGGGACGACCAAATCTAGGGACATCCAAATTTAAGGATTTGGACGTCTCTGACGGTATTTTCGAAACGAAAGATGGACATCCATCTTGTTTTGAAAATATGGACTTCCCCACCCCTGAATTTCGCTGTTTTGCAAGGACGTCCAAATCGCAACTTGGATGTCCCTTTTGAAAATGCCCCTTCACGTGTCCTGACAGTTTATAATGACTGGAAGCTTTGTTTATCAAGGGCTTATTAGATATATAACTTATTCTTTCCGTGTTTTGAGTTTCCCCTTTTCAGCTCTCAGCTCTTCACTCAGTTTGGGGTTTTTTTCTTTGGTTTTTTTTTTTTTTTGGTTGGAGGTATTATAATTGGTTTATTACAGTTTGTTGTTTGGGACTATTTTTTCCCTCTCATAATCCCCTTTCCTTTGATAAGGTTGGTGTATTTGCTTTTCCTTGATTTCTTACATTGGGCTTCTTTTACAAAGCTGCCCTAGCGATTCCAACGCGGCAAATGACAGGAAGCCCATTCAATTCCTATGGGCTTCCTCTCATTTCCCGTGAGGGGATCGATAGCACGGCTTTGTAAAAGAAGCCCGTTGTATTTTAAAATCCAATAAATTTAAAATAATTTTTAAAAATTATCTCCACAGGTCTATGTTGGGATCACCAGGTACACGTGGAAACATATAAGTATTTAGATATTCAGGTGCAAAACTCCTAAAGGTTAAAAAAAAACAGCTCAAAATTTTAAAATGTAAAGCAGCTAACAAAGGGGCCCTTTTACTAAGTCGTAGCAAAATCTGGGCATAGTGTACCCACGGGACTTTCGTGTGTGCTAAACCCATTTTTACTGTGGCAGTATAACAGGAATTTTTCTATCTTTTTATTTGCAGGTCATGTGCTAATGTTTTCATTAGCACACAGCTACCACAGATAATTAATGTGGGAGCACTTACCATGTCTTGCAAGGTTCCGCGTTAGGAGTTACGGATCAAGAAAGGGATCTGGGTGTCGTCGTCGATGATATGCTGAAACCTTCTGCTCAGTGTGCTGCTGCGGCTAGGAAAGCGAATAGAATGTTGGGTGTTATTAGGAAGGGTATGGAGTCCAGGTGTGCGGATGTTATAATGCCGTTGTATCGCTCCATGGTGCGACCGCACCTGGAGTATTGTGTTCAGTACTGGTCTCCGTATCTCAAAAAAGATATAGTAGAATTGGAAAAGGTACAGCGAAGGGCGACGAAAATGATAGTGGGGATGGGACGACTTTCCTATGAAGAGAGGCTGAGAAGGCTAGGGCTTTTCAGCTTGGAGAAGAGACAGCTGAGGGGAGATATGATAGAAGTGTATAAAATAATGAGTGGAATGGATCGGGTGGATGTGAAGCGACTGTTCACGCTATCCAAAAATACTAGGACTAGAGGGCATGAGTTGAAGCTACAGTGTGGTAAATTTAAAACGAATCGGAGAAAATTTTTCTTCACCCAACGTGTAATTAGACTCTGGAATTCGTTGCCGGAGAACGTGGTACGGGCAGTTAGCTTGACGGAGTTTAAAAAGGGGTTAGATAGATTCCTAAAGGACAAGTCCATAGACCGCTATTAAATGGACTTGGAAAAATTCCGCATTTTTAGGTATAACTTGTCTGGAATGTTTTTACGTTTGGGGAGCGTGCCAGGTGCCCTTGACCTGGATTGGCCACTGTCGGTGACAGGATGCTGGGCTAGATGGACCTTTGGTCTTTCCCAGTATGGCACTACTTATTTACTTATGTACTTATGTCCTATTTAGGAGGAGCTCAGGACTCCTGCATTAACCTCATGTTAACCAGTCAATGAGCACTAATGTGAATGCACTAGCTGGTTAGTACTTCCATGTCCATTCTCCGCCCCCACCCAAATAATTTAAAAAAAGAATAGCACCCCATTAGTACTTGCAAAAAGGGAAATTACCAAAAAATGCTTTAGTGCATCCTGAGCCCACTTTGGACTAGATTCTATATATGGTGCCGGAAAAATTGGCGCTGAAAATATTTCCACCTAGGCATATTCAGTAAACTGTGCGTAGATTTAGGAGTGCTTTCTAGAATACGCCTGGCAGCTATGCCTGTTCCTAACTCTAGGCATATCCATTTACGCCAAGTAAAGCTTGGTGTAAATACCAGAGCAGGCTTATTCTAAAACCATACGCATAGATTTTTGGAATGCCCATAGTCCGCTCATGCCCATACCCTCTTTATGGCAGCACACATTAGAATTTACACAAATCGCTTTACAGAATATGTCTAACAAGTTGTGCACGTACATTCTAATTGAAGCCACTTGGAGGGGCATAATCGAAAGGGACGCCCAAGTTTTGCTGAGGACGTCCTCGCAAAACATCCCGGTGGAGGTGCGGGGAAACCCGTATTATCGAAACAAGATGGACGTCCATCTTTTGTTTCGATAATACGGTCGGGGACGCCCAAATCCTGAAATTTAGGTCGTTCTTAGAGATGGTCGTCCCTAGACTTGGTCGTTTCTGATTTTCAGCGATAATGGAAACCAAGGACGCCCATCTCAGAAACGACCAAATGCTAGCCCTTTGGTCATGAGAGGAGCCAGCATTTGTAGTGCACTGGTCCCTCTAACATGCCAGGACACCAACCGGGCACCCTATGGGGGCACTGCAGTGCACTTCAGAAATTGCTTCCAGGTACATAGCTCCCTTACCCACTACCCACAACTGTATACCACTACTATAGCTTTTACATGTGAAGGGGGACACCTAAATGTGGGTACAGTGGGTTTGTGGTGGGTTTTGGAGGGCTCACATTTACCAACACAAGTGTAACAGGTAGGGGGGGGATGGGCCTGGGTCCGCCTGCCTGAAGTGCACTGCACCCACTAAAACTGCTCCAGGGACCTGCATACTGCTGTGATGGACCTGAGTATGACATTTGAGGCTGGCATAGAGGCTGGCAAAAAATATCTTTTAAGATGTTTTTTTAGGGTGGGAGGGGGTTAGTGACCACTGGGGGAGCAAGGGGAGGTCATCCCCTATTCTCTTCGGTGGTCATCTGGTCAGTTCACGCACCATTTTGTGCCTTGGTCGTAAAACAAAAACAGAGTGCTCGTCAGGGACGCCCTTTTTTTTCCATTAATGGTCGAGGATGTCCATGTGTTAGGAACGCCCAAGTCCCACCTTCGCTACGCCTCCGACACGCCCCGTGAACTTTGATCATCCCCACGAAGGAAAGCCCAAAATCGGCTTTCGATTATACCAATTTGGGCGACCCTGTGAGAAGGACGCCCATCTTTCGATCTGTGTCGAAAGATGGGCGTCCTTCTCTTTCAAAAATGAGCCTGTTGGTATCAATAATTGCTTGTTAAGTGGCAATTATCGGCACTGATTGGCTTGTAGTTAAATTGCGTGCACAAATCTAGAATACGACCGGATTTGTGCGTGCAATTTTGGTCACACTATATAGAATCCGTGGGATTAGGGCTTAGCACACCTTAGTAAAAGGGTTCTGAAGTTGCTTAAGTAGTGGTGATGCCCTTTCATCTCTGGCTATTGATGAGGAAGATCTTATGTGCCAAAATGTGCATCAAATATAAACATACAATTAATGTTTTAGATAAAGCCAAATACATGAAGTTACAATAGTATTCAGAAGTGACAACTGCCTACACCACCTTTAAAAAGGCTAACTTTAATTGCCCTAATCAAGCAAATGCAATAAAATGTCTTCCTAATTACTGCTGCCACTTGTTTTTTCCATCATACACCTTAAATCCTAAAGATTAGACTGTTGGGGTGTAATCTTATGAGGGCTTTTTCTATATGTATTCATGGTAACATGATGTCATGTACTTACACATGCATAATATGTGAGTATTCTTGGGGGTGTGGCACAGCAGGGGTGGTGGTGTGATGTCCACACATATTTTATCAAGTATGCAAGTACATGTGTAAAGTACACACAAATTTACACCACTTTTGAGGCAGATGTCAATGTATGCATCAGTGTTCATGCTCCAGAGAGGCTTTTATAAAAGCATATAGATGAATATATTGTCTTCATAAAATAGCCTTAGATTCCATTCTGGACTTCTTATATAGGCATCCCACTATAAAAGCAGTCCTTTAATGCTATCTGACAAAGAAATATTATTCCTATATATTGACAGGTCATCAGATGATTTATGGTTATTCACACCCCCAACTCACAGCAAAGCTGTCCTGTCAAGACTGAACTTCCACAAATTTACCAGCATCCAACATTAAATAATGCTGAAACAGTTAATCACATTGTCAAAAGTGCATTCCTAGATGTCTTCATATGGAATTATCACTTGGATGTCATCCGTATAAACAAAATAATTCAGACCAAGGTTACTATCCAGCTTATTTTTGAAAGAGATCGCCGGCCATCTTCCAACACAAATCGGGAGATGGCCGGCGATCTCCTGAATCCGGCCAAATTGGTATAATTGAAAGCCAATTTTGGCCAGCTCCAACTGCTGTCCGTCGCGGGGCCGGCGAAAGTTCAAGGGGGCGTGTCAGCATGGTAGTGAAGGCGGGACGGGGGCGTGCGTTGAGATGGCCGGCTTCGCCCGATAATGGAAAAAAGAAAGCTGGCCGTAACGAGAATTTGGTCCACTTTATTTGGTCCCTTTTTTTCAGGTCCAAGTCCCAAAAAGGTGCCCGAACTGACCAGATGACCACCGGAGGGAATCGGGGATCACCTCCGCTGACTCCCCCAGTGGTCACTAACCCCTTCCCACCCTCAAAAATACAACTTTAAAAACTTTTTTTGCCAGCCTCTATGCCAGCCTCAAAAGTCATACTCAGCTCCTTGACAGCAGTATGCAGGTCCCTGGAGCAGTTGTCGTGGGTGTAGTGGACTTCAGGCAGGCGGACCCAGGCCCGTCCCCCCCCCCCTACTTGTTACACTTGTGGTGGAAAATGTGAGCCCTTCAAAACCCACCCGAAACCCACTGTACCCACATGTAGGTGCCCCCTTCACCTCTTAGGGCTATGGTAGTGGTGTATAGTTGTGGGGAGTGGGTTTTGGGGGGGCTCAGCACCCAAGGTAAGGGAGCTATGCACCTGGGAACAATTTTTGAAGTCCACTGCAGTGCCCCCTAGGGTGCCCGGTTGGTGTCCTGGCATGTCAGGGGGGCCAGTGCACTAAAAATGCTGGCTCCTCCCATGACCAAAGGGCTTGCATTTTGCTGGGTTTGAGATGGCCAGGCCCGGTTTCCATTATGGTCAAAAACCGAACCCGGCCACCTCTAAACCCGTCGATCTCAACATTCAACCTAAATGTTGAGATTTAGCCGGCGCAAACCGTATTATCGAAGAAAAAGACGGCCGGCCATCTTTTTCGAAAATACATTTGGCTCCGCCCATTTACAGAGCCAGCCACGGAGATGGCCGGCACCGTTCGATTATGCCCGTCCATATGTATCACAAGGGTGAGAAATGTATTCAGTACAGTAAGGGACAAATGGGAACCTTGTGGAACCCCAGAAGTCAAAACTCGAGCATTAGACTACTCATTGCCATCCTAATTCTGCATGATTATCCTTTGATAAATTCCGCAAGCCACTCAAACATATTAATGGTGAAGCTCAAATCACTCAACCTACCTAAATATAAGTGATGACTAATGAAATTATAGGCAGCAGAGAAACCAAGTTGCATAAGTAAACCCTGCCCTTGTGAAAGTCCTCCAACAGAGATGATAATGGTTTCTGCACAGAACCGTGGTCTATAATTGGATTGGGCAAAATCCAAAAAATTATACTGCTCCAGATATGACTGCAACTGTGCAGCACACACCACCTGCAGGAATTAAGCCAATAAGGGTGTATTAGCTTAGACAGGGATAATAGTTGCTACATAATGATGGATTCAAATCTGGACCCAATAACAAGAGAGACAATATAAGGTTTCCAGGTCCAGGGATAACTCCCCTTGCTAAGGGTTATAGTGATAAATATAACCAACCAACCTAATAAGAAACTGGGAAGGTTTTAGAACACCCTGTTGAACAGGAGAGTCAGCACACAATACCCCTTGCTACATTTCACAAATATTTTAACCAGTGTCACTTTGTGAAACTGAGTCTGGCAAAAATCCCCTCCCTCCAATACCTTGATCAAAAAAGGGGCTTAAAGAATCAGTCTAAGAGTATCCCTGTTCCAGCATTAGGAACCAATCAGAGGTTAAAATGTATTTTCTATCACAGAGTTCTTCATTGCCAGGCATTGGAGTCAGTGGATCCGCCCATCAACCCTAAGAGTGGCCCTCTTACTTTTCCTCCTCACCCCCCCCCCCCAGACATTTTGTTACTGACACTACATCAGTATCAGTTGTTCTAGTCTCTACCTCCACCCTTCAGCTCTCCATATGTTTAAACTATGTGTTGACAAGAATCCTTCATTATTCTTATGATTGAAGGCATTGTGAGAGACTGAGCCCTGGACAGCTCAAACGTGTTGAGAGTCATGTGATGCAAGAAAAAAAAAAAAAGAATAGCTGTTCCAGATGTGGCACTAAAATATGGTCTCAAGACGATGCTTTAAGAGTCCAGGTTTATTGTGTAGTATAAAAGACTTGACACGGCTGTGTTTCGGCCAATCGGCACTGCCAATACGCCTGTGGAGCAAATATAAGAGAGAGACAGGTCACCCAGCTTGAAGGGGTTGGAAGAAGAAACAGGATGGCGAAGACTGAATGGGGGGGGGGGGGTGGAGAGAGAGGATGGGAAGGGGATGGGAATTGGGATTAGCTGGGACACAGCTGGAGGACAGTCTGTTGGGGAACTGGCATAGAGAAGGTGTAGGGAGAGACTGGGTTATGGAAAGATAAAATGTGTAATGTGTGAAGGGTAAACTTAACACAAATTACTCAGAATATGCCTGAGCAACCAGACCAACTGTATCAGAAGGGGAACCCCTGAAGCCAGCTGTGTCATTACAGGGCAACTCCTCCCTCTACTCCCATCGACAGTGCCATTGGCTTTGTCCAGTAACAATCTTACCTCTCACAGTGAGGTTTTTTGCCAGCTTGGCTCCAGCTAGAAAAAGGGTGAAGATTACTGCTCTGTCAACGAACAAGACTAATGTAACATTCTTACATTTGCTATCAAAGGGCGAGGTTAGTCAAATGACTCTATAAAAGCTATTAACACATGTACAAATAGATGTGAATCTCAGAAACATGTTATAGTCAATTTAAAATGCCATGCCAACAGCAGCACTTTATAGCAAACTGTCTAAATGGCAATTACCTTTATTATCTTTATATATTGTTGTTTTAGAGGATATTTACTACATTACTCTCTACTGTATAATTGTACCTTATGCACTGTAGCCTTCCTACAGACTAGTGTAAGCCACATTGAGCCTGCAATTAGTGGGAAAATGTGGGGTATAAATGTATTAAATAAATAAATATGACAGCTCTTAATCATCAACTTCATCCCATGCTATAAATCCAATGTGCTATAGTGCAAAAATTAGTGATAAACTGTTATGATTCAAAATAATTTGGCAGAAGTTTCACTCAGAGTATTTAAAATAACTCTCTTAGGCCTCCATACTGTACAGCTCAAAAACACTTGGGGGTCAATATTCAAAAGGGTTTAACTGGGTAAAAGAGGATTTTGCCCAGTTAAACCCCAAAAAGCTAGTGAGTTCTGGATAATCAACAGCATTTAACCAGGTAGTGCCACTGAATATCCCCACTAACTGACCATTCCCTAACCAGCTAGGTTGGGGGGGATAGAGTATCAGCAAAGTGTCAACTAAGGGGTCCTTTTACAAAGGCATGCTGAAAAATGGCCTGTGATAGTGTAGATGTATGTTTTGGGCGTACGCAGAATCATTTTTCAGCACACCTGTAATTTTTATTTTTGCCAAAAATGGACGTGCAGCAAAATGAAAATTGCCGCGCGTCCACTTTGGGTCTGAGACCTTGCTGCCAGCCATTGACTTAGCAGTAAGATCTCATACGGTAACCGGGCGGTAGTGGTCTACGTGCATAAAATGCCGATTACCGCCTATGCGACAGAAAATAAAAATATTTTCCAGTGCGTGTAGCGGACGCGCGTCAAAAATGAAATTACTGCCAGGGCTATGCAGTAGCCGGGCGGTAACTCAAAACTGACACACATTGGGCACACGTAGGTGCCTACATGGCTTAGTAAAAGGGCTCCTTATGGGCTCATTTTCGAAAGAGGACGTCCATCTTTCGACATAAATCGGAAGATGGACGTCCTTCTCCCAGGGACATCCAAATCGGTATAAACGAAACCCGATTTAGAATGTCTCCAACTGCACTCCGTCGCAAGGATGGCCAAAGTTCAAGGGGGTGTGTCATAGGCATAGTGAAGGTGGGACTTGGCCGTGCCTAACACTTGGTCGTCCTTGACCCATAATCGAAAAAAACAAGGATGTCCCTGACGAACACTTGGACATTTTCACCCGGACCTGTTTTTCTTATGACTAAGGCACAAAAAGGTGCCTGAAATGACCAGATGACCACCGGAGAGAATCGGCGATGACCTCCCATTACTCCCCAGTGGTCACTAACCCCCTCCCACTCTCAAAAAACATCTTTAAAAATATGTCGTGCCAGCCTCAGATGTCATACTCAGGTTCATGACAGTGCATGCAGGTCCCTGGAGTAGTTTCGTAGTAGGTGCAGTGCACTTCAGACAGGTGGACCCAGGCCCATACACCCTACCTGTTATATTTGTGGAGGAAACAGCGAGGCCTCCAAAACTCACCACAAACCCACTGTACCCACAACTAGGTGCCCCCTTCACCTGTAAGAGCTATGGTAGTAGTGTACAGTTGTGGGTAGTGGGGTGTGGGGGGGGGGGGTTTGGGATGCTCAGCACACAAGATAAGGGAGCTATGTTCTTGGGAGCAATTTATGAAGTCCACTGCAGTGCCCCCTAGGGTGCCCTGTTGGTGTCCTGGCATGTTAGGGGGACCAGTGCACAACAAATGCTGGCTCCTCCCATGACCAAATGGCTTGCATTTGGCCATTTTTGACATGGACGTCTTTAGTTTTGAAAATCGCTGAAAGTCAGAAACATCCATGTCTAGGGATAACCAAATCTAGGGATGTCCACATTTAAGGATTCAGACATCTCTGACAGTATTTTCGAAACGAAAGATGGACGTTCATCTTGTTTCGAAAATACGGGTTTCCCTGCCCCTGGTTTTCACCGTTTTGCAAGGACGTCCAAATCGCAACTTGGACGTCCCTTTCGAAAATGCCCCTCTTAGCCAGTTAACAGCGATATGTATTTATTTATTTATATCCTAAATTATCCCAATAGATCAGGTTCAATGTGGCTAACAACTTATTGTAATCAACAGTACAAAAAGTGATGCGGGATAGTATTTATTTATTTTTTTATTTATGACATTTACATCCCACATTATCCAGAAAACAAGCCTGAGTTCAATGTGGCTTTACAGTTTAGAGTAAGAATACAGAGTTTGAATTTCAACAATAGTGAAGTAACATGAGGAAGTGGCTGAGAATAGCAAATAAACTACAAATGGTGCACATATTGATAGATTCGCAATACAGAAAACAGACAAGATTATCAACTGGTTATTGTTATATTAACTAATGTAATTAATTCTGGAATGAATTGGTGAAGAAATGTGTTTTTAGCTATTTTCAGAATTGTAAGTAATTAGGATGAAATCTAATAGATTTTGGGAGAGTTCCAACAGTTGGTTCCAATATAGGTAAAATCAACAGAAAATACTGATTTTTTTTTTAATTTGGTGGACAAAGCATGAGAGGGTTCTTGGTTCCAAGGAAGGCTTTATGTGAAGATAGTTCTATTAAATGGTTCATATAATCTGCATACATTAAGTAGTAATAAGAAAGTACATGAGGACTGAGTATTACAATATGTAATATGGAATTGAATGCATAGGCGCAAAAAGGTAACAATTTATAGTCATGGATGTATAATAACAATTAGAATGGAACTGAGAAATTGGAATAATTGTAGAATTAGGGTTTTAACAGAGAGGCTTTAAAGTATTTCTGAAATATCAAATAATTAGGTTCCCATCTGATGAATTTTGGGAGGGAATTTCACCATTTGGTACAGAGGTAAAGGAATCCTGACATGCAGACTGATTTATAGACCACATTTTTGCAGTTGGGATAGTGGAGGGTTAGATAATCTCTCAAACCAGGGAGAGTGTTGCGAAGGGGGAGAACAATTAAAGGTTGCATATAATCAGGGGTTAAGTCATATAGAGTTTTGAAAACAAATGTACATAGTTCGAATGTTATTCTGGCTTTGATTGGGAGCCAGTGTAACTTTATAAGCAAAGAGGCTGCACTTTCAAATCTCATAGCCTTGTAGACTACTCTGGCTGTTGTATTTTGAGCTGTCTGCAGTTTTTTCAATGAAGATTCCTTACAGTCATTATAAATGGCATTACAATAATCGAAGTGTGGTAATGTTGTTTGTACTAAGCAGTGGTGTAGCTACGTGGGGCCAGGGGGGCCTGGACCCCCGTAGATTTGGCCCTGGACCCCCTGCCGCCAACCCTCTCGACCCCCCCTCCCGCCGCCAACCCTCCCCCGCCAATGTGGTCGCCGTGGGCTACCTTTGCTGGCGGGGGACCCCAACCCCTGCCAGCCGAGGTCCTCTTCTTCCGACTCAGAAATAGAACGAAGCCTTGCGCCGGAAGAAGAGGACCTCAGCTGGCGGGGGTTGGGGTCCCCCGCCAGCAAAGGTAGGCGATGGCTGCAGTGGGGGAGGGTTGACGGCAGGAGGGGGGTCAAGAGGGTTGTCGGCAGGGGGAGTCAAAGTTGTTGTTAGTGGTGGTGGTGGCGGCGCCGTAGGGGGTCGGCAATGGCGGGGGGGAGGCTAAAATGTGCCCCCTCACCTCGGGCTTTGCACACCTCTCCCGCCAAAGTCTGGCTACGCCCTGCCAAAAATTGTAAGTTTATGTGTGTTGAAAATGAGCCTCAATGTGTTCTAAATCCCGAGTTAAACACTTGTTACATGTGTATGCTGAAGTTCAAATGCCAGAAATTCCTTTCTTGTTATGATTGAAAAAATTATTAGGAACACTTACGTAGATGGCAGTGTTTAGTGCACAAGATAAAATAACAGAAGGAATAAAATGGGCACTCAGGCTACAGTACCAGGTGTGTATGGGTGGCTAAGCCGGAACACCTGTTCTTAATCTCTGAGTCAGTCCTAGAAAATTGTAAGATGGGCACAGGATCAAGCACCATTTATAAAATTGGAACATATCACACAGAGATATTAACATGCAATTTGCTAATATTTTCTAAACTTGAAGCAGATTAGCTCTGGTATAGTAAAACCAATCTATACTGCTTCCTTACAACGGATTCATATTCAATAAACTTTATTGACATGAGAATTTGTGCGTGTGTTGTCAACAAAGTGCAGTTAAATAATATTTGTAAGCCACCTAGAACCTTTTGACAATATAGGCAACATAAAAATGTAAAGCAATAAATAATAACTGTGCATTGCTGGCTAGGGAAGCTGCCACCACAGAAATATTTACTATACCCCCAGATGTGTAATTAATTGTTTCTGCAGCAGCAGCCAATCTGTCAATGCATGCTAACATTGTATCTGCTTATCCTTACCCAACATCAATGCAGAGGTTTTTGCTATTCATAAGCATTAGCTTACCATTAAGATAGGTTAAAGCAAAACTTTGCCACACTAGAAAATAGGCCCCTTAGTGAAGGAAGCTTGAGTAGGGAAGTAAGGAAAAATAAAATTATTGGCTGAAAACAAAAGAAAGTATAGTTGGGATGTCTTTTCTTAGGTGTTTATAACTTGTAATTTTAGGTGGTTTTTTTTTTCAGTTAGTCAGGGGTTTGAGACTGCAAAAATCAGTGTTTATTGGTGTTTTTATGGCATAGATATTGGATTTTTTATCCAGTGAAATCAAATACATACATTGTACAATTGAAGAGTCATGACAGCACACAAAAGGTACAAAAAGCAGAGTGGAGGATGCAAGGCAAAAAAGGAAGAAAGTTACCAGGGGACATGGGGGGGGGGGGGGGGGGTCTGGTATTTAACCAATACACACCTATTTTGGAATCTGGCATCAGGGTTTTTTCTTTTATGAGAGTTTGTTGGTTAAAATCTAAGACCAGAAACTTTAAATATAATGCAAATGCACACGGTACCATGGAACATGCTAGCAAAATGTTTGATTAGACTGGTGGGAAAAAAGGGGAGCAGAGCAGTTGCAGAGCCATGAGAACAAGGTAAATTATTATTATTTAGATTTTGCTCACACCTTTTTCAGTAGTAGCTCAAGGTGAGTTACATTCAGGTACACTGGATATTTCTCTGTCCCAGGAGGGCTCACAATCTAAATTTGTACCTGAGGCAATGGAGGGTTAAGTGACTTGCCCAAGGTCACAAGGAGCAGCAGTGGGGTCTGAACTAGGCACCTCTGGATTGCAAGACCAGTGCTCTAACCACTAGGCCACTCCTCCATTCCATGCATAAACAATGAAGGGTAGAAGGCTCTGGAAAATTTGTAATCTGGTTACTGCTGTGCAGCCCATTCAAAGTCAATGGGCTATGTCTGCAATAGTGCACGGCAGCCGCTAGCGCGGCTTAGTAAACAGGAGGGTTAGTGTCATGTGCAGTCAATGATACACACATGTGACTAGTGAGCCTATTTATCTTTATAGTGGAAGAATGAACCTAACATACCAGAAGTTTTGTGAGATATATTGTCTTAAAGAGGGCAATCATCAAGATTACATAACATTAAGGTCTTATAGCACACTACAGCCAACAAGCTCTATGTGGGTAACATCAAGAAAAGGAGCATACTCCAGATAGTTACAAAAATGATCACAATGTTAAGAGAGAAAAAAAAATCAATGAGTTAAGATATTTTCTAAAAAGAGAAGTCTTTAATAATTTCCGAAAGTAATGTTCTATTTGTCTAAGAGAAGAAGAAAGGGAATTCCAACTAAAGGCTGCCTGGTAAGTTAATGAAGACTGTAAAAAGCATAAAGCCTTTACTTTACGAACAGCAGAAACCCAGGGAGTCTCCATGAAAAGCTTTAAAAGTTAAAACCAAAACCTTAAACTGTAATCTGGCCTCCAGTGGCAACCAATGCAACTGTAACATGAGAGGGGAAATAGAATCATATTTACTTGCCAAAAAAAATAACCCTAAGTGCAGCATTTTGCACTCTGCAACTTCATTTTTAAAGATTTTGAACAACCAATATAGATGAAATTGCAATAATCCAATAACGACAATATTAAAGACTGTCCCACTAAATGAAAGATAACTGGTTCAAAAACTTTACGGATGACCTATAACTTTTTGAGTAAATAGAAAGATTTACTAACCACCTTATTAACCTGAATGTTACAAGAAAGTTGACTAATTCCACTCCTAATACTCTCCAAACTGAATCAAGGTTTAAATCGAAATTACCAACAATCTTAATAATAGAATTGTCTTTCAGAAAGGTTAGCTTAGGAGAGTTTAAGAAATGTTTGGATGGCTTCCTGAATGAAAAGGCCATAGAATGTTATTAAATGGACGTAGGGAAAAATCCACTATTCCTGGGCCAAGCAGTACAAAATGCTTTGCTCTGTGGATCTTGTCGGGTGATTGTGACCTGGATTGGCCACTGTTGGAGACAGGGTGCTGGGCTAGATGGACCTTTGGTCTGTCCCAGTGTGGCGATGCTTATGTCTTATGACCAAGCCAAAGAAACTTAGGGCACTGTTTACTAAGCTGCACTAGAGACGCATTAGTGTTTTTAGTGCACGCTAATCATGTAGATGCCCATAATATTCTTATGGGTGTCTACTTAGCACGTGCTAATTTTTAGCACGCACTAAAAATGCTAGTGCACCTTAGTAAACAGCTCCCTTAGTATTTTCTTTATTTAAATTCAACCTAAAGAAAAGGTACGAATGTGCATTTTTTAAGTAGGCCTTTGGTTCATTTAAGCACAGTATAAAAGGTGTGAGCAAAATTGATTTAATGTTCATTAGCTTATGAATCATAGCTTGATGTAGCTAACTTATATTGTAGCGACAGCATAACAACAGTAAAATGGCCAACTGACAACAAAATATACAATTAAAACAGCAAGGTAAACTTGGAAGTAGTAAATTATAGTAATAGCAATAAAATGATACAGTGCAGGGGAAGGTGTTTGCCTGGGTCCACCTGTCTAAAGTACACTGCACCTACCACTACACTACTCCAGGGACCTGCATGCTGCTTCAATGGACCTGGCTATAACATCTGAGGCTGTCGTGGAACTGGTAAGTGCTATTTTTATTCACATTTTGTTGGGGGTGGGAGGAGGGATCAGTGAACACTGGGGGAGTAAGGGAGAGTCATCCCCGATTCTCTCCAGTGATCATGTGATCATTTAGGACACCTTTTTGTGGCTTATTCATTCTAAAAACAGGTCTAGGCCAAAGCATTTTCATCCTGGACATTTTTGTTTTGAAAATGTCCAAGTGTTAGGTACGCACTAAGCCCGCCCTAGTCCTGCCTTTAAAACACCCCAACATGCCTCCTTGTGATTTGAATGCACTGAGGATGAATTGCATAGAGAGACGCTTGACAGAATTTTGCACTGGTTTATCAGCGTTTTTTTACAGATTCAGTTTTCTGGCATTTAAAAGTCTTTTTTAAAGATTACTTTATACAACTTGATCTTCAAACTTCAAGTTACTTTCATAAACATCAATGATTTCATGAGACTCTTGAGGCAGGTACATTAGCCAAAACATGGTGCCATGTCCCTTTCATGAAATAAATTTGAGCTTGATACATCTTCATTTCCCACGTATTTTATTCTGGAAGTGTCCTATTGACTACACTACTCCTTCTGTCCTGACCACTTTTCATAGTGTTCAATGTTCCTCCACTTGGTGGTTGATCTTTGATAGTAACATAGTAACATACATAGTAAATGACGGCAGAAAAAGACCTGCATGGTCCATCCAGTCTGCCCAACAAGACAAACTCATATGTGCTATTTTTTGTGTATACCCTACTTTGATTTGTACCTGTCCTCTTCAGGGCACAGACCGTATAAGTCTGCCCAGCACTATCCTCGCCTCCCACCACCGGCTGGCTCTGCCACCCAATCTCGGCTAAGCTCCTTAGGATCCATTCCTTCTGAACAGGATTCCTTTATGTTTATCCCACGCGTGTTTGAATTCTGTTACCGTTTTCATTTCCACCACCTCCCACGGGAGGGCATTCCAAGCATCCACTACTCTCTTACATGTAGTGTAGAAGGAGAACAAATCTTTAGATAATAAAATACATTATCTCACTTAGGATCAGTAAAATTGGTCTCTTTATTAAAGCTGCATAATATCTTATTGTAAAAAAGAGGGAAGACTGATAGGGAGGGGCTCTCTCCATCTCAGTCTCCCCTGAAGTATGACAAATCCAGTGCTCTCATTTATACTTTTAAACACATATGAGGTCATTGTTTCATCTATACAAAAGTTCAAACTACCGAAAATCACTAAAAACCAACCTGTTCAAAAAGGCATACCACAATGACCCAACCTAAATACTAAACAACGAAACGTATATCGGATCTGGACAAAACCAAACTCTCTACACTTGACTGCCTCAATCACTCTGTCACTAAGGATCATGAACGCAATTCCACTTTAGTTCTCATTCCGGAAATGAACTCTTTATACTTGAATGCTTAACCTATTCTGTCACTTATGAACTTTAATGCAATACCACTTTATATTTCTCACTCCGGAAATGGCGATCGCCATAACGGCATAATGTAAGCCACATTGAGCCTACAAACAGGTGGGAAAATGTGGGATACAAATGCAACAAATAAATAAATAGCATCAGCAAAGCATGCATTTTAGAAGGCTAAACTTAATCTAAACAAGTATGCTAAAGTATAAGGGCATAGGTCAATGGGAAACCTATTACATAACATTTCTCAAACAGATGTATAATCTGTTTTCTTTTAGATAAACACAAAATATACTTTGCTTTTCCAGAAGAAGACATCTATCACAAATAATAATCAATTCCAGACTTTCTATAACCTCTCTAATCTGAAAGCCTCTCTTTGTCAATATAGAATAGAGGTCTGAAATAAAACATCTATAATTACTTACTGGCCTTCCCCTAGGTCAGTTAAACCAGCCTTACTCAATAGCTCACTTAAGACAATTTCTTTACAATTAATTTAAAGGCATACAATTAACTCTTTCTATACCAATTCCACAATAGACAGACGTTTGCAAAACAGGTTTTGAAAATACAGATTTGTTCATTTTGAAGAGATTTTCATCCAAAAGCTGCTTTATGACACTTTTTGGACATTTATGTTGACGATGGTTTGAAGTACTTACCTACTGAAGGAGAAGCTACTAACTTGCTAAACAGAACACAAGCAATGCTGGCAGAGGCCAATACCAATTTCAGACTTAAAATCACCTCTAGCAGTCTAGAGGTAATAAGAGCATTTCCTGCAGAGGATCATGCCAAATATTTAAAGGATCTAGATCTAAGAGTATACACCCCTCTGCTTCAAACAAGCCTTGGATTACATTGGGATCTAAAGAGAGACATTTTCACCTTTCAAGTCTCCACCCAACAGAAACCACATACTCGCAGAGGCAAGGCTGGTGTTAGACATTCAGGGGCCTGGGGCAGAAACTGGGGAGGGGGCCCAAAAGCAGGCTTTCAGCCTATGTCTTCTTTAACTTGAGGCAGGTTTGAGGCCCCCTATGGTATGAGGGCCCAGGGCAATTGCCCTGTTTGCCACCCCTCGACACTGGCCCTGCACAGAGGTGTCTTGCCTACAGTCAATAGTCTGTACGTTCCACTGGGGTTTGTGGCTCCAGTCCTGACCTTAAGACAATGCTGGCCAATGTTGGTCTAGGGACTACTTTATTCTGCTGGAGAAGGCTAGATAAGTGCATTTCACTTTGTTAAAAATATTATAAGAAATGAAAGAGGGGTACTTTTGCACTTATGTAAATTGTGGTGTTTTTTTTTTTTTACAATGAAGAAGCGTTATTAGCTCTGAACAGTGGCGTACCAAGGGGGGGTGGTGGGGGCGGTTCGCCCCGGTGCACACCACTGGGGGGGTACCGTGTGCCTGTCGGCTCTTTGTTTTCATGCTCCCTTTGCCCTGGAACAGGTTACTTCCTGTTCCGGGGCAGAGGGAGCATGAAAACGAGGAGCCGGCAGGCGCGCGGCACCCGGGGGGGGGGTTATTTCGCCGGGGGATCGGGGGTTTTTTCACCGGTGGGGGGGCATCGTGCTGGTCCGGGGGGGGGGGGGTGCTGCACCCGGGGGGTGGGGCGCATTGGCGATCCGCCCCGGGTGTCAGCCCCCCTAGGAACGCCACTGCCTCTGAAGGTGTTCAACCCACTTTTCACTTTGTTTAAATCTATAGATTTACTTCCTAGACTTGAATATTTACGGAGGATTGTATTGCATATTTGTAGTTGATTGATTGTTACTTCCCATTAGAAAATAAAGAGTCATCCACAGTGTTTGGAGCTGGCTGAAAATGCTAAGTAATTTGAGCCATACCTTGGAATCCTTGCTGTAGGCAAGGAGCTTATACTCTTCTTTTGGATGGAAAATCAGAGTTTCTACTGAGAAGTTAATGGGTTGCTTTTGAAAACTTGCGCCTTCATCAGTGCTTGTAAAAAGAGTCTGATCCCGGTCAGTGAGCGAAGAACTGACAAGAATGATCTGGAAAATAAAAACAGGAACACAGAGTAGTGAATTTCCAAAGACTTAATCACCTTTTTAAATGGACAAAACAGAGTTAAATTTCCTAAATCACAACATATTCATCTAAGGTCTGGTTCACTATGATTTTTCTCCCCGATAGTCATAGAATGGAAAAAAAACAACTTAGTAAATCAGGCCTTACATTTTTGGCTACGGGAAACTATGTGCATGCTATCAGAGCATATGTACTCTTGGCTACACAGAAAAGATATCTGAGTAGTTTCCCCTTGATCGCCAGCCTGAGACAGTAAGGTAATAGACCTGTTGGTGAATGGTTAAGATGCATTTATTAAAAGTTATAAGATTTACACTATTAAGTTAATCATCAAGATAATATTATGATTGTTATTTCTCTAGGGGCATACAGCCTTCACAAAGCCTAGTCGGCGAAACACGTGTCGGTGTGGAGCCCTAGATGACGAGTGGTAGAAGTCTCAAAAACTTGAAGCTTTAGTTGATACAAAGCTAAGTACAAGGGATTTTCCTTTTTATTTTATGATGATTGAGAAAGATTGGATAAAAAGTTAAATGATATAATTAAAAAGAAAAAAAGATATAAATATAAATATGTTGACCAATGACGAGAGGCAAACAAGTTTAATCACTAGATGTTTGATAACATCAAAGTGAAAGCGTAACATCAACAATACCTCTGAGTACAAAATAACCATATACATTTATGTTTTTAAAAAAATGAATACACATTACAGGGTTAGTCATGTTAAGGTTTTGCTTATTGTCATTTTTCCAATCAAAGATTTTGTAGCCTAACTGAACCTTGCCCTAGTGAGAGTAAGTAGTGAGGCTTAATTCAGTGTTAAGCTTTACTATTCCTTTGTTAGAATTTTTGTTATTAATTGTTCTGGAATTTTTATTACTTACATTTACTGTGCATCTGTCAACTGTATTTGAATCAGTGGTATTTCATGTTTTGGAACTATGCATAACAGTATTTTTCAATATGATGTAAGCTGTATTGGGTGGTCCTATCAGACCAATTAGAAGGGGTATATTTGTATTGGTGTTGTGCTAATCCATATGCTTCTCACTATTATTTAACACTGTCCACAGTAACATGTACACTTTAGTAACATACTAATTTAAAATTTAAACAATGCCTACACAATTTTCAAACAGGCACTTCATGTTTGAAAATAGGCTGTGTTTGCACATATGTTTGCATATATGTTTTTCATTTCATTTATAACTTACCTATCTTTCCACTGCTAAAGAGAAATGTTAAATAAAGACAACCAGGTCGATATTCAAAGCGATTTCACCAAACAGAAATGGCTCCTGGCAGGTTAAATCGCCTGTTCAGGACTAACTGCTAATTTTCAGTGGCACTTAAACAGTTAGTGCTGCTGAAATAACCAATTAGCGCCAAACTCAAAACCGGATATAGGCAGGGCCGCAGAGAGACTGGGCCGCCCCCCCCCCCCAGGTTGTCGTCGTCGTCATCGCCGCCGCCCCCCTCCGTCCACCACCGGGCCAGGCCCCCCTGAATTCAAATCATAGCGCCTCACCTCAACCTCGCTCTGTGTAAAAGAAGCGCAGCAGCGGCAGTCTGCAGATCGCCTCCCTTCGGGCCTGCCCTCCCTGTGTCCCGCCCACGCAACGGAAAGCAGTTGAAACCAGCCAAAATCTGCTTTCAATTATACCGATTTGGCCAGGTTTAGGAGATGGCCGGCCATCTCCCAATTTGTGTCGGAAGATGGCCGGCCTTCTCGTTCGAAAATAAGCAGGATAGTCACACCAACCATAGACCTGGCATAACTGTGAGTGCCATTAACTTAGTCACATGAATAAGTTGGTGCCTTGCCCATGTCCCGCCAACATGTACATGCCCTTGCACACTACAGCACTTATGCACGTCCTGATGGTTGTTTGCTTAGATGTCCTATTTTCCATCCCTTCTCCGCTGTTCTTCCCCTTAATTCTTTCTCTTTCCTATAGTTTATAGCTTATTAAATTTTGCTAGACCACTCTAGCTGCCAAGGCAGAGCAGAGTGGTGTACAATCTACAGTTTATTCAGAAAAGGCTTGGAACAACCTTCCTGAGCCCTTACGCCAAGCCCCCTCCCTGCCCGTCTTCAAGTCTTTGCTTAAAGCCCACCTCTTCAATGCTGCGTTCGGCACCTAACCCTTACCGTTCAGTGAATCCAGACTGCCCCAATTTGACTGCCCCTATCGGACCGACCGTTCACTTGTCTATTAGATTGTAAGCTCTTTGAGCAGGGACTGTCTCTCTTTGTTAAATTGTACAGCGCTGCGTAACCCTAGTAGCGCTCTAGAAATGTTAAGTAGTAAAAGGAACTCCAATATTGACAGAAAAGATAAGCATAAACACTCAGAGGAGAAATAAGAGAACACACAATAGGGAGGGTAAAAATAAAAATAAACCGCCTCTTGCTGGAGAGTCCCATCAGACCACCACGCCAAAAGCTCGTTCGAAAAGCAAGGTTTTTAGGTTGGATTTAAAATTCTTTAGGGAGATGATTATTGTAGTCCTTTTCTACAATCTTTCAAAATGTTATACATTTAGGGGGCCTTTACAAGTCCGCACTAGCGTTTTTAGCTCATGGTAAAAATCATCTGGCAGTAAACGCTATGATGTCATTGGGCATCTCAGCATTTGTCACCAGTTGATTTTTACCATGAGTTAAAAAGGTTAGCATGGCTTTGTAAAAGGCCCCCTTAGTTATTGTGAACTGCTTTGATGGTATGAGCCCTTTAGCGGTATTTCAAGAATAAAGAAACCTGAAACCTTACAGAATAGTGCTTAGGACAGTTACACACTTACTCCAAGATTCTTTATATGGCGCCCAGATATGTGCGCCCAAATTTCTGGATGCATTCCAGATGCACACACGCAATATAATTGAGCAATGAGCCCTTAATGACCAATAATTGGGTGCTAACAACCAACCATTGAAATTAATTGGCACTCATTAACATTTGTGCGTGCATCTGCCTGCTCGCTATTCTATAACTCTACTAGCACATAAATCAAAACGGGGAGTGGCCATGGGTGTGTCAGAGGGGTGTTCTGAAAAGTTGTGCATTTAATTCTAGAAAATGGCCTCAGTGCACCTAACGTGGGCACCAGCATCTGCACCAGGTTTCAGCAGGCATAGGTTTGGTGCCAAGCACGATTCTATGAAGGGCACACATCCTTTATAGCGTCGCACTCGGCGCCTGTTTTATCCAGTGCTGAATTTTGAGCACCATTTATAGAATTCCTTCCATAAATGCTACTTTTCTCAGCACTTACACATGCAAGGGGGTGTATACCCATGCACGCCTAATTATTCCATCCTCTTGTTATATAGGGATCTTCTGTATTTATTTCATGCTTGTTCAGCGAAGGTGACACAAAAATGGAAACTAGACGATGTTCAGTGGAATAAAAACTTTATTGAAACACATCCAAGACATAAATTTTTGTTTTCATATGGGTGGGACGGATCAGAGGGAAAGGCCCAGTGCGGGCCGAAGGCAGCCTTTCAGTACGGCTGCCGCTGTCACTGCAGGGCTGAAGACTTGCTGATAAGGTAAAACAGGTTGAAAGAAGAAGAAAGGGGAGGGGACCTGAGAGAGAACCACTGGCAGTCTGGGAGGACAGGGAGAGATGCTGGAAGGTGCAGGAGGGAGGCAGAAGGTGGCCAGCACACGGTTAATTATTAATCAAGATTAACGTTTTAAATCGCGATTAATAACTAACATGTTACTTGCGATCAGTGTGTTTTTTTCTAGCAAAAAAGGTGCCGGCACTCAAATGCCAGGCCACTCTTCAGGGGTAAGGTGATCATTGAGGGACCCACCCCACAATAGCCAGGCCCCCTGCAACCAGTCACAGAATCTATGACAAGGCAGAATTGGTGTGTAGAGCCTGAGTTCTTTCATTAAAACTTGGGGACCATGGGTTAATTTTAGAAGCAATGGAAATGGTGCTGGTACTCAGTACCCCCAAGTAAGCCCTCAAAAAAGCCCTACTTACGATCAATGTGCAGCCCTACTTTTTATGCAGTCTTGTCTGCCAGGTTAGCTGTGCAGACACTGGCATTGAATAGAGCTGGTGCCTGTATAACTGCTGGCACCCTCTGACCCTATCCACAGACTATCCTGGCACTAACTACACAGTACTGCAACACTCAGCAGCACTGTGTGATTAAGTTACTACTGAACATATTGGGATGGGAAGCTAAAAGGACTCGCTTCTTCCAGCTTATACCCCATTGAACATTCTTAGTATATTATCTATGGTAAATTATCTATGGTATAGTCCCAGGATACATGACAGATCTCATAGACCTACCAACCAGAAATAGAACTAGTTCATTTCGCACGTATCTAAACCTTCACTACCCAACATGCAAAGGACTCAAATACAAAACAACCTATGCATCAAATTTCTCCTATATAAGCGCACAAATATGGAACAGACTCCCAAAAGCTGTGAAAACAATCCATGACCACATAAACTTCAGAAAATCACTAAAAACCAACCTCTTCAAAATGGCCTACGCTATAGATCCAACATAAATCCCCACATCCGGCCACATAACTAAATCAAAGATTGTACTGGACATTATACAACCTCCCTCCTTTCGACCCTAATGGAACTTGGAATACATCTACCTCATTCGAACACAACATAACCTTGAATCTGTTTTCTACCGGATTGGCAACTGCCTTACGGTACTGTGTAAGCCACATTGAGCCTGCAAATAGGTGGGAAAATGTGGGGTACAAATGCAACAAACAAATAAATAAATAAATAAAAATATCAGGCCCTCAATATACCCCTATAGACCCCACTGTTGTGAACACAGTAGCTCTGTGACAATGATCTGCTCTGGAGATCCAGCACTATATAAGTAACTACAAAGGCTATGCCATAAAACAAACTACATTAAGAGTTATGAAGAGCTCTTTCACATAATTAAAAGCTCTCAGCAAAATCTGTGGCTGGAAAATCAGCAGCCCTTTGTCATTTGTTCAAGTGAGTTTCCTGAAGGAAGCACTTATCTAATACTACAACCCATTCCAGAAAAGAAAACTGAACATGAACTATAATCACACAGCTGTGCCTAGGCAGAATACTAATTTGTATACAGATCCTGATAATTTATTACAAGTTAACACAGCACAGTGACAGAGTGAGATTATTTAATGACCACCACCAGCACAGGGTGTAGTCTGACATTTAAACATCTATCTTTGACCATTAGTCTGTTTTCAAGTGTTTCCTAAAGTAAGCAAGCGTATGTCAAGAAAAATTTGCAAGGAATTAGTCACACACTTAATTGCACTCAAGGGATTAAATCATATCATGTAGGGGGGTCCTTTTACTAAGCCGTATGGGTGCCTACGAACGCTCAGAGTGCGCCAATTTGGAGTTACTGCCTGGCTACCGTGTGGCCCAGGCGGTAAATTCATTTTTTACGTGTGTACGAAAAATAATTTTTATTTTCAGCAAAAATGGGCGGTAATCGGCATTTGGCACAAGTAGATCATTACTGCTCGGTTACTGCGTGAGACCTTACCGCTAAGTCAAAGGGTGGCGGTAAGGTCTCAGACCCAAAATAGACGCTTGCCAATTTTTATTTTGCCGCACATCCATTTTCGGCAAAAAAAATGGCATTTTTTACAGGCGCGCTGAAAAATGGATCTGCACGTGCCTAAAACATGCGCCTACACTAGCACAGGCCATTTTTTTCAGTGCACCTTAGTAAAAGGACCCCGGAATGTATCTAACCTTGAAAAGTACTTATTTAAATCTCTTTCTTTGGGGTAGAGCTTCCAAATGGATTCATTTGGAACATTTCATCACAAAAATGAGCACAGTGGGGTGAATTTTATATATGGCACCTATAAGCAGTTTATGGAATAAAATTATGCCTGGGAATCAATTGCTTGTTAACAATTACTGGTGCTAATAGCTTGTTATTCAATAAATTGCACACACAAATTGGGCGCAGACCATGGGCGTAGTTTGACTGTTTCATTTGGGGGGGGCAAAGGATGAGGCGGGGCATATGAATATGCTAATATGGAGGAAGGAAGGAAGGAAAGGAGAAAGAGCTGGCTTTTTTGGGAATAACCATAATGAATATGTATGAGATATCTCATACATATACATTATGGTTATTCCCAAAAAAGCCAGCTGTTTCTCCCTTCCTTCTTTCCTCCTTACCCACCACTCCCTCTTCCTCTCCAGTAGTATTTCTCCACCCCCTTTCCCATACCATGCCAGTGTAGACTTTAGAAATGCATAGGCTCTATATGTAGATCCTTCAAGAGGTAGTGTGTCATGATTTAGGCTCTACACCCTTTCTGATGTTTTGGTGCCACCTCAGTAAGGCCAACACACAATCTCTCCACTGCAAAACACTATACACAAACTTGTGCAAAAACACACTCATAACCTTCCAAACCATAAGAGCACTAATTCCAAGGGCAGGACGAGCTACAACCTTATGTGTGGAAAGGCAATTTTCTAGCACCGGAAATGGCTGCGCAGTGGGGTCTAGAACTACTGGTGGGCTCCCCCAGGAGCCTGGCGATAGAGCTAGATCACCGAGTGGCAAGCCGGTGGTAGGCCCACCACGCTTTCGTAAAAAGGCCCCTAAATATCCATTGTTTAGTCCTCTCTAATCCTGAATTAGCTCATTATGAGACCACCAGAAACTGTGCATTTCTTTTCCCTTGCTCTTTACTTGTGGGATAATTTACCTTTGTACATATGTGGTAAATTGCCATTGAAGAATTTAAAATCTGCTCTAAAGACTTGGCTTTTCCAATGAGCCTATACTCCTAACCTACAGTAGGTGATGACTGCGTGATGCATCACTTCTTGTCTGCTATATTCATTTTTCTCTCTTGTGCGTTGATTTTCTGTCCTGTCACTTTTTTGGAGTTCCTTCCTGTTTATGTTTTAGTCTGTGAGCTGCTTAGCCCTGCCCTGTCAGATGAAGCGGTATAGTAAATTATAAATAAAACAAATAAAATGGGGTGTTCTTTGAAAGTGAACAGAGTCTAGGAGGAGCACGGGTGCAGTGCACATACATGTACATGTGTATATTACATAATATTAATTTATATGCATTTTTAAATCTAGGTGCGAATATTTACACTAGCTCTACAGCTCGTGTTAAGCAGACACGTCTAAAATATGCAGGGTCGATATTTAACCAGCGGCACTCAGCATTTTGCTGACCGTCACCGGTGTTATACCTGGAAATTCAATACCAGGCCATGTTTGGACTCCAGCATTGAATTTCCAGATTTGCGCAGCCAGCTAAATTATAGCCGGTAAAGGGGCCCTTTTATTAAGCTGTGGTAAAAAGTGGCCTGTGGTAGTGTGGACATGTGAACTTGGCGTATGCTGGGCCATTTTTTTTTACTGGAGCTGGGAAACAGAGCTTTTTTTAATGGGGGTAACAAATGGCCGTTCGGTAAAGTCAAAAGTAGCGCGTGGCTATTTACTGCCTGAGCCCTTATGCCACCCACTGACCTAGCGGTAAAGGCTCATGCGCTACTCGCGCAGTAATCAGGCAGTGTGCGCCAATATGACCGCGCTGCCAATTACTGCCAGGAATGCCCCCACGGTAGAAGAATATTTTCTACCATTGGAAACATCATGCCACAAATTCAGAATTACCGCTGGGCGCCCGCGCTACCCTGGCAGCCATGCCAATTGCACGTTACTCATATGTTATCAGTATCGCTGCTTAGTAAAAGGGCCCCTAAGTGTGATATTCAGCATGTAATTGGCTAAGGTGCACTGCATAAACATAGGCCTGACTTTTATGTGGTCCTATTTATGCAGTGACCTTGGCCAGTTAAGTGCTGAATATTCATCCCCAGAACACTCCCAAAATATCCACTTTGCATGAGACGCTAACTGGTCATTTTCAGCGGCATTAACCAGTTAGTCCCGAAGAGGCAATCTAACTGGACAGGAGCCATTTCTGGCCAGTTAAATTGCTTTGAATATCGATCCCTACTTATAGGAGGGCAGATTGAGCCCGTCTGGGTTTTACTTCCAATGCTGCTTTCAATGGAAGCAATACCCGGACTGGATCCATATGGTAACCCTAACCTGGATGCTGTGTGAGTGTCTGAGCTGGAGGGTTGGAAAGCCTGGACTGGAGCTCGATCTGGATCAGGGGGATTTTTCTTGACCTCTTCCAAGGAAAGTGTAAGAGGGAGCAGACCTGGTGATACAGACCATGCCATGGCCTAGTGGGACATTACAACATTTATTTATTTATTTGCTGCATTTGTATCCCACATTTTCCTACCTATTTGTACACAAATGCCATTATTTAAAGCAATTAACAGCATAATAGGTGTGCAACTGTTAACCTCCCCATAGTGCCACACTCAGTACTAGCTAGCTATGTCTGTGTGAACAAATTTAGTTTACAAGAAAAAACAGAAGACTCAGGTTATCCAGGTAAAGACTCCTTCTGCAACCTTATCTGAACATTAATGTGTCACATTTCACTTACATATTCTCTATGCTATTGATATTAGTTTGTATTACCAGCTTGCTTTACATCTGTTATAAAATCAATGTAGGCATTTAACATGCACTGAAGTAGGCAGGCTCCTTGGTAAAATATGGCAAAAGATGTCACACTTCCATTAAACACAGAACTCAGTGTGAGATTAAGACAGACTCAATAAGAGCATATCCTGTGAAAATACAGCCGATGCCATCCATCCCTATATATCCAAACCTGTTTTAATACTGTGCATTCCAAGGGGGAGACAGACTCAACCAACAGAGGAAGCTGGACAAAAACTGGAAATGACAGAATCAAGATGAGAGGAAAATGGATGAAATGTTAATTTAATTACAGCTGGAGATAGAAACAAATTAAGCTGAAGAATTGTCATACTGGCCAATACTGATCATAAATGCTGCCCTCAAATATAGGATAGAGAAATAAGACCTCTATTTCAAGAGGTCTGCTGTTTGACTTATGCCTTTTGTGCTTTGCTGTACCTGATCTGTTGCTGTTTTCTTCCTGCAGAAACCTCTGGTGGCCAATAGAAGTCTGTATCTGGCTCCTTGTGCCTGTGTTCCCACCCAATTGGTTTGCCTGTGAGTGACATCATTGATCTCCTGACCTCTATTTAAAGCAGCCTGCTAGCAGCAGGGCCGCCGAGAGCCGGGCCCAGCACAAGGCCGCCCCCGCCCCCCCCACCCGAGGTCGCCGCCCACCCGAGATCGCCGGGCCCCCCTGCCGCCCACCCACCCAAGGTCGCCGGGCCCCCCTCCACCCGCTATCGGGCTGGCCCTCGGAACTAACCTTAAGCCTCCTTTCACTTCGCAGCAAGCAGCGGCAGGGCAGACCTCTCCTTCTTCCTTCCGTGCCCCGCCCTCGCGGACGTTACGTCAGGTGAGGGCGGGACATGGAAGGAAGGAGTGGCCTGACATGCTGCTGCTTGCTGCGAAGTGAAAAGAGGCTTAAGATTAGTTCTTGGAGTGACGGAGGGCGGGCCAGGTGGTGACAGAGGGCGGGCCAGGCGGCGGCAGCGGCGGGCCCCCCTGGAGGCCCGGGCCCCAGGACTTTTGTCCCCCCTGTCCCCCCCCTCGGCGGCCCTGGCTAGCAGTGTCTGCACTGTGGTGGCACACACCAAAGGAGCATGCCCAAGGGCAGGTCATGCTCCATGGGCGAGCTCCTTGCTGTGACTCTTTTTATATATGTTTCTACTTAAAAGGGTTATTATTTTCTAGTATATTACCAGATGTAGAGGGGCATTTTCAATATGATGTCAAAGTTGGACTTTGGACATTTTGAGTTAAACGTCCCAAATCCAAATAGCAAATGTAACCATTTTCAAAACTGTAAAACGACTATCTTTTTTTTAAAATAATGTTTGTAACAAGGTTTTGTGCTCTGTGCGTTTATCCATTTTCGCAACCCCCCCCCCCCAAAAAAAAACATACAAGTGAAAAACAGAGAAAATCATGCCATTGAGATGCAGGAGGGGCTAGTATTTTTAGCAGACTGGTCCCCCGATATCCCAGAAGAGCAATGGGGCACACGAGGGGGCACTGCTGTGGACTTTATATAAATAAATGCTCCCAGGTACACATCTCTCTGTTGCTCCCTTATCTTGTCTGCTGAGCCCTCCAAAACCCACTACCTTCAACTGTACAATACTGCAAAACTCACCAGAAACCCACTGTACCCACATATAGATGCCCTTATGGATGAAGTGGGCACCTATATGTGGGAAGGAAGCTAATTTGAGTGATCAGGTGGTATATGAACAAAACTTTAAAAAAGTGAGACTTCAGATCTCCAAAAGACCTTAGCTAGTACAGCTTAAATGTCCTACACAGGAGTCATACTATCATTAGTCCCCAAGAGCACTTGAAAAAAAGAGCAAACAGAAAAAACTCATACCAGAGAAAAACCGTGACACTATTATGTTCCTCCTCCTGAAGCAGCTTAGGTTTAAGCGAAACAAGTAGCCCTTGTCAGGGCATTTTGGAGTGCTGTGCTGATAGAATTTGAATATGTGCAATTGGATCTTCAGTCTGTTGAAATAAGTGATTTTTGACTTTTTTTTCACGTGCACAGTTTTTTGGGGAACTTTGGTTGTATGAGGATGGTATGGGATTTACGTTCCAAGACGTATGAAGAGAGGCTTGCTGACCTGAACATGTACACCCTGGAGGAAAGGAGGAACAGGGGTGATATGATACAGACGTTCAAATATTTCAAGGGTATTAATCCGCAAACGAATCTTTTCCGGAGATGGGAAGGCGGTAGAACGAGAGGACATGAAATGAGATTGAGGGGGGGGGGGGGGCAGACTCAGGAAAGATATCAGGAAGTATTTTTTTACGGAGAGGGTGGTGGACGCTTCGAATGCCCTCCCGCGGGAGGTGGTGGAGATGAAAACGGTAACGGAGTTCAAACATGCGTGGGATATGCATAGAGGAATCCTGTGCAGAAGGAATGGATCCTCAGAAGCTTAGCTGAATTTGGGTGGCGGAGCAGTTGGGGGGAAGAGGGGGTGGTGGTTGGGAGGCGAGGATAGGGGAGGGCAGACTTATACGTTCTGTACCCGAGCCGGTGATGGGAGGCGGGACTGGTGGTTGGGAGGCGGGAAATACTGCTGGGCAGACTTATATGGTCTGTGCCCTGAAAAGGACAGGTACAAATTCAAGGTAAGGTATACACATATGAGTTTGTCTTGGGCAGACTGGATGGACCATGCAGGTCTTTTTCTGCCGTCATCTACTATGTTACTATGAATGCAAACAGGACACTGTAGTAATGCTATTTTGAGTGACCACTGTGGTTATTTATATAATTAAGCACTTTTATTTTTTTTTTTGGAGCAACATTTTTTTCTCTGGTATGAGTTTTTTTTTGCATGCTCATGGGGACCAATGATAAGATCTGACTCCCGTGTAGGAATTTAAACTGTATTAGCTAAGGTCCTTTGGAGATTTGAGGTCTCACTTTTTTTTTTTAAGTTTTGCTGATATACCGCCTGTTTACTCAAATTAGCTTTCCTCAGTTGTCATTTGACCTTTTTCAGCAAAGATTTATATTCGTTATTTATTTGATATTTTTGCTTCCCTTATTCTTTCTCCTTTTAAAATGTATCCCAACCTACAAAGAATCCAGTTTTCTCCAGCAGCAATACTGCAGAATTCTTGTGTTTTTAAACTAAAATGCCTACTTTTTGAAATAATGATCTAATATCCCCATGCTTGCCTCAGCTGTATTGTGGCTTAATATCGTAGCATGTCTTCTGTATCTTATGCGTCTTCCCTCTTTAAAAACAAATGAATAGCTTTTTTCATCTTTCCACATCATCTTTTGACAAGCTACCATTCAAGTACAAGGCAAAGAACAGTAATTTGTTACTGTAACAATGGATCCTCTTATAATGAAGCTCTATTACATTCTCTCTAGAAACAAGGCAAACACTCAAGCAGGAAGCTATGCTTCTTTAAAACAGTTCAGAGGGAAAGGAAGGTGAATGTGTCACTTTCTCTTTCTTAACATGTCCACAGGGAGCAAGTGACAAGCTCTGAGTGGTGTTAATTGCTTTCAATATTTTGACTATGACATTGATGCCTGATAACTACAAGAGTCCCATGGTGGGTCTGAAGGAAGGCAGAGAAGTTGTAATTTATCAGGGTGTGAATTAAATTGACCCTTACCAACATTCAGATATTTAGAAGGCTTTAGTATGATTCAAGTCTGAACTGTCATTGGCTGCATCACTTGCAGCTGAGGCGACTGTACTTATTTCTCCAGTTCACTGGATGAAATTTAAACAAAATATTCAAACAAACGTATCAAACAAATATATAAATTCATAGGTGCTGTTGTATGACTTCTTATGCTGCACTAACAGAAGGCACAATAATGGTGTCAGTATGGTAGTGATACGTTTGATTATGCCATAAACTTTGAGGAGATTGAAATAGCTGTAGGATACTTGAATTCCTGAATTTTGATCTGTGCTGCCTACTTGTGGATGTTACCACAATATATATAATATTAAAACACATTGGGGCACTTTTATTAATACAGTTTTAAATAGCATACTGTGAAATGTGCTCAGGTGTACCCACAGTAAGTGCCAACTTAGTGTCTGCTAATCCACGAGCTAGGAAACCTTTCTGTTTTTTTGGGAGGGGCATGTCAGAGGGTGTTCCTGCACTAATCAGTTAGGGGCTCTTTTAGTAAGCCGCAGTGGGTCCCATTCTATATATTACGCCTAAAATTAACGCACAGTAGGCAATTACGCCTAAGCATATTCTAAATACTGTGCGTAAATCTACACACGGTATTTAGAATACGCTTAGGTGCAGCTTCTGTGACTGAATCTAGGCACATCTGTCATGACTGTGCCCATGTTCCATGCTCTCATTCATTTTGCTACCTGGTGGCTGCGATGGACTGTCTGCTTGCTGTTTCCCATGTTCCAGAAATCATTCCGGTCCGGATCTTCCAGCCTTCCTGTCTTGGGATTTTTGGCTTTAAGCAGCACCCTTACCTGGTGACTGCACTGGTATTTTGCCTTTATTAACCACCTGGAAACTTTCTAGTTTGCCTTTGCAACAGAGGTCCTCAGAAGAGTTTTCATCTGTGAAAGTTTGTTGCAGTGCTAACCTTGCTACTTTCAGGTTCAGCTAGACCCTGCTTGTTTCCTGGTTTATTCTACTGTTTGCTGCCTACCCAAGACTCTGCTTGTTTCCTGGTTTATTCTACTGTTTGCTGCCTGCCCAAGTCCCTGCTTGATTCTTGGTTTACTACTGATTGCCGCCAGCCTATAGACTCTGTTTGGTTCCTGGTTTCCCTTCTGCTTTGCTGCCTGCCAGTAAGACCCTGCTTGATTCATGGACTATTCTCCTGCTTACTGCTTATTGCTTCTGTTCCAGTCCAGCTGCTCCTGTCCAGCCTGTGCCCGTCTGTCTGGGGTCCGCCTTGCTGCCTGTTTGGGTGGTTCTCCTGCCGCTGCCGGTTATCGGTAGTGGCCCAAGGGCTCACTTTTCCTGACCAGTGTGACAGATTGTGACAACATCCATTTACGCCAATGAAAAGCTGGTGTAAATCCCTGCGCATAGATTTACGTGCACTAAGGCGTCGATTTTGGAATGACCACAAAACACCCATTTCCATGCCCTTAACCATGCCCCTTTTTCCCTGTGAGCATTAGAATTTAGGTGCAGTATATTACAGAGTATGCTTAGCAATGCACGCGCATAAATTCTATTTTTTTACCAATTTGTGTTCGTTGCTTGTTAAGAACTGTTAACAATCGTTAACAACTTGTTAAAACAATGAATCTACATGTGTAGTTATAAAATATGCCTAGATTTACACACAGAATTGCTCGTAAATATAGGTAAGCTATATAGAATTCGGGGGAGTAGGGCTAATGCATGGGTAGTGTGCGCCAAACTGACACTACCGCCAGGGTAGCACGGGCACCCAGTGGTAAGTTGGCGCATGCTGTTTCCTATGATAAAAAATAATTTTCTATTTTACCGCACTTTTTACTGCAGCTTAGTAAAAGGACCCCTTAGTGCAGCTACATTACTGCGTGCTAAACTGGTTAGCACAGGATTACTGGATGAGCCCTCACCGCCTACAAAATGGGTGGTGGCAAATGCATATGTGCTCATTTTTTTTTAAATGGCCATGCATTAAATGGAAACATAAAAACACGTACATTAATACAAAAAATAGAAAACCAGGGTTGTTTCGAGGGGCGTGTCAAGATGGTGGCACGCTAAGTTCTCCTGGTGTAAGCTCTCGAGAGTTTGGAGAACAAAATCTCTTTTTCCTTTGAGAAATATGCCCCATACAAAGCGTAAGGGGATAGTTAAGACGGTTTCCTCGGCCGCTGTTAAGCTACCCCCGCAACAACAAACTATCGAGCGCTTTGTCACGAGGCAATCGGTCCAACTCACCAAGAGGGGCCCTGCTGAAGCCACGGGGGAAGACACCCTTGGAGTCTTGGGGCTAGATGTGTCACTCTCCCCTCCGGACCACCATCCGCCGCTGCCGCCCGATGGTCGCCTCTTCAGGCGAGACCTGCCCGACCCGGAAGTGGAAGGGGTATTGGTCGACGATCGAGGAACTCGAGAGGCGAGCCATTCAGGAGGCCAGGAGATGGAAGTAATCCTGGTTGAGCCAGGAGCTCAGAAAAGTCGATTGACAGCGGTGACTCTGGAGAGCATTTGGGACGCTCTCCAGAGAGTGGAATTGACGACAGCCAGAACAGCACAAGAGATTGCAACTTTACTAGGTACTGTTGAAAATTTAAAACTTTCCCTAAATACTTCTAACCAGGAAACTGCTGAGCAATTTAAGGTTGTTAAAGACGATATCTCTCAGTTGCAAGGAGTATCAGCCTCGGTAATTAAGGATAATAGCATAATCCACCGTCGACTAGAACAAATAGAAAACTATAACCGTAGGTTGAACTTACGTTTCTTGAACTTTCCTCAGGAGTTTGGAATCAATCCACAGGAAGCCTTTAAAACATATCTTTTAGAAGTATTAAATTTTACCCCAGATTCTTTTCCACCATTGAATAAAATATATTACATATACAAAAAAATCAGTGGATGATACCCTTCAAGCCTTACCATCAGAGGCACCAGAGGAACAATTAAATATATCTGAGATATTAGAAACATCTTTAACAGCTGATTCAGCAAGAACTACTTTAACAGTGTCTTTTGTTTTTCAACAAGACCTAGACGCAGTAAAACATATGTACTTTAAAAAGATGCATGTTTTGTTCCGGGAGAAAAAGGTATGGATGTACCCAGATATAACCAAGCAAACACAAGAAAGAAGGAAACTTTTTCTTTCTATGAGATCTGAAGTGTTAAAACTGGGAGCCTCCTTTTATTTGAATTACCCGTGTAAATGTGTCATTAAATATACTGGTTTGAAATATATATTTTTTCAACCAGAACAATTGAAAGAATTTATAACTGTAAAGAAAGTTGGTTAACGTCATTTCCCACTCTGATGGTATAATATGATTTGACGGGACCGAGAAAGTGTGTTAAGCATATTTCCTCAGGAGCAGATATTATTGATTTAAGAAGTCTTCTTTTTCCTTACGCCCACCCCTTGAGTTAGTGGTCTAAAGAAGAAATTGTTATTGTTTACTTTTAAACTGGTGTTATTGTAACCTTTTCTTTTCTGAATTTCCTGTCAAGTGTAATAGCTTGTTATTTAATGAAAATTAATAAATAAATAAATAAAAAAATAAAAAAATAGAAAACCAGGCATTTTATGGCTGTGGCAAAAATGGCCTTAGCGCATGCGAAAAACCCACATAAAAGCCATTTTTGCTGCAGCTTAGTAAAAAGGCCTCACTAACTGTTATTAAAACATCAGTGACTTTTTATTAGAGATGTACATTTGTTAGCACACATAAAACAAATGTCTTAAAAAAGTAAAAAAAAATACAAAAACAAATTGAAAATGTTCACCTGTGTACATTCTTACTTTTTCTTCAGAAAATCTATTACTAACCCAGCACATGAATGCATATATATTAGATTGTTTTTGATTTATAACTCGCCTTTCCACAATTCATATAATTACTAATATTGAATATTCAAGAAGCGTTGAGTGGATAAAATAAATGTAAATTGACTGGATCTTCTATTGTCAAATTTTCAGCTGCACCTAAATGACTAGAAGTTCAACTGAAAATTCATCCAAGTTTAGCTGTTCAAAGTTTGACAGGATAGGTTGAAGATCATCACTGTTGAAGCAACGAAGAAGAGGAAAAACCACCCTCTATACATTTAAAAAAGAGACATCATCCAGTCTCCTATGCTCCCTCCTTACCCCTCCCCCTTTTTTTAAAGGGCCCCTATCGATTTTGCACACATAGGGGCCATTTTACTAAGCGGCAGTAAGCCCACTGTGGGTTTACCATGTGCCAATCTAGAGCTACCGCCAGCTCAAAGTGGGCACCAGTGGTAGTTCCACTCTCAGCATGCGACATTTCCAGCGCTAGCAGAAATATTTAAAAAAATACTTTCTCAGGGGGTTACCCAGTGGTAATCGAGCAGCACTGCATGCTACCTTTTTGATGCTCTCTTTTAATTCCTAACCCTTTTTATCATCCTCACTTTAATATTCCCTTATCTCTTGTTTGTCCTGTCTGTCTGTCCTAATTAGATTGTAAACTCTGTCGAGCAGGGACTGTCTCTTCATGTTCAAGTGTACAGCACTGTGTACATCTAGTAGCGCTTTAGAAATGATAAGTAGTAGTACTAGTAGTACCTGGTTACTGTTGGGTTAGCGCGGGAGCCCTTACCGCCTTACTGCACGGCCATGTCTTTTTTGGCCTTTTTACCCACTGCAGGAAAAAAGGGCCTCAGCGCGTAGCAAAATCAGCCTTAGCCATAACACAGGGCTCTTTTTTACAGCAGATTAGTAAAAGGACCCCATAATTTGTAGAATCCCAACTATGGGCAGTTATGCATGAAACTGCTAATTAGTTTAACACCAATTATAGTCAACTGGTTGTTAATGCCAATTGGCAGCTAATTATTAAATTAAGGTATGCAAGTAACTGACACTATTGTATAACTTACTTGCAGAAGTTTGCACAATAACCCCAATTCTATAAACATCGCCACTAATTGCACATGCAAATTTAGGCACACCCAGATTTGCACACGCAATTTAATAGCATAATGAGCCAATTAGTGCCAATAATTGTCTTAACAAGCAATTATTGGCATTAGTTAAATTTAATTGGGAATATTAGGTGCTGCTTACAGAATACCACTTAAGCGGGATTTATTTGGCGCCAATTTTTAGGTGCTATTTATAGATCTAGCCTTAACTGTAAAATTGTGTGTGCAAGTTTATAGAATTAGGGGGCAAATGTGTAGCACACCCTGATCCTGCAGCGCCAGTTTCTTCTCAATTAACCCCTGCAACAGTGATCACCCTGATAACCCCTCCCCCCCAAAGCACCCAGTGCCACCCAAACACAAATGGAGAGTGCATTTGAATCTCTTATGCCTTAAGGATCTTGATGGTGATTGAAAAATTCCCTCATATTTTAAGAGACTGGGAACGGACTGTGTTGTTTTTGCAGTTCTGCTTTTCACCTTTTACGTATTTTGGAACAATGACATACACTTTTACCCACAGGAAAAGTGGGAAGACATTGGCGATTCTTTTCAACAACAGAGATGATAAATTATATGAAAAAAGTATGTAAATTATTTCATTCCATTTGTTGCATTTAGATTCCATTGTAATTATAATGTCCTAGACAGAGTCCACTAAAACATTCCAGCGGTATTCTTTATCAATGCACTCAATGCCCACAAACTATCCTCCCCCCCCCCCCCCCCCATCAAATCTCAGCTCTTAACAGGATCCCATTGGCCTAGGTGTCTACTGGGAGCAAGACTGATCTCCAGACCCTCCTGCTCTTCCATTTCCCCAGTTAAAGATGGCACCTGTGACACCTAGCAGTAATCTCACAGAGGTCAGGCTGCCAAATAATGTCCTGACCTAGACTATAACACAATTATTTTATACTGTACAAATAGTACTGTACAAGATGAAAGTAATTTTTATAGCAAGGCACTTGGTTTAAGAGAGCAAGTAGGTCCCTATTTTTTAAATACTAGCATATACTTGAGTAATGCACTCAGTTCTGGTCACCGTATCTCAAAAAAGATATAGCAGAATTAGAAACGGTTCAAAGAAGAGCGACCAAAATGATAAAGGGGATGGAACTCCTCTTATATGAGGAAAGTCTAAAGAGCTTAGGGCTCTTAAGTTTGGAAAAGAGATGGCTGGAGGCAGATATGATTGAGGTCTACAAAATCTTGAGTGGTGTAGAATGAGTAGAAGTGAATCATTTTTTCTACAAAAGTAGAAAGACTAGGGGACACCCAATGAAATTACATGGAAACACTTCTAAAATAAATAGGAGGAAATGTTTTTTTAACTTAATGAATAATTATGCTATGGAACTCGTTGCCAGAGGATATGGTAACAGCAGTTAGTGTATCTGAGTTTTAAAAAACCTTTTGACAAGTTCCTGGAGGAAAAGTCCATAGTCTGCTATTGAGATAGACATGGGGAAATCACTGCTTGCCCTGGGATTGGTGGCACGGAATGTTGCTACTATTTGAGTTTCTGCCCGGTACTTGTGACCTGGATTGGCCACTGTTGGAAACAGGATACTGGGCTCAATGGACCATAGGTCTGACCCAGTATGGCTATTCTTATATTCTACATTACAGGTGTAGACATGTACAACGGTGATGTCCACAGCTATAATTTTTAAGTATGCATCTAGATTAGTGTATTTTATAATCTATGCATGTACATGCACAATCTACACAAACTCTACCCCTGTACATGCTTATCGGCAACATATGTGCGATCATATCAAAATGTACACTTTTATGGTGGTCATTATTTTTTCAGAGGCTGTTTACATGCATAAGTGGCCAAGTAGGCATAAAATAACCCCTGGTATGTCTACAGTGCATTTTTCCCAAAGAGCTTAAAATCTGATTTTGGGCACAAAAGGTTTAAATGGCTTATAGGGTCATATCATTTGAGAGTTGGCCAGTCTTGAGTTGGTGGCTTTCATTTTCTCAGTACAGAATTGGCACATAGCAAACCAACCATGTGCATGAGTCTAGAGGCTTTTCATAACTACAGTCAGATTCATTCTCTGTAACCTGACTGGACCAACATTAGTCAGCCAGGACTAGGAGGTGTATAACATTTCTTCCATTCTTTGCTCTTCCTACTGGCAGAATTTATGATTATCCTGGTTTCTATGATCAGCTCTTGCTTTAGCACCTCCTGTTTTTAGTTCATTCTTGGTTATTCCTGCTCTTGCCTGCACCTTCTCCTGATCAGTTCTTGCATTCTGCCAGTTCCTGCACCCTGCTTTCAGACTGCTTCCTGGTTCTGATCTTTGGCTTAACTCAGACCTCCTTACTGACCTGAGTTGTTGTTTCTCCAGGTACTGTCCTTCATCCATATGAGCCAGATCTGTGGGTGCCAGTGGATGCAGAGAACCCCCAATATTGAAGACGCTCCTTCCTTGTGTCCAGGGAGGATAATTTGCATTGTATTTGGTACCCCCAATCATTTTCAAATATTGGCACATATATCCTCAGCTTATCTACTCTCTGAGCTTTTCCTTTAAGTCCACTGCTATTATCCTAAATTCCAAGTGATGTAACACAGACACTTCTTATGTTTTGAAGAAACTTTTGATATTTGTTTCTGATAACATTAATAGTTGTGATGTACTCCTGATGTGGGCTTTTAGTGCCGAAACATAACTGTGCCCAGTCCTGTGTTATGATAGCACAATTATTAATAAGTTGATGTGACTTTTACATATGAGACACTTTTCTTTTTTGTACCTCACTCCTTTTTACTGCTGCACTCATTCCTTGTTTTATTTCTACATATTCAACAGCTGCCAGTGACCATATAACTTAATTTGAATATTGGACCAAACAATAATTAAACTGGACCAGAGCAAATGGTCTTCTAGCCCAGTATTCTCTTTCTGATAGTGAAAAGCTTAAGGGGCATATGTTGAGTTTCTGCTTGCCAGCTGATAATTTCATTGGGTGTCCTCTGGTTCTTATGAGACAAAGTGAAAAATAGCTGTAGGAACTGAAGTATTTTAAAAAAAAAGTATTTAAAATAAGTCGGGTATTGTTCCTTCCTGCCACTGTTTTCCCTATTACACTTATAACCCCCCATTCATATCTGTTTTTATCCCTTTCTCTTGTACCATCTCAAGCTAGCACCTCCGAGCACATCTCAATATCTACCCCAAAGTGTCCTGGACTGATGAAATGAAAATTGAACTCCACACAAGATACCTTTTGGAGAAAAAAGGGTGAAGGATTCGGGAAAAAAAAATAAAAATAGAACATGCTGCCAACCATTAATCATGGGGATGCATCTGTTATACTTGGAGTCGTGTGGCAGCCATTGACCCTAGAAATACTGGAAGGAAGAATGTATTCAACTAAATATCTACACATTCCAGAAGCTAATGTTTCACCAATGGGTGAAAAAATTGAAGATGAAATGTGGTTATATACTTCAGCAAGAAAATGACTTGAAACATACCTCAAAATCAACCATGATTTGCTTACAGGAAAGAAATAAGGCGGCTTTAGAATGGCCTCCCTAGTCCCTAAATTTGATTAATATTGATAACCTTGCGAGGAGATCCAAAACATATCAAGCATGTAAGGAGACCTAAGAAAATGCCTGAGCTACAAGAGTTCTGCATGGAAGAGTGGGGAAATTTTCCAAAATCAATGGTGCTCATTTTCAGAGCAGATGGACATCTTAAAATACCTTTAAAAATGTCCATCTGCTAAAAAAAAAAGTCAAAATCCTGATTTTAGAAAGTCGGAATATTTCACACCACAGTTTGTCCCAATAGCAAGGGGGCATGTTGTAGGCGGGATCCACATGTAGGACCTCCAACAGGGATTTTCGAATGGGAAGAAATGTCCATGTCTAAAAAGAAGGATTTTTTTTTTTTTATCTAGACCTGTTTTAGTCAACTCCAAGTTACAAAGAGTTGCTCTAATTGAACAGCTGACCACTGGAGGGAATAAAACATGGCCCCTCCTTAATATCCCAATGGTTGCTGTCCCACTCCCTCTCTCCTGAAAGTGAAGCTAGGAAGGAAAACCAGGCTATGTGTCAACTGCAGGTTTTATGGTAATTCTGAACAAAGAAGTAAATAGGTCAGAGGAGTAGCCTAGTAGTTAATGCAGTGGACTGTATACCAGGGGACCCAAGTTCAAATTCCATTTCAACTCTTTTTTTTAAAAATAATTCTGAACCTTCGAGAAACAGAAAAATACCTACTGTACCTAAATGTATGACACCTGCAAGCCTGAAGGCTTTTGAAGTGATGTTCATTCAAGCACAGTAGATATTTTTCAAGTTCTGGAGGGGCCACACTAAGAAAAAAAAGAGTTATAGTGGAGTTTGAACCAGTGTGCCTTGGTTAACAGTCCACTGCACTAACCACTAGGCTACTCCTGTTACTCTATGGCTCTATTTTTGAAAATGATGCCAGACATTTATGTCCCTGGTTTTTGTCGTTCACAAGTTAGACATTTCACTTTGGAACATGGCTATTGTAAGGAGGTTGGAGGGTCTAAGCAGCTCAGGAGGAGGTATGGGGCCAGACTACATTCCCCACAAGGCCCTGAGAGAAGGGAGCGGGGTGGTAGGTCCCAAAACCCGGTAAGGCCCCCACGTGGAAGGGAGGGGGAAAAGGACTGGAGAGAGCAGCTGCGATGGCAGGCGAGGGCCAGAAGGGGGAGCAGGGATGACAAAGTACAATTACAGTCCATGTCAACTGGCTCTTCCTCCAAGCACTCCATTAACTCTGCCTCTCTGCTAGGCTGTTGGTTGGAGACCTCCTCCCCCTCCCAGGTGGAAGGAATCTTGTACTGATTTCTAACCCATATTGGTCAACTGGAGGAAGAGCCAGTTGACATGGACTGTAATTGTACTTTGGGGCAGAGTTGCAGGGACTGAAGGCAGTGGGTGGTCACAGGAGTCAATTAGCTGTGTTGTGGGCGGTGTACTGCCATTCTGCAACCACCCAAGCGGAAAGACTTTTAAAACTGAAACCCAGGCTGTTGAACTGGGGGAGAACTTGGATTTAAAGGGAAGTTTTTTCTTGTTGCTTTATTTTGGAAACTGAATGGGACTTTAACCCCTTGAACTGAGATTTTGTGGAGGAGGGGAAATAAACTGTTTGGAACTAAAAGCTGTGTTGTCTGGAAGGACTTTGTTTGTGGACTGCTAAAGGGAGCCTACCACCCCTGAAGGTTTGCTACCGGGATTACAGTTATTACACTATTCATTTGGGGGGGGGGGGGGGGTTCAGTGCAAAAATATCCATCTCACAGCCATAATCAAATAGGAAATCTGGACATGTTTCCTGTTTATGGCTGTGAGTTGGACTTTATTTTAATACTATGAGGTTTTTTGTTTTTTTTTTACTTAGAGGTTTTTTAGAAAATGCCCCTGAATAGTAATTACGCATTAAAAACTGCAGAAAGATGTCATGTAATATTGCAGTTAGACACCTTCATGAAAATCTACATATTAACTCTTTCAGATATATCATTTATTGCAAACTGACACCATGACGTTGTAGACCAGCACATTCAATTCTCTTTAGTTTTTCATGGCCGATGTAATTAGCAGTACTTGAAACCCTAATTAATATTAATAATATTGAGGCTCAAGAATTCCAAAGCTGTTAATCAAAACCTGGCTATGCTTAATCACTGCCACTGATAAGCAGTTACTTATGTACTGCAGTTTCTAAAGAATAATGCACTGTACTAGAAAAAATTCAATTAGCTTCCCATTCTTTTGCTTTAATTAAATGTAAAAAAATGTTTTTAAAAAAAAGTTATTGGTAACCCATAAGTGGAGGTTTGAAAAATCCCTTCAGCTTTCTAAGAACCATTTTCAGGGGTATATTTTGACAGGAGAATCACATCAGATTTTTTTTGGTTTGATAGTATTTTGGGCAAGTGAGAAGGTGAGCTCCATAGTGTTTTAAATACATCGATTCAATTAATAGGCATATATACGACTATCCAACTTTTAGGAAACATATGAAGTCCTTCTTGTTTGTCTAAGCTTTTGGTCCTCATTAAGAACTTTGTAATTGGATTAAGATGGCTCTGTTTTAGCCATACTGTAACAATCTTAGGGGCCCTTTTACCAAAGGGCAGTAGGGCTACCGCCAGTTTGGCAGAAGACAAATCAGCCCTACCACAGGGCTCACCCAGAAGTTCAGCAGTAGTTCCAGTTCTCCCATGTGCTATTTCCAGCACTAGAAAATACCTTTGTATTTTCTAGCGCCAGGGGGTATGCCCGGCAGTATGATTACAGCTGGAGCCCTCACCGCCTCCTAAATAAGTACATAAGTAATGTCACACTGGGAAAAGACCAAGGGTCCATCGAGCCCAGCATCCTAGCCACGACAGCGGCCAATCCAGGCTAAGGGCACCTGGCAAGCTTCCCAAACGTACAAACATTCTATACATGTTATTCCTGGAATTGTGGATTTTTCCCAAGTCTATTTAGTAGTGGTTTATGGACTTGTCCTTTAGGAAACTGTCTAACCCCTTTTTAAACTCTGCTAAGCTAACCGCCTTCACCACGTGCTCCGGCAATGAATTCCAGAGTTTAATTATGCATTGGGTGAAGAAATTTTTTTCCGATTTGTTTTAAATTTACTACACTGTAGTTTCATCGCATGCCCCCTAGTCCTAGTATTTTTGGAAAGCGTGAACAGACGCTTCACATCCACCTGTGCCACTCCACTCATTATTTTACATACCTCTATCATGTCTCCTCTCAGCCGTCTCTTCTCAAAGCTGAAAAGCCCTAGCCTCCTTAGTCTTTCTTCATAGGGAAGTCGTCCCATCCTCGCTATCATTTTAGTCGCCCTTCGCTGCACCTTTTCCAATTCTACTATAGGAGGCAGTAAGGGCACTAGCAGTAAATGGTTGTATGGCAAATTTTTAATTACCGAGATGCCATTTACTGGCCCTTTAATAAAACGGCCTTTTTACTGGCGGCAGTAAAAGATGGCCTCAGTGAGTGGCAATCCCATGCGCCAATGCCACTGCGGGCCACCTTTTACAGCCGATTGGTAAAAGGGTCCCTTAATGCTACTATATTAATTGCTTGCATTTTCAATGTTGTTATTTTGACTGTTTTAGTGGACTCTGTCTAGGACATTACAATGGAATATAAATCCAACAAATGACATGAAATAAGATACATACTTTTTTCATATATTTTATCATCTCTGTTGTTGAAAAGAATCTCCAGTGTCCTGTGGGTAAAAGTGTGTGTCATTGCTCCAAAATACATAGAAGGTGAAAAGTAGAACTGCAAAAACAACACAGTCAGTTCCCAGCCCTTAAAACACAAGGGAATTTTTCAATCACCATCAAGATCCTTAGGGCATAAGAGACTCGTATGCACTTTCCATTGTCATATGAATTCATTTCTTCTGGAACAGAATGAAAAACTGCAGGAAGCATAGATCAAAAGACAATGAAATGTACTTTTTTTCAGTTGTCTACAATGTGAATTAAGATATAGGTGCTGAAAAAAAATCTATGAATGAATTGGATCAGGGGACGTAAGGTTCAAGGTCTATCGTATTGCATCTTGAAGGAGTAGACTAGGCAGGACTTGTGGCTGTTTCCACAAACTAAAATTAATAAACAAAGGTGCCTCCTGTGTCCATTGTCTCTGTCCACACCCCATCCAGATGAGATTTAGAAACAAGATTCAAAAGCTGAAAATGTATTCATAAAATTATCTAATCATATAATGCATCACCTTCCAGATGCTCACCGAGGATAAAAACAAGGCAATTTGTAACCCACCAATCACCTGGCTAGATGTAGAATTAGCTAGGCTTGACTTTCTGCCTTAGTGGTGGTTAAACCATGGGGCCCCTGCCATCTTCAACCTAGGGTGCCCTCTCTGGTTTCTACCCTGCAACTTCCAGAAGCACCCAGGTGTTGCCCTTCCAATTGTCCACTGCGGTATCTGTCTCAATTACAAATTCAAAGACCCTAGCATGCCTAGTCACAATTCTTGCTTATAAGCTTGTATATACACATCACAGGCCCAGGATAACTGCAGTTAATGCAGATAAACTTAATACTACCTGTGGCATGAACTAATCTATGTTACTGAGGCAGTCTGGGCAGAGAAATCATATTTGTTAATTCTGTTTAATTTTGGTTCAGTCCTGGAAAGTGGTAGAATGCCATCTGGGTTTAATTACTCAGAAGTCTAGCTTTTGCTAGACTAGAGGTTAGAAAGGTCAGAGAGAAATGAAACTTTCTTTGTCCCTTTTTGAGTGATGGATTGTTAATGTTAGTTCAAAGGTATTATTTACCACATCTGGATGCCATTCTGAGCAAGGCATACTGGACAGTTTTGCAGGCAGTTTAAAAGATTAGACTGAATGATTGTTTAGAAGAAGATAGTTTAGATATAGATATTCTTGATAATTTAGATTTTGTCTTATAAGGAATTCTGATTTCTGCTTATTTTAAAATATGTTTTATTCTGTTTAATTAATAAGTTCTATTTCTATGTAGAATATCTTTTCAATTCAGTGTTACATCAGTGTCTGACTTTTCAAGTGAGATTTGTCTGCAGTTTAAGAGGTCATCATCTGGTTTGAATTATCCACAGTCCTAGCTAGGTGAAAGAGGTCAGGGAAAGTCTTGATTGATTATAGCTAAGTGTAGGACTGGCCTCCTGAAAGTAATAACAAACCATGTCTGTGTGCCATTAAGCAAGACTGGCCCCTTAGCCCCTCAATGAACCCAGCTCAAGTTATGAAGTTAACCGGGAATCTGATTATGTGAATAATAATAAAATGCAGGAGATAGGTGCCACATTGTCTAGTTTGAGAGGCCCCAGGTCATAGGTCAGTTTAGGAAATATCTCAAACCTATGTAACTGATATTTTTGAGTAAATGTGTAGTAATAATTAGTTCAAGACAGGGTAATCAATCTATTCTTTGCCATCTGGTGAGAAAGGGGGGCTAGAGGGGTTTAGGAATAATATAAAGGAGAGCAGAAGCAGCTTACATTAGAGAAGGAGCTGAGACGAGAGAGACAACAGACAGGAGAAGACAGGAGGCAGGATCCAGAGAGCTCAGAAGAAGAGACACAGAAGGACAGGACACAGAGAGAGCTAGAGCTGATGTCCTACTTTGTTTGCTGGCAAATAAAGAAGATTTCTCTCTCATTCTAGTGTGTGGTGTTTGACTCCTGAAGTACCACAGATTCTGCTAACAATAGTGGTAATTCCTGCAACATTACCTGCTGCATTAACAGTTAGTGCACAGCACCATACCATATGTTACATGCTAGGTGCAGTCTTTACCCCAATACAAGTTTGCAAGCTAATGCATGCATTTATTTATTTGTATTTAGCTCATGCCTTTCCAGTAGTAGTTCAAGCTACATTCAGGTACTGTAGGTCTTTCCCTGCACGTACTAAGAGGATAATTCTGTAAACGTACACCGATTTTTAGTCACCCAGAAGGGGCCTGTTTGGTGCCTAGCTTCCTTTATAGAAAACTAGTGTAAAAGGGGAAATACACATGTTTTAGACATGAATGCTTACCTCAGCCTTACAGCTGGTGTAAATGCTCGTGCCTAGATTACATGTGTATTCCTTAATTTGTGTGCATAATTGTGCACCCTGCTCGTGCTCCACCCAGAGTCTGCCCATGTGTACCCTCATCCTTTAGAGTACTAAGGGCAGGTGCAGGCAGCATAGGGGTGCGATGAGCAGTCACAGAGCTGTGGGCTCTGCCAGTACCCTGCACCTTCTGACATCAACTTCCCCTTCTGGGGCAGGAGACCGGCAGAGCCGACAGCCGTGCAAATGCTCAGTGCACCCCCTTGCTGGGAGGAAGTTGTGCTCTACCCCGGGTGGCAACTACAGTAGGTACGCCACTGCACTCATCTTCAAACTAAGGGGGCAATTCTATGACTGGCCCCTTTTAAGTGCCCCAATGCTGCATTGAGAGTGTCTCTTCTACAACTACATCTGGGTGTCTGGATTCTATTATAGAATTCTAGTATAAACCTACATTGACACACCCATTCATGCCAGGGTGGCATACATGTGCAACTTACAGTATTCTGTATGTTGCACGTGTAAATAGCAGCCCTGCCCATTCCCCTCCTATGCTCCACCTGTGTATACACCCTTGCAGTTAAACCCACCCTTATAGAATAGTGCATAGTACACTCACGCACGACACACTTTTCTGTGTACTAACTACATACACTCAGTTACAGAACTTTCACGTGCCGCTGCATTTAGGCATCATTTTATAGAATAGCTTATAGCCAGAAAACTAGCATTTATGCACAAATATGCGTATATTCTCGTATTTTGGTCAATTGTTTGTGTTCTTGGTGCTCTCCTTATGGAATTACCGCTTATCCCCCAGATTCTATATTTATGGCACCTAAAAATCCACACAGAAACTGAAGTGTATTCTATAACAATACGCATAACTTAACTGGTTAACTAGTTAATCAGCGCTGTTAGTTGAATGGTAACAAGCAATTATCAGCACTAATTGGCATTAATTCAGAACTCGCTATGTGTATTCTTTAACATGGTGCACCTAAATTCTAAGTCACATAGAGGGGCATAATCGAACAGGGCGCCCAAGTTTTCCTGAGGGCATCCTCGCAGGACGTCCTCGCGAAGGGGCGGGAAAACCCATATTATCGAAACAAGATGGGCGTCCATCTTTCGTTTTAATAATACGGTTGGGGATGCCCAAATCTCAACATTTAGGTCAACCTTAGAGATGGTCATCCTTAGAGATGGCCGTCCCCGGTTTTCAAAGATAATGAAAACCGAGGACACCAATCTCAGAAATGAACAAATCCAAGCCATTTGGGCATGGAAAGAGCCAGAATTCATAGTGCACTGGCCCCCCTCACATGCCAGGACACCAACCGGGCACCCTAGGGAGTAACTGCAGTGGTCTAAATTGATCCCAGGTGCATAGCTCCTTTACCTTGGGTGCTGAGCCCCCCAACCCCCCCCCCCAAAACCCACTACCCACAACTGTACACCACTACCATAGCCCTAAGGGGTGAAGGGGGGCACCTACATGTAGGTACAGTGGGTTTGCAGTGGGTTTTGAAAGGCTCACATTTACCACCATAAGTGTAACGGGTAGGGGGGGATGGGCCTGGGTCTACCTGCCTGAAGTGCACTGCACCCACTAAAACTGCTCCAGGGACCTGTATACTGCTGTCATGGAGATGGGTATGACATTTGAGGCTGGCATAGAGGCTGGAAAAAATATTTAAAAAGTTTGTTTTTAGGGTGGGAGGGGGTTGGTGACCACTGGGGGCGTAAGGGGAGGTCATCCCTGATTCCTTCCGGTGGTCATCTGGTCAGTTCGGGCACCTTTTTGAGACTTGGTCGCAAGAAAAAATGGACCAAGTAAAGTCGGCCAAGTGCTCGTCAGGGACACCCTTCTTTGTTCCATTATCAGCCGAGGACGCCCATGTGTTAAGCCTGCCCCAGTCCCGCCTTCACTATGCTTCCGACACGCCCCTGTGAACTTTGGTTGTCCCTGCAACGAAAAGCAGTTGAGGACGCCCAAAATTGGCTTTCGTTGCACCTTGAGTACTGTGTTCAATTCTGGTCGCCGCACCTCAAAAAATACATAGCGGAATTGGAAAAGGTGCAGAGAAGGGTGACAAAGATGATATAGGGGATGGGACGATTTCCCTATCAGGATAGGCTGAAGAGGCTGGGGCTCTTCAGCCTGGAGAAAAGGCGGCTGAGGGGAGATATGATAGAGGTCTATAAGATAATGAGTGGAATGGAGCGGGTCGATGTGGAGCGTCTGTTTATGCTTTCCAAAAATACTAGGACAAGGGGGCATGTGATGAAGCTGAAGTGTGGTAAATTTAAAACGAATCGGAGAAAAATTTTCTTCACTCAACACCTAGTTAAACTCTGGAATTCGCTGCCGGAAAAGGTGGTTAAGGCGGTTAACGTAGCAGATTTCAAAAAAGGGTTGGACGGCTTCCTGGAGGAAAAAGCCATAGAATGTTATTGAATGGATGAGGGAATAATACAGTATTTCTAGGATGGGCGGGACTAATTGCTTGTTCTTTAGGCCGCTGTCAGTGACAGGGTGCTGGGTTCGATGGACCCTTGGTCTATCCCTGCATGGCAATGCTTATGTACTTATAAGGACACCCATCTCCCGATTTGTGTCGAAAGATGGGCGCCCTTCTCTTTCGAAAATAAGCCTGATAGTTGAAAAGGGGGCATGGACAGGGGTAGAGTGTGGGCATTTCTAAAATCTATGCACATTATTTTAGAATACACCCAATCTGCTCCTAATTTAGGCATTGGGATTTACACCAAGTAAAACGTGGCCTAAATGGACATGACCAAATTTAGTTACATGGCAAGATGCTTGGTGTATTCTGTATACCACGTGGAAATTTAAGTCTATTCTATAAAATTTAGGCCTACTTTAGAGAATATGCCTAGGCATAATTCTTTTCTGCATGGATTTTTCAGGCGCCATATACAGAATCTAGACCTTTGTGTCTAGCCATTAGTGTAGGTGTACACTAAATCCTGCATTAACTGCTTAATCAATGATAAGTATATTTGTACTTTAAGATAAAGGGCTGAAATATTGTGTAACTGGATAACTTGACCTGGACCAGATTGAACTGTGAGCTCTATTAACTGAACCTGCTTAATTATTTTGAACCAGAGATCCCTATGTGTTTGTGGAGGAAGAGAGCCTGTGTCCTGAACAGTATAAGCTGGGACAGCCTCCTATTTTTGTTAAAATGTACTCTGAGCATAGTGTGGGTTTATCCATACAGAGAACCCTGACCTGGCAATTTTGTGAGTAATCTATGACTCTGTTTCCAGTCTCTGCAGCTGCCCAAAATATCAGTAAGAAGCAGCCAGAGGAACAAAACTATGTAAACCTGTCTGTTTATTTTATGGGCAGTGGACTTCTCAGATTAAGTGGGGCTGCAGGTGACTCCAGAGGTGGATACACAAACATGTTTAGTAGTGTCTGTGGCTAAAACACTCAAATCTCCTCAAAATTGTTCCCTCAAGATCACAGACTGCCTAAGGATTCCCCAATGACTGATTATTTATTTAGTACAAAAATCTCTGGCAGGCACCATAATGCCACTTTACAAGAAAAAGAAAGGAGGCTGGTGTATAAATATGAATCCAATTTCTTTAATCCTTCACAGTTGCCAAAATATATACAGTAACAAGGATATGAAAATGATGAAACAGCAGTCCATAAAATAAAGGAAAAGTAGTTGCAATTTAGTATCAAAAGATGCCCAAAGTACGAGTATTAGCAATTCTTGGTCTCCTGAGATGCGCTCTCCCCTACGTTCTCAAGCATCTCTCACACTTCTCAGCTAGATGGTTATTGCACCCTTCTGCAAGCTCTTTTTTTTCTCCATATCAGAATGGTTCGCAACCACTCTACTAAATCTCCCTTGTGATACTCAGTCAATAGGGCCTAGGTGAGGTCCTGGTTTTCAGTCCTCTCACTCTTGGTATGTAATGCTATTCCCTGTGCTTCAACTGTACCTCTCTCCATTCTCTATGACTTATGGCTCTATGCTCCCCATTGCTTCCCTTCTCTTGGATTTGGGAAAGCCCAGGGTTCACCATGATTTGGGCTCTACCTTGTGTCTCATTAAGGGTTCACCCATCTTTCGACACAAATTGGGAGATGGGCGTCCTTCTCTCAGGGTCACCCAAATCAGCATAATCAAAAGCCGATTTTGGGCGTCCCCAACTGCTTCCCGGGGGGCGTCAGAGGCTTAGTGAAGGTGGGACTGGGGCGTGCCTAACAGATGGGCATCCTCGAGTGATAATGGAAAAAAGAAGGGCGTCCCTTATGAGCACTTGGCCGACTTTACTTGGTCCATATTTTGTTATGACCAAGCCTCAAAAAGGTGCCCGAACTGACCAGATGACCACCGAAGGGAATCAGGGATGACCTCCCCAGATTCCCCCAGTGGTGACTAACCCCCTCCCACCCTGAAAAAAAGAACTTTGCCAGCCTCAAATATCATACTCAGGTCCATCGCAGCAGTATGCAGGTCCCTGGGGGGGGGGGGGGGGGGAGGTGTGTGTGTCAGCGGAGGCATAGCGAAGGCGTGGACGTCTTTCTTTCAAACATTTTGGACGTGCTGAACTGCCCCCCCCCCCCCACAAGGATGGCCAAATTTCAAGGGAGTGGCATGGAGGAGTGACCTAGTGGTTAGAGTACTGGTCTTGCAATCCAGAGGTGGCCAGTTCAAATCCCACTACTGCTACTTGTGATCCAAAATCCACATAAATAAATAAATGGGGTGTCCAAGGCATAGTAAAGGCATGAATGTCCTTCTCACAAAAACATCCACATTTTGGACATCCTCAACTGCCCGTCGTCCCTGACAAGCACTTGGACGTTTTCACCTGGACATGTCTTTTTAAGGTTGTATACGGCTATTATACAAGCAGCTTGTCTGCGTGTATGAAGCTGCCTCATTCGCAGAGCAGCCACGCATAACGCTTGGCTGCTCTGCACTGGCTTCCCCTCCTTAGGAAGGAAATAATGTGCAAATGAGCTAACAGCGAGCAGCTCATTTGCATGCGATTTCCTTCATGCATGCCCGTTCCTTTTCAAATCGCTAAGGGATCGGTAAGGGAAGGGCTTTTTCCGTTCAGTTAGTGCATCAGTTAGTCCACTGTAGTGCCTCCTAGGGTGCCCGGTTGGTGTCCTGGCATGTCAGGGGGACCAGTGCACTACGAATGCTGGCTCTTCCCACAACCAAATGAGTTGGATTTGATCATTTTTGAGATGGGCGTCCTCGGTTTCCATTATTGCCGAAAACCGGGGACAACCATCTCTAAGGTCGACCATCTCTAAGGTCATAAGTACATAAGTACTGCCACGCTGGGAAAAGACCAAAGGTCCATCAAGCCCAGCACTCTGTCTCCGACAGTGGCCAATACAGGCCCCAAGAACCTGGCAAAAACCCAAAATTTAATAAGGATCAATGGACTTTTCCTTCAGGAATCTGTCCAGACCCCCTTTAAACTCAGCAAGGCCAGCTGCCATCACTACCTTCTCCGGCAATGAGTTCCAGAGTCTAGCCACACGCTGAGTAAAGAAAAACTTTTTCCGATTTGTTTTAAACCTACCACATTCTAATTTCATCTTGTGTCCCCTGGTTCTATTATTATTAGAAAGCGTAAACAAACGCTTCACATCTGTCCGCTCTACCCCACTCATTATTTTGTAGACCTCTATCATATCACCCCTCAGCCGCCTTTTCTCCAGGCTAAAGAGTCCTAGCTTTCTTAACCTCTCCTCCTAAGGTAGTCGTCCCATCCCTTTTATCATTTTCGGTGCCCTAAATATTGAGATTTGGGCGTCCCTGACTGTATTATCGAAATGAAAGATGGATGCACATCTTGTTTCAATAATACGGGTTTCCCCGCCCCTTTACGGAGCCATCCTGCGAGGATGGCCCCAGGAAAACTTGGGCGCTCCGTTCGATTATGCCCCTCCATGTAATCCAGAAAAATGACCCTTTATGACCAACCCCTCCTCTGATGGCATTCGGTGTTCTAAGAAGCAACTTTCAAGCCATACTCAAAGTCAACTGGGTTGTGGAAAATCTTGAGTCATAGGTACAGAGTTCTGGACAGACTTTACTGATACCAAGTATCCAGAGCTGTTTCATAACAATCAAGAGAAGCTTCAAGAGTATGTTGATGGATGCTTTTACTGATATTGCAGACACATGTATAACCACAGTGATTAACTGATTTATAAAGTTTTATATACCTCTCATGTGAAAACGTATTCAAGACGGTTCACAACTAAGCTAAATACTCAGCAAAGGTGGTGAGAGCCAATATTGTGACATATCTTAAGCATATATGACACAAATATAGAGGGCAGTGGTAAAAAAGAAGGGTAAGAGGCTGGGTACAAAAACTGGGGAAGAGGAAGTGCCTGGATATTGTTTTTAAGAATGGGAACCTTATGTTCATCTGTACCCAGAATAGCACAGGACCCATAGCAAGATCAAGATTGACTTAGATAGAGTGATAGCCTGCATGTGGCCAAGCTAGTATGGATGGCAATTGGGCACTATTCTTATCTAAAGTTCAATGAATGGGAACTGGCTTAGATAAAGGGTGATATCCTGCAAATGGTAAAGCTAGTATGACTGGCAGCTGGGCGCTATTCTTATCTAAAGCACATTAAATGGGAACGAGTGGGTAGAATGCATTATTACCTGCTCTCATCTACATTATTACCATACTACATGTTGTTGACAAATTCAAGGATCTTTTATGCAACGTAATATAATATTTATTTATTTATTACATTTGTACCCCACATTTTCCCACCTATTTGCAGGCTCAATGTGGCTTACGGAGTATGGTTATGACATAATCATTCCATTATGTCAGATACATTTAGTGGTGTGCAAAGATTAAGTAAGGCAAGAGAGATGGCAGGTGTTAGTCAGGGTGGGAGGTAAGGTAATTTTGTAAGGCTATGGGTTCTCTTTGTAAGCCTTATGGAAGAGATGTGTTTTCAGAGATTTGCGGAAGTTATTTATTTTGTCAATAGCTTTCAGGGATGTAGGTAGTGCATTCCACAACTGCGTGCTCATGTAGGAGAAGGTGGTGGCATGTATTAGCTTGTATTTTAGTCCTTTGCAGCTGGAGAAGTGCAGATTAAGAAATTTGCGGGATGATCTTATGGCATTTCTAGGAGGTAGGTCCACAAGGTTTAGCATGTTGCTTGGGGCATCTGCATGAATGATTTTGTGTACAATCGTGCAAATCTTGAACGCGACGCGTTCCTTGAGTGGGAGCCAGTGAAGTTTCTCTCTTAGGGGTTTTGCACTTTCATATTTAGTTTTTCCAAATAGGAGTCTGGCAGCGGTATTCTGAGCTGTTTGAAGTTTTTTGATAAGTACATAAGTACATAAGTACATAAGTAGTGCCATACTGGGAAAGACCAAAGGTCCATCTAGCCCAGCATCCTGTCACCGACAGTGGCCAATCCAGGTCAAGGGCACCTGGCACGCTCCCCAAACGTAAAAACATTCCAGACAAGTTATACCTAAAAATGAGGAATTTTTCCAGTCCATTTAATAGCGGTCTATGGACTTGTCCTTTAGGAATCTATCTAACCCCTTTTTAAACTCCGTCAAGCTAACCGCCCGTACCACGTTCTCCGGCAATGAATTCCAGAGTCTAATTACACGTTGGGTGAAGAAAAATTTTCTCCGATTCGTTTTAAATTTACCACACTGTAGCTTCAACTCATGCCCTCTAGTCCTAGTATTTTTGGATAGCGTGAACAGTCGCTTCACATCCACCCGATCCATTCCACTCATTATTTTATACACTTCTATCATATCTCCCCTCAGCCGTCTCTTCTCCAAGCTGAAAAGCCCTAGCCTTCTCAGCCTCTCTTCATAGGAAAGTCGTCCCATCCCCACTATCATTTTCGTCGCCCTTCGCTGTACCTTTTCCAATTCTACTATATCTTTTTTGAGATACGGAGACCAGTACTGAACACAATACTCCAGGTGCGGTCGCACCATGGAGCGATACAACGGCATTATAACATCCGCACACCTGGACTCCATACCCTTCTTAATAACACCCAACATTCTATTCGCTTTCCTAGCCGCAGCAGCACACTGAGCAGAAGGTTTCAGCGTATCATCGACGACGACACCCAGATCCCTTTCTTGATCCGTAACTCCTAACGCTAATGGTTTGTTCTTTGCAGCCGGCGTACAGTGCGTTACAGTAGTCCAGATGGCTTATTACCATTGATTGTACCAGAGTACGGAAGATATATCTTGGGAAGAAAGGTTTTACTCTTTTGAGTTTCCACATGGAGTGGAACATTTTTTTCGTTGTGTTCTTCACGTGAGCATCTAGTGTGAGGTTTAGGTCAATGGTGACTCCGAGAATTTTTAGATTTTGTGCGACGGGAAGAGAACAGTATGGTGTGGTTATTGTGGAGTAGTTGTTTTTGTTGTGTTGTGAGGTTTATGTTTTCTCTGCGTTGAGTTTCAGCTGGAATGCATCCGCCCAGGAGTGCATAATTTTGAGGCTTTGGTTGATCTCGTTGGTGATTTAGTTTAGGTCATGTTTGAATGGGATGTAAATCGTGACATCGTCTGCATATATGTAAAGATATAGGTAAAGATTTCTAACCCATATTTACCCAAACAACACAATTAAATCCCATTAGAGTGATCATTTAACAATCAGCCACACTTTTTCATACAAAAACACATAAAGTGTAACAAAAAAATAGACCATTACCATAACTTTATTACTTTTTCACAGTTAAATCAAGAAACCATATCCCATGGTATATCAGCTCACTGTATTCCTACTTCATAATTTGTTCCCTAAACCATGTCTTGAGATCCTGACAAAATAAAAGGTAATTCATTTCAAATCTCGCTGTTCCTGGATGTTTATTCAGGATTTAAAGCTGCTCCCACATACATATAGGTTTTATACAAGTGCTCATTTTGGGCAGAGCTTTACAAGAGGGATTAAGGGGGGTCTCACCCTTAATCTCCCAGTGTTTTCCCCTCCAAAATGGATAGTGAAGAAAGTTTGCAGCCCTGTGCTTAATTGGAGGCAATCATATGTTTATGTTTCTAAAATGGCAGACATACATGTGTAAGTGTGGGCACTTAAACATGTAAGATCTGAAACAGCCTTTTGAATGTGTAAGTGCAGACACTGAACATGTGTTCTCCACTGATGCTAGCAATTGTAAAATGGTTGCTCCTGCAGCATGTAGCTGTTACATACATGTCCATTTCTGCAAGTATTTTAGAAGAGACTTTATGTTGGCAAATCCATTTGTAAACTACAACTGGAAATGGACATAACCAGACTGGAATGTATCAACTCCAATTTGTATGTTCTATCCAAAATGAGGCTAGAAATTCACAAGAAAAATAAAAAGTACTAATTTTCTTTGTATATTAGTCCAATTGCAAACTATTTAAAAAATGCTTGTCTGCCTAGCTTAATCATTAACAGTAATTCATCTTTTGGACAGGTCCAGTTATTGGATGCTGATACAAGAGTGATGGGAGAGAGAACAAGTTTATCACCCAGACTTTACAAGCATCACAGAAGAGAGCAAAATCAGAGAGTGAAGTGCCACTTGACTGGAACACTTAAGTTCTCTTTACAAAATGCAACTCTTGACAAACTGCACGGTCTGCCATACTTACTAAAATAAGGATACAATATCTGGTTGAAAGCATCTTAATCTCGCTCATTTATCAAGAATTTTGAAGAGTCAAATTTGTCTTGCAAGAAATGTTACCGCTACTTCATTCCTCCCCAATCATCTTCAGTGCAATGATGCCAGATTTTTTTTTCTACATCTCAATACACTTCTTTCCTTCCCCTGTCCATACATACCACAGAAAGGTTTAGAATAATTTGGAACATGAAGCATGACAAATACAATCAAAAATTTTCTTTTTTATACATAAAAAGGCTCTAATCAATATTCCAAGTAGTGCCAAGAGCACTGTGGAATTCTGGGACCTGAGCGAGTTAGATGTTTTTGAACTTAATCATAGGTTTAATCATACAGATAAAGAAATACATCACTGAAAGATAACTAACAAATAAAAGTGTCTTGGTGGTAAAGAACATTAAGAAGCCAAGTGGTGTTCCTTTTCCAAGTAATCCAGGAAAGACACGAGTAGGTTCCATAGAACAGGGAGAGTGTTTTACCACGGGGGGGGGGGGGGGGGGGGGGGGGAATTGTAGACCATCTCCTTCATGAGGCACACTGAACAATGGATAGAGACACTGAGGGGCATAATCGAAAGTGGGTGTCCATCTCCGTGGGCGGCCATGCGAAGGGGCGGGACAAACCGTATTTTCGAAAAAAGATGGGCGCCCATCTTTTTTTCGTTAATACGGGTTGTGCGGGGCAAATGCCTAGGATTTGGGCATTTTTGCGCTGGGCGCTATCGGTTTTCAGCGATAATGGAAACCAAAGGCACCCAGCTCAAAAATGAACAAACCCAAGGCATTGGGTCGTGGGAGGGGCCAGGATTCGTAGTGCACTGGTCCCCCTCACATGCCAGGACAACCAACTGGGCACCCTAGGGGGCACTTTTACAAATTAAAAAAAAAAAATTAAAATAGCTCCCAGGTGCTTAGCACCCTTCCCTTGTGTGCTGAGCCCCCCAAATCCCCCTAAAACCCACTGCCCACAAGTCTACACCATTACCATAGCCCTAAAGGGTGCAGGGGGACACCTACATGTGGGTACAGTGGGTTTTGGGGGGGGGGGGTTGGAGGGCTCAACATTAACCAGCACAAGTGGAACAGGTAGGGAGGAATTGGCCTGGGTCCGCCTGCCTGACATCCACTGCACCCACTAACAACTGCTCCAAGGGACCCGCATACTGCTGTCAGGGAGCTGGGTATGACATTTGAGGCTCGCATACAGGCTGTCAAAAAAAGTTTTTAAACTTCTTTTCTGTGGTGGGAGGGGTTAGTGACCACTGGGGGAGTCAGGGGAGGTCATCTCCGATTCCCTCCGGTGGTCATCTGGCCAGTTGGGGCACTTTTTTGGGACTTGGGTCATGAAAAAAAGGGTCCAGCAAAAGCGACCCAAATTCTCGCTTCTGCCGCCTTTTTTTTTTTTCGATTATCAGCCGAAGGCGCCCATCTCTCCTCGGCCGATAAACATGCCACAGTCACGTCTTCACCACGCCTCTGACACGTCTCCTGTCAACTTAGTTCGTTCCCCGCGACAATATGGAGTTTTAATCATTCTGACCAACATTTGAAAAGTCATCACAGTTTTATGTAATACATACTATCCAACCCAGATGAAATTTACAAGGGGATGGTGATCAGTCTGCTGCAGTTAAATGACAATGCAAATATAATTCCATAGGATTCCATTCTCCCAATCCAAGGAGCTACCCCCATATGGCGTGTGCAGGGACTTTGCATGCAGAATACAGTTTTGGAACTAGCTTCTCTCCCTCTACAGACTGGGAGACTCAGAGGCGTATTTTGACTTACAAAGTTCCATAGTAACCTATGGAACTTTATAAATCTATATGCTTTGAAAATGAGCCTCTGTGTGTCAAAACTGTTTCTCTGCAGAAAGAAAAGAATAGCCTGACATTCTTGAGCAGAAATGATGACAGCCAAAAAAACCCCAAGGCCACACACAAAATGCAATTGTACTAGGTCTTGATGATAGCAGAATGAGAGCAGAAATTTTGTGCTAATTTTGCACTTGCAGTTTCCAATAGAAGGGACTGAAAAGTAAAATGCATAGGGTAGAGAAGGATGAGATAGCTCAAGCCAACTGGCACAGGGTCGCAGAACCTACTACTACCACCAGTCAGCGAAATCAGATCAAGGTACCAAGGTTAGTACTAAACCAGAAGTGACCTATATGAAATCAGCTTGTGCTCATTTAATTTCCCAGTGGATTGGGAGCAAGTGCAAAGTGATGCATGTGGGAAAGAGGAACCCGAATTATAGCTACATAATATAGGTTCCACGTTAGGAGTCACCGAAAGATATCTAGGTGTCGTCGTTGATGATACGTTGAAAACTTCTGCTAAGAAAGAAAATAGAATGTTAAGTATTATTAGGAAAGGAATGGAAAACAAAAACAAGGACGTTATAATGTCTTTGTATCGCTCCATGGTGCGACTGCACCTCGAATATTGTGTTCAATTCTGGTCACCGCATCTCAAAAAGTATATAGAGAAATTAGAAAAGGTGCGGAGAAGGGCAGTGGCGTACTAAGGGGGGCGGTGGGTGCGGTCCGCCCCGGGTGCATGCCGCTGGGGGGGGGGGGGGTGCCGCGATCCTGTCCACTACGTTCGTTCTGTGCTCCCTCTGACCCAGAACAGGTTACTTCCTGTTCCTGGGCAGAGGGAGCATGGAAACGAACGAAGCGGACAGGCACGCGGCACCCCCCCCCCAGTGGCGTGCACCCGGGGGGGTTCTTTCGCCATGGGGGTGTCCTTTCGCCGAGGGGGGGGGTCGCGCTGCACCCGGGGGGCAGGGTGCATCGGCGATCCGCCCCGGGTGTCAGCCCCCCCTAGGAATGCCACTGGAGAAGGGCGACAAAAATGATAAAGGGGATGGGATGACTTCCCTATGAGAAAAGGCTAAAGCAGCTAGGACTCTTTAGCTTGCAGAAAAGACGGCTGAGGGGAGATATGACAGAGGTCTATAAAATAATGAGTGGAGTAGAAAGGGTAGACGTGAAGCATCTGTTTACTCTTTCCAAAAAATACTAGGACTAGGGGGCATTCAATGAAGCTACAAAGTAGTAAATTTAAAATGAATTGGAGAAAATTTTAGCTTAGCGGGGTTTAAAAAAGGTTTGGATGACTTCCTAAAGGAAAAGTCCATAAACCATTACTAAAATGGACTTGGGGAAAACCCACTGCTTATTTCTGGGATAAGCAGCATAAAATGTTTTGTACTTTTTTGGGATCTTGCCAGGTATTTGTGACCTGGATTGGCCACTGTTGGAAACAGGATGCTGGGCTTGATGGACCTTTGGTCTGTCCCAGTATGGCAATACTTATGTACTTATGGTACCTACATCTGAAAATCCCCATCGCAAATTTGCAATAATTGGCCACATTTCTCAGCAATGAGTAAAATTAATGAGTAGGCTTGGAGACTAAACTGCCCACTCACTCTTAGAGGTAAGTTCTCCAGAGCACATTTGCAAGTGAGGAAGCCTGCAATGCTGTCAAACTCTCACAAGTGTTAAATAAAATCAAAATCTATGTATAGTAAGAATTTTTCTTTCCTGCAAATATAGAGACCCTAAAGTTCTACTCCCTTAAGGACTTGCAGAGACATCTAGTGGCTCTACCTGAGAATTGCTTTTCGTCTTTTGATGTTAGAATAATCTCAAAGTGGAGATCCACTGAGACTGTGGTGGAAGGGCCTTGGCAGCAGGCAGAAGTTTAGATGCCCGGACCATCAGTTACCTGAATAAGGCTCTCCAGGGTATATTCTGGCATCTGTGCCATGGCCCGCGGCCGGTGCCTGAAGGGGTGTGACCAAAGGGGCAGGTTCTGGCCCTTTGGAGCCAGGAGCATGTCACTCTGCTCCTTTCTATGGGGAAATGGAAAGGAGTGAGGACGAAGTCCTCTCAGATGACAAAGGAACTATGGATTTTCACTTGCAGCAGTTATCGATGTTGGGATTGACACAGTGAGTACTACCTCCTCTCATGATGTTTCCCTATCTTCCGGGGGTCCTCCCCCTCCCCCACAGCCTGCTCTGGTGTGAGAAAAAGATGGTGCCACTGAGGAAGTGAGCACCTGGGACCTTTCGGGTTCACTCCTGCTGGATTCTCCTTCTTCTCTGCATGCTCCAGTAGTGAAACTGCATTTACCAGTGCCTTTGCACGTTTCTTCTTCCTCTTCATTAAATATAGAAGAGCCATCGTTGGAAGATATTTTAACTGTAATGAGCACAGTGGAGAAAATTCTGTAGGACAAATTAAAATGCTTTAGTACTTTTACAAAGGAAGGAGCTTTAAAGATTAAGGATCATGACTATAGGATTATTAATCTGGAGACTCAGTTAGATAAAGTGGATATAGCCGTTTCAAATTCTCAAGCACTCTACACCTGCCCAGAACAGCTGTTGATTGGCTATTTACATTGTAGTTTTCAGGCTCAACTACCTCCCTACCCTGAACCGCACCTTCACTGCGCGCAGGGCTCGCTGCCTCTTCCCTCCCATTCACCTTGTCCCTGCAGCACAGTCTTGCTCCCTCCCTCCCATTGTACCTCTGCTGTGCTTGCACTAATAAAATATTATGGGAGACATGCGGGTCCTGGCTCTCTGCAACGCCACTAGTGCTTCCTGCTCAGGGTGTTGATTTTTTTCTAGGAAGGACCTTGTGTGACCCCCCTGGAGGTTAGCTTGTAAACATACTAGATTCTGTGGACCAAATTGTTAAGAATACTTTTTACTTTGTAGTAAAAAAGTAGTTTTAAAAGGTGTACTTTAATACATTTACTTGAGTATTTTTTATAAGACTTTCTGGGACCCTTTTACAGAGCGGCTATAAGCCCAATGCGGGCTTACTGCTCACAATTATGGGTCCATCACCGGCCAATGCAGCAGCCGGAGGTAGTTCCAAGTCGAGTGCGTGACATTTCCAGGGGGAAAAAACCCCAGAAATGGTTGGTATGGCGGTAACCTGGTGGTAATTGGGCATCGCAGCGCGCTATCTGGTTACCGCTGGGTTACCACAGGAGCCGTTACCGCCACCTCAATTGGTGGCGGTAAGGGCTCCCTGCCACAGCCACACTGTAAGAGTTTTCTTACTGCATGGCCATTTTGTTTTTGGAGCTTTTTACCCACTGTGGTGAAAAGGGCTTGGGCACGTGGGAAAAACAGCCCCCTCCGCTACTGCAGGGCTCTTTTCCCGCAGCTTGGTAAAAGGATCCCTCTACCTTTATTTCACTACTTTTGAAGCCAGTACTTTTTTTTACTTAAGTACTTTAAAAAAAGTAACAACCCCATCTCTGCACACTTTTTGGCACCACTAGAAAATTTTAAGCTCTATGTGAAAGAGATTTTGCAGTTGCCTAAAGATTCCTGTTTCTTGCCTAAATCTTCTAGAGTTCCTAGTAAGAAGGGAGGGGCCTGTGATAATTTAAGCTCACTTGACAGTTGGTATCTACCTAAGGGCCTCTTTTATCAAGCCAAGCTAGCAGTTCCAATGCGGCAATGCCAACAGAGCCCATTCGAAATGAATGGGTTTGTCGCCATTACCGCACCAGGAGCTGCTAGCATGGCTTGATAAACAAGGCCCTAAGTTTCTCGAGTCATCTCAGAAACCTATTACTAAAAGAGCTACAATGTTGGTTTCCTTTTATTTGGAGGAACATAAGAAACTTATTTTGAAAGCATATTTTCCAAAAAGAGCAGTTTCTTTTTATGGTCAAAGAATTATAATCTTCCCAGATGTCCCCAGATCCACTCAGCTTAGGCATAAAGCTTCCCCTTCAGCTAAAACCAAGGGTCCTGGCTTTAAGGGATTCATTCTTTTTGAAATTTCCATGTAAGTGTTTGGTGACATCAGGGGAGAAGTCATATTTCCCTGGATCCAACTAATTTGGAAAAATTTTAATTGGAGAAGGAAGTCTTGAAGTAATGTGGATGGTGTTTTTTTTCTATTTGGGTTGGGCAAATTGGGTTTGAATATGTTTAATGCGGGACCTGCTGTTTTCTCTTTTCTTTCTTGAACGTTTTATTGTCTGTCACTAGTGTGGTATTTTGGGATCTTCGTGATGTGGACTAGTATGCTATTTTGATTTTGTAATTTTGGTTATTCTGTATAAGTATTTTCTTGCATTTTGCTAATTATATGTTGATTAATATAATATTAAAGGTTTCAAAAAAAAGGAATAATCTTGAAGAAGAGTAGTTTTTCTTATCAGACACTGACAGTGATATGCTAGGACACCTCTTGGAAGGAAACTCTGTTGGTATAAATACCCAGCCCAGTTTTAAATCCCTTGTCTTTGGTTCCAGCTTCCTCATTGCAATGAGGGGCTTGGCTCTTGCCTCCCTAACTGATGTCCACATAACTAAGAGAGAAGAGGGTCTCTGGCTTGCACCGCCACTGCATCTGGAGTGAAAAGGAGCTGCTGCATTTGCCCCTGGTGATAACTGAAACAAGGAACTAGTTCATCAAGGAGAGAGGATGAAAGAGTTAAAAGAACAAACATGAATGAGATAAAAAAAAGAGGGCTATAAACAAGTCCAAAAGAAATATGCAAGGCCTCAGAAGCCCAGTAGCTGAGTAACCATTGGGAAGAGACCACCTACCAAGGACTTTGTACTCCACCTAACTGAAAGAGACTTAAAGAGCAGCTTGCTTCAGAAGAAGGGGTCTAGGGAGAGAGTAAAGCTGTAGAAAGACTTTCACTAGGAAGCCCCTGTGGGCCACACAGAAATATAAGTGATCTTCCAGACCTGTTGGAGTGCTACATGACTATCCTACCAGGTATAGGAGCATAAGTGAATCTCTTAACTGTGAATTCTGACATCAGTAAATTAACACATTTTCCTAGGATGTTATTTTTTGCATATGGCTAACAACTGCTCCTATGTCTGTGACTAGACCCCACTGTTACAGCAAGCAATTTTTTTTCTATCAGGACAGTGCTACATCTCCTCAAACTGAAAAACATAGGCAGATCTCCAAAGGATTTTGAGAGAACACTCAGGAATGTCATGTAATAACATAACAATAGCCATACTGCGCTAGTGGTTCCCTGTGCGGTACTGCTTTGAATGGGCTTCATTGGAATTGCTGTGCAGGAACCACTAGCGTGGCTTGATAAAAGACACCCTGAGTGTCCCCTAGTCTTTGTACTTTTTGAAAGAATGAAAAATCGATTCACTTCTACTTGCTCTACACCTCTCAGGATTTTATAGACCTCACTCATATCCTCCCTCAACCATCTCTTTTCCCAGCTGAAGAGCCCTAACCTTTTTTAGCCTTTCCTCATATGAGAGGAGCTCCAACCCCTTTATCATTTTGGTTGTTCTTCTTTGAAACTTTTCTAATTCCACTATATATTTTTAAAATATGGCCATCAAAACTGAATGCAATACTCAAGGTGAGCTTGCTCCATGGAGCAATAAAGAGGCATTATAGTATTCTCAGTCTTATTGGCCATCCCTTTCCTAATAATATATATCTATCTAGATTGCTGGAAGTATTATATGACCCTCCTGCCATGCATGGGCACTTAACAGATTCTCTTGCATTTAAAAGTAAATTTTTCCTTTTAAACTTATTTTTGCCACATAGATAGTCTCACCACAGATGATGCTTGAACCGTACAAGGCTCCACAGATTCAGAGCCCTGCACTTCAAACTGAGTGGTCTGTAATCATGCGGCCTGGCTTTTCTGCAAAGGAAGAAGGAGCTGCATACATTGAAACCCACTGCTGCTACCAGATCTGCAGCCTCACCCAAGCCAGACCAGCTTAGGTGCTGAGCTAAGGAGAATTTGAAGAAGGAGGGGAGGGAGAAAGGGAACAGAGCTGAAAGCTGTCTGGATAGTTTAAGGACAGCTGGACTGATGACGAATCCTAAGAAATGCTTCATGAGAGAACAGGAGGTCTGGTACCTAGGGTACTCTGTCAGGAAAGGGCAAGTGAGACCTAGGTCCAAAAGGTGGAAGTGATCCTGCAAGTACCGGTAACACAGTGCAAGAAGCAGGTTGGAGCCTTCCTGGGTTTCGTTGGATATTATCAACACTTCATTCTGGGGTTTGCTGAGAAAGCAGAAGCACTAACTCGACTCTTGCAGAACAAGGCCCCTGAGAGGGAGCACTGGACATCAGAACTGGACACTGCTTTCCAGACCCTGGAGAATGCCCTTTGCTTCATAAGCCAGTGCTGGGCCCTTTGTAGTACAGATGGATGCATTGGATATCAGGTTTGGGGCAGTCCCAATAAGTGGTTGGCAACTATTGCCTACATGAGCCCCTGGAGACACATCCTCATTGTGAGAGGATATTGCAACCCCTGGAGGGCAGGTCCTGGCTACAGAATCACTTCCTGTCTTTCCACGGTGATGCTCTCCTTTCCATAGTAGCACAGAGGTTGCCAGACTGGAGGTGGGACTACCAAGTCCGTGTAGGCCTCCTCTATAAACTTCTCTACCTGCCTCAGCTCCTCCAAGTCTGCTACTCTAGACTCCAGAGATCAGACCTGTTCCCTGTGTACTAGGAACTCTTTGACTGAGTACACACATACGATCTCTCACCAAATGGCAGATAATCAAACATATGTTAATCCACTCCTACCCTAGCTGATATAATATTTAACCATCTTTCTACAAGCATGTGCACCTTTCTTTAAATTAGTCACTTTATTGTCTAACTCCTCTTACTCTCTTACCTATCTATATGTTCCATCATTGCTTATACCCTTCACTGTCAATTAAAATGTTCTATTACGTATTGTGTTGACATTGTAAGTAGTGCATTATGCTATACTTTGTATTGCTATTTGAATATTTTTACTGCTATAATTGCCTATTTTTGATTTATTCTTACTGTACACCACCTTGAGTGAATTCCTTCAGAAAGTCGGTAATTAAATCCTAATAAATACATAAATAAATATGACAGTGTAAAAGACTGGATGGCCCCCATCTCACTGCTGGATTGCTGCTGGCCCAAAGGCTGTACTGGTAACTCTGGGGATCCAGACCAGAGTCAAGCAGAGTGTACTGCCTTGCTGAGAGACAGCAGTGCATGCCATGGCACTGCAGGAGCAAGCCATGGAAGGATATTCTTACATTTAAGAACTAGTTTTTGTGTTTATTTTCTCCTCTGCCTGTGAATTGAACAGAACTTTACCTGACACCTTTAAATAAATATTATTTCCGTTCACCTTAACCTGCTCTATGGCTTCATTTTATCTGGGCTCCAGGCTCACCCTTATTCACATTACTACATGTAGATATCTATCAGTTTTATATTTCAGAAAGAAATATCTTTTGAAACGCCAAATAATTTGAAAAGAACATTCAAATTGGTTATTCTGTACACACAGAAAAAAACTTTATATAATTATCTCTCTAAGGGCAATTCTTTAACTAGGTGTCACCATTGGCTATAAATTACCACTACTACTAATCATTTCTATAGTGCTACTGGATGAATGTGGTGCTGTACACATTATGTGCAAGTACTTTCTCTGTCCCTAAGGGGCTCACAATCTAAGTTTTTGTACGTGGGGCAATGGAGGGTTAAGTGACTTGCCCAAGGTCACAAGGAGCTACAGTGGGAATCAAACCCAGGTTGCCAGGAGCAAAGCCTGCTGCACTAACCACTAGGCCACTCCTCCCTAGAATATACATGCATATGTGTGCACATATATGCCAGTATGCTGCATAAGCTATTCTACACAGTATCTGAAAAAATAGGGAGCCCCCCCCCCCAACATTTCCCCAAATAACTCAAAAATATTCTTTTGCAGCAAAAAGTTCTGCCTGAAATTTGAGAGATTTCTGAGTACTTTATTTTTCAACAGGATGGAGCTCCAGCACATTGAGCTCGCAAAACAGTTGAACTCTTAATTAATAAAACCCCAGAATTCATGAAGCCAACAGCTCAGTGGCACTGAAGACTCTGTGAATGTATCAAGGTTGAAGGAGGACACTTTGAACACAAATTACAAATTAACTAAGAGAAAAAGCCATTATACTAATGTATTTTCAAAGGTCATACTAAGGGGCCCTCTTTCCAAACAGCGGTATAAAGTGGCCTGAGTGCGCCCTTATGTAGGTCTTTCCTATGCACTAAGGCCATTTTTACTGCTGGGGTAAAATAGCCAAATTTCCGATGGTACTCAAGGAACTCAGAGATGTTCTGGTGGCTCCGCTGTCTGACCTCTTTAGTGCTTCCTTAGAGTCTGGAGTGGTCCCAGAGGACTGGAGAAGGGCGGATATGGTCCATTTACACAGGAGCAGAAGTAAGGAGGAGGTTGGGAATTACAGACCTAGGTGGTGAGTAAACTGGAAATGTTTCTAAAATGGAGGATCGTAGGTTTCTTGAATCAAACGGACTGCAGAACCTGAGGCAGCATGGTTTCACTAGAGGCAGGTCATGTCAGACGAATCTGATTGATTTCTTTGACTGAGTGACCAAACAGTTGGACATAGGATGTGGTGTACTTGGATTTTAGTAAAGCCTTTGACACAGTTCTGCACAGGTGACTGATTAATAAACTGAGTGCCCTCAGTATGGACCTAAAGTGACTGACTGGGTTAAAAACTGGTTAAATGGGAGGAGACAGTGGGTAGTGGTAAATAGAGTTTGCTCTGAGGAAAGAGATGTCATCAGTGGTGTACTGCAGTGGTCGGTCCTCGGGCTGGCTCTTTTTAATACCTTTGTGAGTGATATTGTGGAAGGACTGTCTAGTAAGGATTGTATGATACCAAATTCTGTAATAGGGTGGACACCCCAGAGGGTGTGGATAGCATTAGGAAGGATCTAGTAAAGCTTGAAGAATGGTCCGATAATTGGCAACTAAGAGTTAATGATAAGAAATGCTAGGTCATGCACTTGCATTATAAGAATCCAAGGGCACGGTACAATATAGGGGGTGAAGTGCTTCTGTGTACGAAAGAAGAGCGGGACTTAGGGGTGATTGTGTCTGACAACCTTAAGGTGGCCAAACAGGTAGAAAAGGTGACAGTCAAAGCCAGAAGGATACTTGGGTGCATAAGGAGAGGTATGATCATCAGGAAAAAAGAGGTGAGAGTCCCTTGTATAAGTCTCTGGTGCATAGGCATAGACTGGGGGGGGCGAGGGGGCAATGCCCCCCCAAACGACGATGAGGCGCCGCCGCGCCATTAGTTAAAAAAAAAAAAAACCACATGCACGCACGCGCTCCTCTCCATCCGCTTGGCTTCCCTGCTCTCTCTGTCTGCGTCCCGCCTTCCTCTGACGTCAGAGGAAGGCGGGACGCAGACAGAGAGGGCAGGGAAGCCAAGCGGAGTAGCGGACGGAGAGGAGTGTGTCCGTCTACCCCTTTCTCTTCCTCCCTCCCTCCCTCCCTCCGCCGCAGGCAGCAGTCTTTTCCAGCGTTCCTGGCAGCGGTAGCGTTGTACACGCTGCCTTCGGCTCTGCCCTGAAGCCTTCTCTTCTAGTTCCTGTTCCCGCATAGGTGGGAACAGGAACTTGAAGAGAAGGCTTCCGGGGCAGACCGAAGGCAGCGTGTACAACGCTACCGCTGCCAGGAACGCTGAAAAAGCTGAAGACTGTTGCCTGCGGCGGAGGGAGGGAGGAAGAGAGGGGGTAAACGGAGTCACCATCTTGGACCTCGCGGGGGGGGGAGCAGAGGGAAGATGGATGGGACTGGGAGGGGTGGGAAGCAGAGGGAAGGAGCAAGAGATGGATGGGACTGGGAGGGGTGGGAAGCAGAGGGAAGGAGCAGGAGATGAATGGGACTGAGAGGGGTGGGAAGCAGAGGGAAGGAGCAGGAGATGAATGGGACTGAGAGGGGTGGGAAGCAGAGGGAAGGAGCAGGAGATGAATGGGACTGGGAGGGGTGGGAAGCAGAGGGAAGGAGCAGGAGATGGATGGGACTGGGAGGGGTGGGGAGCAGAAGGAAGGAGCATGAGATGGATGGGACTGGGAGGGGTGGGAAGCAGAGGGAAGGAGCAGGAGATGAATGGGACTGGGAGGGGTGGGAAGCAGAGGGAAGGAACGCTGAAAAAGCTGAAGACTGTTGCCTGCGGCGGAGGGAGGGAGGAAGAGAGGGGGTAAACGGAGTCACCATCTTGGACCTCGCGGGGGGGGGGGGAGCAGAGGGAAGATGGATGGGACTGGGAGGGGTGGGAAGCAGAGGGAAGGAGCAAGAGATGGATGGGACTGGGAGGGGTGGGAAGCAGAGGGAAGGAGCAAGAGATGGATGGGACTGGGAGGGGTGGGAAGCAGAGGGAAGGAGCAGGAGATGAATGGGACTGAGAGGGGTGGGAAGCAGAGGGAAGGAGCAGGAGATGAATGGGACTGAGAGGGGTGGGAAGCAGAGGGAAGGAGCAGGAGATGAATGGGACTGGGAGGGGTGGGAAGCAGAAGGAAGGAGCAGGAGATGAATGGGACTGGGAGGGGTGGGAAGCAGAAGGAAGGAGCAAGAGATGGATGGGACTGGGAGGGGTGGGGAGCAGAAGGAAGGAGCAAGAGATGGATGGGACTGGGAGGGGTGGGAAGCAGAGGGAAGGAGCAAGAGATGGATGGGACTGGGAGGGGTGGGAAGCAGAGGGAAGGAGCAGGAGATGAATGGGACTGGGAGGGGTGGGGAGCAGAAGGAAGGAGCAAGAGATGGATGGGACGGTGGGGTGGGAAGCAGAGGGAAGGAGCAGGAGATGGATGGGACTGGGAGGGGTGGGAAGCAGAGGGAAGGAGCAAGAGATGGATGGGACTGGGAGGGGTGGGAAGCAGAGGGAAGGAGCAGGAGATGAATGGGACAGAGGGGTGGGAAGCAGAGGGAAGGAGCAGGAGATGAATGGGACTGGGAGGGGTGGGGAGCAGAAGGAAGGAGCAAGAGATGGATGGGACTGGGAGGGGTGGGAAGCAGAGGGAAGGAGCAGGAGATGAATGGGACTGGGAGGGGTGGGAAGCAGAGGGAAGGAGCAAGAGATGGATGGGACTGGGAGGGGTGGGGAGCAGAGGGAAGCCTACTGGAAAGAAGACACTGAATAAAACAGAAGACACTGGGACCAAAGCGAATAGAAAAACTAAATGATCAGACAACAAAGGTAGATAAAAGTATTTTATTCATAATTTATTAATTGAAATGTGTCAGCTTTTTGAAATGTGCATCTGTGATATTTTGCCTGTAAATTCAATTCCTTCCTCCACATTAGCATATTCATTTGCATATGTATATATGCAAATGATATGCTAATATGCTCTGCCCATTCTTTGCCCCCCCAAATGAAACAGTCAAACTACGCCTATGCTCTGGTGAGGCCCCATTTAGAATACTGCATGCAATTCTGGAGACCGCAGCTACAGAAAGATATACACAGGATGGAGACGGTCCAGAGGGTGGCTACAAAATTGGTAAGTGGTCTCTGTCATAAAACATATAGGGACATGCTCATGAACCTCAATATGTATATGCTGGAAGACAGGCAGGAGAGAGGGGATATGATAGAGACATTTAAATACCTCAGTGGCGTTAATGTACAGGAGGTGAGCCTTTTTCAAATGAAGGAAACCTCTGGAATGAGAGGGCATAGGATGAAGTTAAAAGAAAACAGGATTAAGAGGAATCTAAGGAAATACTCTTTCACAGAAAGGGTAGTAGATACGTGGAATGGCCTCCTGGTGGAGGTCGTGGAAATGAGGACTGTGTCAGAATTTAAGAAAGTATGGGACAGGCTCATGGGATCCCTTAGGAAAAGGAGGAGTTAGTGGTTACTAAGGAGGGGCAGACTGGATGGGCCATTTTGCCCCTATCTGCCGTCATGTATCTGTTTCTATTTGTGGTGGAGGGTGTATGTGTTTGGGGGGTGAGGGATCTGGGGGTCCACTGAACCTTCAGGCTCTTGTGCTTGGGGGTAGGGGGTCTGGAGCTCCACCAAACCTCCAGACTCTTATGCTTGGGGGGGGGGGGGGTTTAGAGGTGCACCAGACTTCCAGGCTCTCATGTCTTGAGGTCTCTCCATTCCTCCCCAAGACCCTGGTAAACCCTAATGCCAGCCCCGAGTTGGCGTAGGTTTTGCCACAGGAGGAGCGCCCTTGTTTGGTGCGCCGCCCGCTGAGAGTTAGGGAGGAATGCAGGAGACCCTCTTTTGCATGCATTCGTATGCAATTTGTATTCAGAGCTGACGAGCTCGTTATTTCACATGCTCGCCAGCTCTGAACACTGGGCGGTAGCAAATGTGGGTGCTAGTTTGGCGCCAATGCCTCTAGTGTCCACGTTTGAGCAATCTGCACATAAATAAGCTGACAACCTTCCAGACCACTTTGCACATCCTCATGCCTCAGTAAGAAAGCTATTTTCCCTGCCCTGTTTTCTCCAGTCCTTAGTTCTGTCCTTTGTGTAATATTATGTTACCTCTTCTCCCCCTTCCCCTATTGTTTCCGTAAGTTTCTTGAATTGTCCTGTATTTGTCTTTTATCTTTCCTTTTCTCCTTTTATTCTTTTAGGGGTCTTTTACAATGGCGCACTAGCATTTTAAGCACACGATAATAAGCACGCACTACACGTTAGAGACGCCCATATATTTCTATGGGCATCTCTAGCGTTTAGCGCACACTAAAACTGCAAGTGCACCTTTGTAAAAGGACCCTTAAATTATGTAAACTGTTAGATTCACTGACACAGATGGCATATCAAATAAAATGAACAGGAACATGACGGGATTGCCAAGCACTGCTTTAGAAAAGCTAGCAGTAAAATGAAAGTACTTACAAATTTGGAAACTTGCTAAATTTAATTTCACCCTTATCGCTTGGAAAATCTTAAGCACTTTTCCTTTCAACAACTGATACAAAATTCATATCCCCTGTATTTGCCACCCAGCAACTATTGCAGGCAGGGTGACAAAATATGTGATTTTCAAAGGTTTTTTTCTTTAAAAAAATCACATTGGAGTGCGGGAATTCTGGATATCAAAAAGCATAAATACTTTCACATTTTAAGTATAGATTTAAAATTGTTTTCTGAAACCCAACATTGAACTGAACTCTTAGATGTCCCTGTGGTGAAAATAAAAGCATAATTGATTCCCAAGCTTTTGTAATCTCTTCAGAATGCTGCTGATTAATATAGTTGTTTCAAAATATTTAATAGCCATTGGAGAAACACATCCTATAATATTGACTTCTGTAATACCAGGGCTATGTTGAAAGAGGCTTTTGAATTGTTTCACAGTGATTCATGATTGTTCCTGGGAGACGACAACCAAACCTCATAACCATGAATGAAAATTATTTCATTATAGATATATGTTCTGTCCCTGTACATTGTGTACTGTGCATAATCTAATTCAGTTGATAAATAGGTCTGAAAAAGAAAAACATAGATCTTATTACCTTGTGCCATCTTTCCTATACTATGGGAAGGAAGGATTATCAGCTTATAACAACCTAGCATTTATTAAATTATTATTTTCCCACACTCTCTCTGTCTTCATAGGAGTTGAAAGTACATAGGATTAGTCACCGTTTGGCTTTAGATCTTGCCAACACTTTTACTAACATAACTATAATTAACCATTCAGCACACACTTGCTGGTTTCCATGGTACCCTGTAAAAGACCAAGGCTGACCAGCCAATCAGACTTGAATTTTTTATTAAAACAATGCCCCTTACAAGGGTATCATAGCCATAGGCAGCAACCTTATTTTCTTTTTGTGAAGACAGAGTGACAATTCAGTAGAAAAGTCATTCAGGATTTAGAGAACAAATGGCCAAAGGCCAATGAAACTATGCAATACTAGCTCTCATGATCTCCTCTTTTAGAAGAATCAATTTAATGACAGTCTGGGAAAATAAAAGAAGGCATGGACAGGAGCTGGAGAAAGAATATCTCCATATCTTCAATCAGCAAAGGGAACCCACTCCCCTGGAGATAACGTTAGTGTAGTGCTTCTCAACACTTTCCTGGAGGCACACCTTGCCTGCTTCAGGATCACCACAATGAATATGCATATGGATTTGCACATGATGGATCTTGGCTATACGCAAATTTATCTCATGAATATACATTGATGATCCTAAAAACCTGACTGGTTAGGTATACCTCCAGGAGAGGCTTGAGAAGTACTATATTAAGGAGTGGAGGAGTGGCCTTGTGGTTAGAGCTCTGGTCTTGATATCCAGAGGTGTCTAGTTCAAATCCCACTTCTCCTCCTTGTGACGTTCGGCAAGTCACTTCACCCTCCAGTGTCTCAAGCACAAACTTAGAGGCACTTTTGCTAAGCTGCGGCACAAAACAAAACTACGGCCTGGCTAGCGCCCCTCCCCCTGACAGTAATTTTGGATTTGGCACACGCTCATTCAGGCGGTAGAAATTATTTATTTATTTTCTACCATGTGTGGTGTTTACGGCAGTACTCGGCAGTTGGCGCATGCCGAACAGTTACCGTACATGTAGTGTGTGAGCCCTTACTCCTAAATCAAAGGGTGGCGGTAAGGGCTCAAGCCATAAATAGGCACACACTAGTTTTAATTTTAGTGCACACCCATTTCCTGGCCCATTAAAAAATGTCCTTTTTCCCAGACATGGTAAAAAATGGCCCGGCATGCACCAAAACCACACGCTCACACTACCACAGGCCACTTTTTTATCACAGCTTAATAAAAGGACCCCTTAGACTGTGAACCCTACAGGGACAGGGAAATACCCAGTGTACCTCAATGTAACTCACCTTAAGCTACAACTGAAAAAGGTGTGAGCTAAATCCAAAATGTAAAAAAAAAATGTCAGCAGGTTTTTTTTTCATACATTGGACCTTTCAGGCTTTCTTAGTTTTAGTAATAGCCACCTCTTACTCCTCTTTAGTTTTCTTTTTTGAGTATTCATATTGTTTGCATACATAATCAAAAGGCAAATTGTTCAGCATGAGCTGCTTTCAGCTCCCAGAAGAGAAGGCATACCATCCATTGTACCATAATGACATCTATAGGTGGGATTCGGAATTCATGCATTCCATATTCCAAAGTGAATTTGTTATGCTGTGTGCGTTTGGATATGCTATTCTCTGACCACAGAAAAAGATTAGACAGGAATCAGAAAGAGAAAATGTCTTATTACTCACCAGCACAGGATCAATATCAGTAGCAAGTTATGGAAAATAATAGCAAACTTACAAACTCTAACATCAGTAAGCTTTGGTAATTATAAAAAGTAAGGCTAATTATATAAAGGACAGCTGAAAAGAGAAAAGAGGAAGAGAGAAAGGGACCAATGACAGGAAATACCACTTTGTCTAAAAGTCAGATGACAAAGAGAAGGGAAATCTACTATAATAAAACTCACCCTCAACGTTCTGAGGACACTGACGTCAGTGAAGCCAATCCCTGACTTCCTTCAAAAAGGTTCGAAGGTTCGTGGTGGTGAAGCCACCAAAATCGCTCCGGGCCCCGCCCTCGAGGGCGGAGCAATGGCAGAACAATGAAGGGGTTGGCAGGGAGGGAGGCAGGGAGGCGGGGGTGGGAAATCGCTCAGGGCCCCGCCCTCGCGTCAAACGTCATGACGTTGGGGGCGGAGCAATGGCAGAACAACGAAGGGGTTGACCAGGGAGGGAGGGAGGGGGGTGTTGGCGACGAAAACCTTGCTAGCGCCCGTTTCATTTGCTCAGAAACGGGCCTCTTTTACTAGTAAAATATAAAGAGAAAGGTTGAATAGTTGTCTGTTGTAAAGAAATAGTTCTCACCAAGAGTAAATAAGGGAAAAAAGTGTATTTTCTGGAGAATTCGCCACTAAGCAAGGACAACGTCCTAAGTCAGGACAAAAAAACTCTCTTACCAGAGGCTCATTCCAAGGGGCTCTTTGTCTGAAGTACTTTTATAGTAGTATGATGCCCAATCACCTCTCCCCTACCCTGCCCCAATCATAGGTCCTGCATGTGTGCTGGAGACTTGCAATAGGGTCCTTACCATCTCCTAACTGAAAACGTTATTGGGCTGTCATAGCAACGGGTGTCTTATCAGACTTTGTGGTTAGGTAAACATTCCTGCATGTAACTGATAGTAGAGGAAGGCAGAAACACATAGAAAAAAATGAAACCAAGTGTAAAATCAAAGGAAGCGGCCAGAATTTTCCAGAACAAAACAAACTACAGTGTGTGGTCCTAACAGGAACAATTTGCAGAAGCCATTTAATCAGGTAAATGGGTACTTACATGACTAAAAGAGCTCTTTGAAAACTGCCTGCCCTGTCTGCGGGTAAAAGTATGCACATTGTAGAACATATGTACAGCTGGCACTTTTTGTGGAGGCACTCCTAAGGGTGGTTAGACTAAGGGTGACAAAAGTTTTGTCATTTGGAATTTTCAAAATTAATCATGTAATTTTTCACACAAAAAAATATACTTTCAGAAAAATTAGGTACAAATATCTGTGGTTCTAGTTTTCTAGTCAATTTGTTTTAAAAGGAAATTATATATGTACTTTCTCCTTGGCAAGTGATGCAAAATGTAAAGGTAAAAGAAACTAATTTAGCCCTTGAAGATATGGGAATAATTAGTGACGTAATTAAGTGGTTTGTTTACTGAACCGTGCTAGCGGCTTCCTCAGCATTGCTGACATAGCCCATAAGTACATAAGTGTTGCCATACTAGAACAGAACGAAGATCCATCAAGCCCAGTATCCTGTTTCCAGAAGTGGTCAATACAGGTTACAAGTACCTGGCAAAGATCCCAAAACAGTATAATACATTCTATGCTGATTATCCTAGAAATAAGCAGTGGAGTTTTCCCAAGTCCATTTTAATAAAGGCGTATGGACATTTCTTTTAAGAAGTTATCCAAACCCTTTTTAAACCCTGCTAAGCTAACTGCTTTTACCATATTCTCTGGCAACGAATTCCAGAGTTTAATTACACGTTGAGTGAAGAAATATTTTCTCCAATTTGTTCTAAATTTACTACTTTGTACCTTCATTCCATGCCCCCTAGTCCTAGTAATTTTGGAAAGAGTAAACAAGTGATTCTTGTCTACCCATTTCATTCCACTCATTATTTTATAAACCTCTATCATATCTCCCCTCAGACATCTTTTCTCCAAGCTGAAGAGCCCTAGCCACTTTAGCCTTTCCTCATAGGGAAGTTGTCCCATCCTCTTTATCATTTTCGTTGCCCTTCTCTATACCTTTTCTAATTCCACTATATCTTTTTTGAGATGCGGTGACCAGAATTGCACAGAGTAGTCAAGTTGCAGTTGCACCATGGAGCGATACAAAGGCATTATAATGTCCACATTTTTCTTTTCCATTCCTTTCCTAATAATATCTAACATTCTACTTGCTTTCTTAGCCGCCGCCGCCGCCACACACTGAGCAGAGGGTTTTAGCGTATCATCAACGATGACACCTAGATTCCTTTCCTGGTCGGTGACTTCTAATGTGGAACCTTGCACCACGTAATTATAGTTCGGGTTCCTCTTTCCCAAATACATCACTATACATTTGCTCACATTAAACATCATCTGTCATTTGGATGCTAAGTCTCTCAGTCTCGTAAGGTCCTTTTGTAACCCACTATCTACCCTTCTCCATTGAGAATACTGACCATTTAACCCTACTCTCTATTTCTATATTGTAACCAGTTTTCAATCCACAATAGAACACTACCTCCTATCCCATGACTCTCCAATTTCCTCTGGAGTCTTTCATGAGGTACTTTGTAAAATGCGTTTTGAAAATCGAGATACTCAATATCAACCGGCTCACTTTTATCCACATGTTTGTTCACCCTTTCAAATAAATGTAGTAGATTGGTGAGGCAAGATTTCCCTTCACTAAATCCTTGTTGACTTTGAGGCATATTTTCAAAGCACTTTGGGAGGCTAAGTTCCATAGGTTTCTATGGAACTTTGGGAGGCTAAGTGCTTTGAAAATAAGCCTCTTTGTCTCATTAATCCATGCTTTTGAATATGATCTGTAAATTTGTTCTTCATAATAGTCTTAAAATGAGTGTGCTGTGTCGGCACCAGAGCACAACCAGCCATGCTAGCGACTTAGTAAACCCCAGAGTAAATTTGCAGACAACACAAAGTTGTTAAATTGCAACACAAATTATTAAATCGCAAGAGGATTGTGAAAAATTACAAGAAGAATTTATGAGATTGAGAGATTGGGCATCTAAGTTGCACATGTTTAACTTGAGCAAGTGCAAAGTGATGTGGGAAACAGGAACCCGAACTATAGCTATGTGATGCTAGGTTCCACGTTAGGAGTCCCCGACCAGGAAAAGGATCTAGGTGTCATCACTGATGATATGTTCAAACCCTCTGCTCAGTGTGCGGCGGTGGCTAAGAAAGCAAATAGAATGGTAGGTATTATTAGGAAAGGAATGGAAAACAAAAATGAGGACGTTATAATGCCTTTGTATCGTTCCTTGGTGCGACTGCACCTTGAATACCGTGTGCAATTCTGGTCACCGCTCCTCAAAAAAGATACACTGGAATTAGAAAAGGAACAGAGAAGGGCAACGAAAATGGTACAGGGGATAGGGCGACTTCCCTATGAGGAAAGGCTAAAGCAGCTAGAGCTTTTCAGGTTAGAGAAAAGACAGCTGAGGGGAGATATGATACAGGTCTATAAAATAATGAATGGAGTGCAATGGGTAGATGTAAATCGCTTTTTTACTCATTCTAAAAATACTAGGACTAGGGGGCACACAGTGAAGCTACAAAGCAGTAAATTTAAAACAAACTGGAGAAAATATTTCTTCACTCAACGTGTAATTAAACTCTGGAATTCATTGCCAGAAAATGTGGTAAAAGTAGTTAGCTTAGCAGGGTTTAAAAAGGTTTGGATAATTTCCAAAAGAAAAGTCCATATGCCATTATTAAGGTGGCCTTGGGGAAAATCCACTGCTAATTTCTAGGATAAACATCATAAAATGTATTGTACTGTTTTGGATCTTGCCAGGTACTTGTAACCTGGATTGGCCACTGTTAGAAACATACTGGGCTTGATGGACCTTCGGTCTGTCCAAGTATGGCAATGCTTATGTTCTTATCCTATAGCAGATAGTCCCTACAGGCAGCTCTGTTTAAATGATGTTTACTTGAATCTTGATAGACGCAAAGACATACTTCTAATGATTGTCATCTTTTATTATCATGGTTTTGGGGCACAGATATTGATGAAACTGTCCTAGCATGGTTGGCATTATTCCCGTCTGATCAGTCCTCTGTGTTGAGTGGAAAGCAACTTGTATCTAAACCTTGTTCTCTGATGTGTGCCATTCCACAGGGCTTCATATTAACACTTGCTCTCCAACATTTTTCTGGCCCCCTTAGTTAACTTAATCCAGAGCATTGCTACAGTGGATATTTTTATGATGACGATATTCAGTTAGTTGATGTCACTGACTCATCCTTATCAGTAATTTTATTAACTCTAAATGTGAGGCTCCAAGGCAATTCTATCCTCTTTAAGGAGTCAGTGATTGATTTGGAAATCACTCTAGATTACTAGATTAATTTTAGTTAGCAAATTTCCTCTCTGGTAAAGAAGTCTTTTTTTTTCTTTGTAAAGTTTGACTATTAAGTCCCTATCAGGAAAAGGATGAATTTCAACTTGCACTTGTTCTTAGCAGACACTAGCAATATTCTCTTCTGTGGTCTTACTGTCATAATCAGTCCAAAATGCTGCAATCAGGTTACTCTGTCATCTGCAAAAAGTTTAATCATGCACTCCATGGCTACCTACTCACTCTTGCGCACCGTTGTCTACAGGGTCAAGTTAAACATTCTGACCCTAGCCTGTAACACCCTGTGTATATATTCCCTAAATAGGCGAGTATGACTTAAGCATTACTTATACCTTCACCTTCAAGAAATTACCTACAGATGTGGTATCAAAAGCGATTTATATTTAAAAAAAAAAAAAAAACCTCTATGACTGAGAATGTGGATATGAATTTGACTGATATTTTGAAGAAGTCAGAGGTAGCAGATAGAGCTACTCTTATAGTGACTTTCGCTTATGACCTAGATAGGAATAATATCTTGAAGTTGTATTTTCGCTAAAGGTCTGATAGTTTCTTGGGGTCTAAGATAAAAATATTTCCTGAAATTTCGAGGGAAACACAAGCCAGGCACCGTGCGCTCTTGGCTTTTAAACCGAGAGTGATGGCTCTTGGGGGGACCTTTTTGGTCCAATTCCCTTGCAAATGTTTTATTTCTTTAGATTCAAATAATTTCCTTTTTTTTGAACCTAAGAAACTACAAGAATTTTTGGAGCTAAGAGAACAAATGAAGAAGCCCCTTCAACAGCTTCCTGTAATTATCTCAGTACCGGCTGTAACTACTGATTGACCCTCCCCCCTCTGTAAGAATGATTTAGTTTCATTCAAGTGATCTTTCTTTTTTTCTTTTCTAATAATTATTTTCTTTCTTGGATCCTCATGTTTGAGGTCAATTACTGTTAAATGATAGTATATGAGGGGAAAAAATTTCTGTATGGAAATTTTCTTTTTGCCTACATTTATGATGGTTATTATGAATGTAATAAATTAAAAGATAAATAAAAAAATTACCTACAGACAACAAGTTTCTTAAATTACCTCTTATGGAGGCAACATAACAAACAACAATGAGTGAGGAAACACTCCTTGTTGTTGATGTTGCACTTGTTCGTGAGGATTGAAGATTCTCCATCTTCTGTTTTTTGGCAGCATAACAAAGTCATTCCTGAGCATATGTGGCCACATACACACGTACTTTGCCAATGTATATGAGCATGTGGGTGATGCGTGCAACTACACACAACGATTATGTGATGTTATAATTTACGTGTGAACTTGCAAAATATAGGTGCAGACATTTACACCAACTCCAGATGTTGCAAGTGTTTAGCCTTTGGCCTGATACTTCCTATGACCTGGATTATGAGAAAAAAAGACTGACATGCAGAATGATATGGCCTGAAAATGTCATGTCCATCTACCTAGAAGCTCCTCCCAAACCTGCTTAGGCATATTGGATGAGAACCCTCCTTCCATGAATAAATCATTTAAGGGCAAAGCCTAAGATCTGACTAGCACTGCCTCTAATGAATGTAGACACAGAAGTCAGAAACAGAAAGAGCAGAAAGGAACAATATCAGAGAAAAGAAGAAAAATGTCAAACAGGAGAAGGAGGAAGAAGATGAGGAGTCCATAGGAAAGGCTTCCAGAAGCAAATCACATTTTTGAAACATTCTTGAGTTAAAGAGATCCATAACCATATCTGGGTTTAGTTAGAAACTTGGTTTATTTAAGTACTGAGGTGGCCAAATACTTATTTTCACCAAAATCCATCTGTCCCTCTTTATCACCTCATCCACTGACCTTAGCACTAGTATTGCAAGACTACTGCTAGGAGCCACTGATGACATTCTGAACCCAGAGTTGGCAAGGGTAGGAGTGACTGGGGATTGCTTCTGCCCAACCCTACTAGAAACCGAGGCTATTGGAATATAGGCCCGGGGGGGGGGGGGGGGGGGGCTTGTAGATAGGGGAAACATAACTTGGAGAGGTCTTTTAGTAGAGAGGGAAATTTCTGGGTGGGGGCCCTTCAGGCTGGTGAGGTTTGTTTGGGGGGGACCTCAAGAGGGGGAGTTATGCTTGGAGGAGGGCAGGACCTTAAGGTAGCTGTGCTTGGCCCCTTTAAGAAGTGAGGTCTGGGAGGTTGCTCACAAGCAGCGCTATCTATATATACCACATGAGTCAGTAACTAGTGGTACTGTGATATCACAGGTTGGTAATTATTGTTATAAATGAAAGCATGGTAAAAGCCCAACATTTATCACACCTTGATAACAACTCCCCCCCCAGTTTACACACACACACACACACACACATGTTGCAGGAATTACCACTATTGTTAGCAGAATCTGTGGTACTTCAGGAGTCAAACACCACACACCAGAATGAGAGAGAAATCTTCTTTATTTGCCAGCAAACAAAGTAGGACATCAGCGCTAGCTCTCTCTGTGTCCTGTCCTTCTATGTCTCTCGTCTCAGCTCCTTCTCTTCTCAGCTCCTTCTCTTCTCAGCTCCTTCTCTAATGTAAGCTGCTTCTGCTCTCCTTTATATAGGGTCCTAAACCCTTCTAGCCCCCCTTTCTCACCAGATGGTAAAGAATAGATTGATTACCCTGTCTTGAACTAATTATCTCTACACCTTTACTTAAAAATATCAGTTATATAGGTTTGAGATATTTCCTAAACTGACCTATGACCTGGGGGCCTCTCAAACTAGACAATGTGGCACCTATCTCCTGCATTTTATTATTATTAAATTCTCAGATTCCCAGTTATAGCTTCATACACAGAACTAGCTAGGACTGTGAATAATTCAAACCAGATGATGACCTCTTAAACTGCAGACAAATCTCACTTGAAAAGTCAGACAAAGATGTAACACTGAATTGAAAAGATATTCTACATAGAAATAGAACTTATTAATTAAACAGAATAAAACATATTTTAAAATAAGCAGAAATCAGAATTCCTTATAAGACAAAATCTAACTTATCTAGAATTATTTAAATCTACTCTATCTCCTTCTAAACAGCGTTCAGTCTAATCTTTTAAAACAGCTTGCTTGCTAATCCCCTCGAGATTGTCCAGTCTGCCTTACTCAGAATGGCATCCAGATGTGGTAAATAATACCTATGAACAATCCATCACTCAAAAAGGGACAAAGAAAGTTTCATTTCTCGCTGACCTTTCTAACCTCTAGTCTAGCAAAAGCTAGACTTCTGAGTAATTAAACCCAGATGGCATTCTACCACTTTCCAGGACTGAACCAAAATTAAACAGAATTAACAAATATGATTTCTCTGTCCAGGCTGCCTCACACACACACACACACACACACACACACACACACACACACACACACACACACACACACACACACACACACACACACACACACACACACACACACACACACACACACACACACACACACACACACACACACACACACTTATCATTAAGGTAAACCTCTGTACCAGAGCTTCCTTCATTCTCTACTTTTTCTTTAGTCACAGTTAGCTAAGGGTGAGGACTCAAGCAAGAAGCGTCCAGCTGCAAAACAATCTTTCCGCAAATTGATTAATTAAACGCAAGGTTTTAGTGATACTGATTTATAAAAGCACACCACATAAAAACATAGGATTTCAAAGTTTTATTCCTGAAAACTCAATTGGTTCTATGAATTATTTTTCTCTACAAAACTTTCTTAATTGTTTTTTTTAAACAGAAGCTACTCAAGGTCGGATTTTCAGAAGACACAGAGTCAAAGCTTATCATCAAATACAGCAACCAACAGGTTCACTTGTCAGATAAGTTTATTACTTCATGCACATCACAAAGTTCTCTGTCTCAGTTCTAAGTTGTGTTGGATAGATACTTTAGAGGTTTTCTCTTTATTCTGCATATTTTACAGGCTAAGATTTCGGGAGAATGTATTATTCAGCTTTGCTACAATGTCTGTTAAGCTAAGTGGGTTCTTTACACTTATTTTTCCTAATCCTTGAGCTAAATAGCTCTATTCTTATTTGTGCACACTTTTAGTATTTTCCCTATTTCTTTTTCTCCTGTTCAAATAAACCATATTTAATTTCCTGAGTGGTTTTCTCTAATATGGAGTGGAGGAGTGGCCTAGTGGTTAGTGTGGTGGACTTTGGTCCTGGGGAACTGGGTTCAGTTCCCACTGCAGGCACAGGCAGCTCCCTGTGACTCTGGGCAAGTCACTTAACCCTCTACTGCCCCAGGTACAAATAAGTACCTGTATATAATATGTAAGCCGCATTGAACCTGCTACGAGTGGGAAAGCACAGGGTACAAATGTAACTAAAATAATAAATGACACTGGATTTCTCTTTATAAACAGCACTAGATGTCGAAAGCTTTTTGAAAGAAATAGGTTTTTAGAGCTTTATGAAAGAGCATAAATGATTCTTCTACCCTAATATATTTTGGGAGAGAATTCCACAATGATGGTGATAAAAAAAAAAGAATGCTGAAGCTCGTGTTGATTCCCACCTCGCTCTTGAAGGCAGTGGGATTACCAACCTATTAATCAGTAAGTGAACATAAAGTTCGTGATGGTGTGTATGGAATAGTTAAATTTGAAAGATATGATGGTGTAGATAAATATAGAGCTTTATATGTAAGGATGAGAACCTTAAAAGAAATTCTCAAATGGATCGGAATCCAATGTAGTTGACATAATAAAGGCGTAGCCTTATCATATCTTGAAGCTCTTCAAATTATACGAGCAGCTGTGTTTTGAATAGTTTGTAAGCGTTTCAAGTTGAATTTTGTAATGGCCGCATCACAGATGTTACAATAATCAAGGCGTGTCATAACGTAAGCATAGGCCAAGGTACGCAATGAGTTATTATCTATTGCATTTCTAATGGAACGTAATTGCCTTAGATAATAAAATGATTTTTTTACTACCTCTGATATCTGATCATTAAACGATAGAGCTGAATCTATGATCACACCTAAGTATTTGACAGATTGTACCAGGACAATTTGCCTGTCAAACAAAGTAGGAATTAAAGTTGGTATTGAACTATGACCTGTTATCCAACAAGCTATTGTCTTTTCAGGATTTAGTAGTAGTTTATGCTCAAAAAGCCAGCTGGCAACCTTGCTGAGACATTCTTGTATAGGCTTTAAATCTAAGTTTAAAGGATCTACATAGTGAATCAACAAGAAATCATCAGCATAAGAATATGAACTAATAACCAATGTTTGAATAAGCAATGCCAATTGACTGACAAATAAATTGAACAATAATGGTGACAGAACCGAGCCTTGTGGAACACCAAAGGAAATACTATGAACTTTCGAAATAGATGAATTTTGTACCACTTTGTATGAATCACTTTTCAAAAAAGAGGAGAACCAGTTATAGACAGTACCAGAAATTCCCAGTGATTGCAAATGTTCTAATAATAAAGTGTGATCAATCAAATCAAATGCCACAGATAGGTTAAGTGAGATAAGTAATGCAATCCTGCCCTGTTCAAGTCTAGAATGTAATTCACTCAGGAGTGTGGTCACTACTGTCTCTGTACTATATCCTTTTCTAAAACCTGACTGCCTTGGATGTAATGCATTTATAGGTTCAGAGTATGATTGAAGCTGCAGACATACAATAGTTTCCATTATTTTTGACAAAAAAGGAAGATTTGAAACAGGTCGATAATTACTTGGAGAAAAAGAATCGAGTGACGGCTTTTTTAAAATAGGCTTTATCAAGGCTGTTTTAAGAGATATTGGTACTACACCTTCCATAAGACTCTTTACTATCATTTCATATAGATAAGTTTGTAAACCCAAAGATGAGATTTTGAGCCAATCTGAAGGAATAGGATCAAGAGAACAGTATGTAACAGAAAGACTAGGCACTATCTTTTGAAATGACGTGAATGAAGGAAACTCAAATGACTGCCATGATCCCGAACAACTTGAAAAGGGTTTTTCATTCAATATGTTGGTAGCGTTTAGAAACTGTGCTCGTAACATCTATCTTTGATGTAAAGAAACTTGGTAAGACTTCTGCATCTATACAAGATGTAATTTCACAGATCTGCGGTTTTGTTGTTATTTGTTTTATTATAGCGAAAAGTTATTTAGGTGAATTTATGAAATTTTTGCAATTCTAATCTGTTTTAAGAAGTACCGTTGACATTGCTTACATTTATTTGTCAACTCTTCAGTTTTTCCTGTTTTCCACTTCCGTTCTGCCTTTCGCACCTGTTGTTTATATAGAGGGACATTTTCAAAAGAAATATCCAAGTTGCGATTTGGATATCCTTGCAAAACGGCGAAATCCAGGGGCGAGGAAACCCGTATTTTCAAAACAAGATGGACGTCCTTCTTTCATTTCGAAAATACCATCAGAGATGTCCAAATCCTTAAATTTGGACGTCCCTAGATTTGGGCATCCCTAGACATGGACATTTCTGACTTTTGGCGATTTTCGAAACCAAAGACGTCCATGTCATAAACAGCCATTTGGGTGTGGGAGGAGCCAGCATTTGTAGTGCACTGGTCCCCCTGACATGCCAGGACACCAACCAGGCACCCTGGGGAGCACTGCAGTGGACTTCATAAATTGCTCCCAGGAACATAGCTCCCTTACCTTGTGTGCTGAGCCCCCCAACCCCCCCAAAACCCACTACTTAACTGTACACCACTACCATAGCCCTTAAGCGTGAAGGGGGCACCTATATATTGGTATAGTGGGTTTGTGGTGGGTTTTGGAGAGCTCGCTGTTTCCTCCACAAATGTAACAGGTAGGGGGGGTATAGGCCCGGGTCTGCCTGTCTGAAGTGCACTGCAGTATCCACTAAAACTGCTCCCGGGACCTGCATGCGCTGTCATGGACCTGAGTATGACATCTGAGGCTGGCATAGAGGCTGGCAAGACGTATTTTTAAAGATGTTTTTTGAGGGTGGGAGGGGGTTAGTGACCACTGGGGGAGTAATGGGAGGTCATCTCCGATTCTCTCCAGTGGTCATCTGGTCATTTTGGCCACATTTTTGTGCCTTAGTTGTAATAAAAACACATCTGGGTGAAAACGTCCAAGTGTTCGTCAGGAACATCTTGTTTTTTTCAATTATGGGTCAAAGACGTCCAAGTGTTAGGCACACTGAAGTTCCGCCTTCGCTATGCCTCTGACATACCCCCTTGAACTTTGGAGGAGTAGCCCAATGGTTAGTGCAGTGGGCTTTGATCCTGGTAACCTGGATTTGATTCCCACTACAGCTCCTTGTGACCTTGGGCAAGTCATCTAACCCTCCATTGCCCCAGGTACAAAAAAACTTAGATTGTGAGCCTTCTAGGGACAGAGAAAGCACCTGTATATAATGTGTACAGCGCTGTGTACATCTAGTAGCACTATAGAAATGATTAGTAGTAGTAATCTTGCCATTAGCACTTGGCCATTAAAAATGATTAGCATATGAATCATCTATGAGAAATAAAACATACCTGACTTAAACAAAGAGAGAGTAAGACTCAGAAATAGCTTGTGTGCCTTCTCAGTTCTCTGGAAGGAAAAGCCAAGGAATCCATGACCTTTTTATTTATTTATTCTTGACAATTCACAGTTGGCCTAGAAAAAGTCACAAACTGAAACAAGCATGCAAAATTAAAAAGCCAGCTGGAGATGCCTTGCATTTAAATATCCTGAACTATCTGTTGCCATACTGGTTGAATTCAATTAGCACATATTCTTCAACATATGTCAACTCTCTTTCCACCTTAGTTACATCTATAGTAATTTCAGTATTATGACATGTTCTATTCAAGACAGCTAATTAATTTCCATTTAGTGAGACCATGTGCTTGAATTGTGCTGAAAAGAGCAGTGTTTTCCTAAATGTGTGGGTGTATTCCCAGTTTTTCTTTTCTATATGATGTTTTCTTGAGTTTAATGGGCTTTCAACTATAAATCTCAGCAGAAATACCTGGTTTTGTGGTTACTAAACTGTGGGCCCTCTTTACTAAGCTGCGCTAGAGGCGCCCTAGCGTTTTTAGCGTGCGCTAAGCATTAGGGTGTGCTAACCGTGTAGATGCTCATAATATTCCTATGGGCATCTACATGGTTAGCATGTGCTAATTTTTAGCACATGCTAAAAACACTAGTGCACCTTAGTAAACAGGGTCCCCTATATGCTGTTCATCATTCACAATTGCACGTAACTGTGCCATCCGAGTGGACTTAGGTCAGGGTAGGTTCATTTATTTCATAAGAGAGAAAAAAGCTGTTCAGTTTCATAATTTTTCCACTGACACTGAAGAAACCCCTTGGTCAACCACACCCTTTGTGTGGAGGAAATGCAATGGGCTAGGAAAGAAGTGCCATCTTTCTTCAAGCTAGCCAATAATTTTTTCTTAACAAATTGTCAGCTTCCAAAAAATGGTTCAGAATACCCATTTTCATTCTACTACTACTTATCATTTCTGTAGCGCTACTAGATGTATGCAGCGCTGTACACTTAAACATGAAGAGAGAGTCCCTGCTCAAAAGAGCTTTCATTCTGTTCATTTATATTTACTTGATAAAAAGAGTTAACTTCAAATGTATAAGTAGAGATACATTTTGCCAACACAATCTAGGATCCCTGCCTGGCCTTATCCAGTAGATCCCAGAATGCACTGTGCAGGGAACAGCAACACCATTTTTCAAGATGGCAGCACTGGAGGCAGGAGTGCATGGACATTAATCCTGCTTCCCAATTGAAGGTATGTCAGGTGGACTCAGGTGGGCTTGGGGGAGGGGTTGGGGTGGGAGGGTTCCACTAAATGCTGATTTAATTTTATTTAGTTGGAAAAAGGAGGTTGGGTTGGGGAGCACAGGAGAAGGAAGGAAGGAAGGAGGGAGGTTGGGTGAGCGGGCAAGTAGTCTACCAGGGAACATGTTTTAAAGTATGGAAAGGGGAAACAGGTTGGGGACTGAGGGAAGGGGCCATTAAACTACCAGGGAAAATGTTTTGAAGTGGGTTGGGGGTTAGGTCGAGGGAGGGGGCTCACACAGATGCCAACTGCTAGTACAATTTTGTATTTAAATGGCACCCTTCCTGTCAATGCCTGAGCCAATCACCACTCAGGCACGGACAGGAATGGTGACATGTTTCAAAGAGCTGCAAATTATTACTGTGATTTTAACACAGCAATAATACACGCTAATTGCTTATAGCATACAGTGGCAGTATGGCAGCTCTAATTCTATAGTAGAGCCACAGCTCTATCGCAAGGGTTTCTTCATTGACCCCTGTATCTTTAAAAGTGTTCTGTTTGCACAGAGATGGAGGAGGGCTTAGAGGAAAGGTAATCCCTAGAGTGTTGTGGAGAAGTTGCCAGTAGAGAAAGCTGGCAAGGGAAAAGTAAATCACCTTCAGAAAGTCTGTTCTTAGGAAAGGGAAAAGCCAGCAAGAGATTACAATGAGTCCTTATAGATTAGGGTTTAGCCCTAAGAAGGACAAGTGAATCACAGAGAAAACCTGGGCCAAAGAACTGCCTGAGCAGGGAAAGAGGTTGTGATTCTGAAACAAGGTTCTGGAAGAGTTTAACCCTGTATGAAGTTGAAACCCAGAGGGAAGATTATTGGGGAGAGGAGCTTGGTTAGCACACTCATGCTGAAGCAATTATCTAAAGAAATGTTTAGTGCTGTTTACTGTGGATGTACTTTATTGTTCAGACTAAGAAATATACAGTTCTAATAAGAGGATGGGGCTGATATTTACACCACAGGGTTTAGCCCGGCTAACTCCCATCGTCACTGCTAAACCCGGATATTCAGTGCTGAGCCATTTTCGGTGAGGGGCACTGAATATCCATTTAATTTTTGGCCGGTTTGAAAATAACTGGCTAAGTCGATATTCAGACTTTGCCAGTTATGTTTGAAATGACCAAAGATATCCTATGTATTCATGCGGCCAAATATAGCTGCTGAGCAGCTGAAGTGGGGCTGAAAATTGGCAGATAGCTGGTTATATTGCCTAATATAATCGGCTATGCACTAGCCAATATCTGGTGATATTCAATAGGAGATAGCCAGCTATCCCCCATTGAATATTGCTGGATAGCAGGTTATGAGGCATTTAACCAGCCAGGTGCCGATCCTGGACGGTTAAATGCTTTTGAATATCGGGTGGGAGGGGGGAGAAGGGGGATACTTTTTAACTTCTGAAATAAGGTGAAAAAAAGAAGTGACAGTAAACTTGAATTTAAGAGCAAGGTCTTTTCAAATGCCATGGAAGCTTCTAGCAGGATAGCAGCCTAGGATGAAAAGAGTGAGGTCCTGCCACTAGAGAGGGCAGGATGAAGTGCAGACAGTGATCTCTCTTTTGGACAGCGTGTCCCTGGATGCTGCTGGTTCCTGAGTGGGGGATCATTGTCCAGGTAGAGGAGTAAACTAGAGAGCTAAACAGGAATGGGGATTGCGGGAATCCTGTGGAACCTTTGGGATTCCTGCGGATATGGAAGAAGTTGCCTTAGGATTCCCACAGGGAGGGAAGAAGCAGCTGTGGAATTCCTGAGGGAGTGCAGTCAAAATTTCTGGTGACTCCAGAATGAGGCTTGGAATGCACTGAGATAGGCAACTGAAGCACCAGAATGAGGCATGGAATGTATGGAGCGAGGCAGCTGGAACACCAGACTGAGGCTTGGAACACTCATTGGCTGAAAAGTAAATACCATCCAAAAAACCACGATAGGCTGTTGGGGTTAGGAGGAAACAGAGGGCTCTGAGCAAGTACATAATAATGTCGACTCCTGTGGGTATGGATAGGGATGGAAGAGATTAGTTGTGGGGATGGAATGGATCTTAGCGGGTATAGGTGGATACTACTACTACTATTTAACATTTCTAAAGCGCTACTAGGGTTACGCAGCGCTGTACAATTTAACATAGCAGCGCTGTACAATTTAACATAAAGGACAATCCCTGCTCAAAGAGCTTACAATCTAAAGGACAAGTGAACAGTCAGTCCGATAGGGGTAGTCAAATTGGGGCAGTCTGGATTTCCTGAGAGGTGAGAGTTAGGTGCCGAAGGCAGCATTGAAGAGGTGGGCTTTGAGCAAAGACTGGAAGATGGGCAGGGGGGGGGGGGGCTTGGCATAAGGGCTCAGGAAGGTTGTTCCAGGCATAGGGTGAGGCGAGGCAGAATGAGCGGAGCCTGGAGTTGGTGGTGGTGGAGAAGGGTACAGAGAGGAGGGATTTGTCCTGTGAACGGAGGTTTCGGGCTGGAACGTAAGGGGAGATAAGGGTAGAGAGGTAGTGAGGGGCAGCAGACTGAGTGCATTTGTAGGTAAGAAGGAGAAGCTTGAACTGAATGCGGTATCTGATTGGAAGCCAGTGAAGTGACCTGAGGAGAGGGGTGATATGGGTATAGGTTAGATTCCATTGGAGATGGGCGGGGATGGGTGAAATTTCTGTTCCCATGAACTTCGGAATGGATGCCAGAGTGCCCCTAGTTGTCACTGTATACTCTAGGAGTAGAATCCCGGCTTCCCAGCATTAAAGGCCACAAAACTCTACTTTTCAAAAGAGACACAAAGGTTCCCAGGATAAATGTTCATGCAGGGGTCTCAGGCCTGCCAAGTCTCCCACATTCAGTAGGAGACTCAACTTTGGTGGGTTATCTCCTGCACTCCTGCCAAAGAGAGAAATTCTCCCGCTGAGCCATTACCATCATTGCAGCACCACCGCTTTGTCTCCTGATGAGCAGCAGCTGTGGCAAAATAACAAGAAGCAGACACAGGGCCGCAGTCTTCAGGTGCACACTGCCAGCTCTGCTGGTGCCCTGCCCCAGAACAGGAAGTTGATGTCAGAGGGGTCAGGGGACTGGCAGAGCCAACAGCGCATATGTGAAGACTACAGCCCCATACCTGCTTCTTCTTCTTCTTGTTGTGCTGCTGCTGCTGCTACCTGTTGGGAGAAGCAGCAGTAGCTGCAGGAAACAGAAGATACTGTAGAAGAAAGGGTGGAGAGAGAGGTGGGAGATGCTGAATGGAAGTGGTGGGGAGAAATGATGGCTAGAAGAGAAGGGATGCTGGGTGGAAGGAGGTAGAGATAGAAGATGAGTGGAAAGATGGGGACAGAAAGAGAGGATATGCTGCATGAAAAAAAGGGGTAGACAGAGAAGATGCTGGGTAGAAGGATGTAGAGATAGAGGGGAGATGCTGGCTGGAAGGATGGGAAGAGGAAGGGGTGACACTGGAAGGAGGGAGAGAAAGAGGGACGATGCTGAAAGGATGTGGACAGAAAGATGGGAGACAACAGAGTTAGTGAAAGATTGAAGAATAAGAGGAAGGTGTATAGGGAAGAACCACGGTGAGGGAAAGATGAACAGCTATAGGTTGACAAAGTAAGAAGTGAGAAATTAAAAACTGGGTAGTAAAATGAATTAATCAGGACAGAGAGGCAGAAAATAAATTGAAGAAAATTGAAAGAAAAAGGAGGAGAGAGAAAGATGACAAATTGACAGGAAATACTGACAAGAGAGCTAAGAGAAGACAAAGGAATTCAGAAACCAGAGGCTGGAACCAACACAATTAGAAAAAGTAAATGTTCAGACAACAAAGGCATAAACATGAATTTTATTTTTATTTTAGGATAAAATAATGTGGCAGCTGAGTTAATACATGTTAATAAATACAAATAAAACATAAAATGAAAAATAAAGTGATACCTTTATGTTGGACTAAGTTTAATAAATTTGTGACTAGCTTTCAGAGACCAACTCTTCCTTCCTCATGTCAGGAGAGGATACAAATAAAACACACAATGGAAAATAAAGTGATACCTTTATATTGGACTAATTTTAGTACATTTTTGACTAGCTTTCACAGACCGACTCTTCCTTCCTTAGATAAGGAGAGGATACCATAACAGCAGTATACTGTCCTGACCTGACCTGAAGCAGGAGGTTTTGGTCTCTGAAAGCTAACAGAAAAATGTATTAGGCTACTCCAATAAAAAAGGTGTCATCTTATTTCCCATTTTTGAATGCCTAAACTGTGTATGAGTGGGAGTGTGGGCAATGGCAGCTGAAGCATGATGCAGACTTCCACACTGCTCAAGCAGTACAATAGGAGGCACACACAGTGGACCCCTTTGGCTGGCAGGACTTGGACATTTCTGCCAGCAAATCAACTGGTGGCACAATTTTGGAAGGGCTTACACCCACAGTGTGGGTGGGGGGGAGGGGGAGAGCAAGGCCTAGTCATGGTTACACCTCTGGGGGAATAGAAGCCAGTTTGTAATAGAGTGCACTAAAACACTTTCTCTTACCCATCTCTGCTATCACCAGTGTAAATAAGGTATTTTCTAGAACAGCCGTGGGATGGAAGTGTGTTAGGGGTTGGAGCCATGAGGTACAGTGGGTGGGGCAAAGGCAGAGTGGGGTGGGGCTGGGGTGTGTATTAAAATCTCCCTCTCAAAAATTAGGCCCCCTTGGCAGCTCTGGGGTCTACACCTATCATCACATCATGGTTAGAGCTGAACTCTCAAATCCAGACGTGGTTCAAACTATCTAGTGTCAACCAATATCAAAACCCACATACAGAAAATGCCAGATCTCATAAAAAATAGTTTGAATCTGTGGTGCAACTCATTGAACTAGACTGTAATCAACCGAGAATCACAGCACCCACATCCTCACCAGCAAAACAATATTTATTTATTTAGATTTGCGCACACCATTTTCAGTAGTAGCTCAAACTATCAAACTACCTTCATATATTGTTGCTAATGATTTGATTGTCATAACTTCTCTTAAAAGCTAAATTTAAGAATTTAGATGGACTTCATGCATCACTTAGATAAGATTTTAGACAGTTCTGGGGAGGAGCTGGCTGTCTTGGTACATGTGGGTATCAATGATATAGCAAAGAAGTTCTGGAAGCCATTGGGGATGGGGGAGCTCTTCAGTGATTATCTTTGTATAGAACTTTGAAAAAGAAGATTTGGATTTTTTTTCCTGACCCATGATTAAATGATTCCAATCTGATAAAATTAATGAATGGGTTGTGAAATTGAAGCAGAATAACCTACATCCGAGTTGCCAATAAAATCCTAACCTTAGTCACTAGTGTTAACAACAATGTCTCAGTACTATGTAGGGCTTGGAACCCAAACCATTATTGTATGTAGTTGAGCATAAATATATCTACATATGTACATTAAACTGTATTGTTCTTCTCCTACATACTGAGATCTGTCTTAGTGTCAAAGGAAGAAAGGTCACTGTTAGCATGCATATATGCTGCAAGATGAAATCAACTACTGTATATATACACCCACATTAATTTTATTTATATATATACAGAGAGAGAGAGAGAGAGAGAGAGAGAGCGTATTCTCTCTAATAATTGCTCAGATGATTATTAAACAACTAGTAAAAAAGGCCCGTTTCTGTTTTCCTCGGAGTGTGTATGTTTGAGAGAGTGTGAATGTGAGTGTGTGTGACAGAGAGAGTGAGACTGGGTGCGAGTGTGTGTGTGTGAGAATGAGAGTATGTGCCAGGGTCCCCCCTCTCTCCCAAATCCAGGGTCATCCCCCCCCAATATGTCTCCCATTTGCAGGGGTGTCCCCCCCTTCCTCCCTCCTAGTTGCAGGGCCCCCTCCTCCCATCCTCCCTTTTTCCCAGTTGCAGGGTCCCCCCTCCCCCTCCCCTTTTCCCAGTTGCAGGATCCCCCTCCCCCCCCCCCAGTTGCAGGGTCTGTGTGTCTCCCCCCTCCTTTTGTCCAGTGGAAACAGCTGTAAAAACGGCAATGAGAAGCAGCTCCTAGGTTTCCTTTTTTTTTTGAGTGTATAGGAATGACGGCTGCTTTGGGGAGTGGAATCAGAGATTAACCAATGGGCTTCCTTGCTTAACATAGACTTGCTTTGTTCACTTCCACTCCTGTCTATTGAATGTCCTGCAGCATGTCATAGCAGCCAATCAGTGGCACTTCAGGAATGATGTCACTTTTATCTACTCCACTTTCCTGAGCAGCTCTGGCAGGAAACCACGGTTCCAGGCAGCCTCAGAACGTTGGAGGTGAGAATTATTATATAGGATGGGTTTTCTGAAGTTTAGGGTGGACTATTAATGGAAGCACCATTTCTCTCCTCCACCCTGCTCCCCCACTACAACTAGCATTGCTCTCCTCCACTCCTCCCCCCCCCCCCCCCCCCGTGATGACTGGATCTCTCTTCTTACCTCTCCTCACCATAATGGTGCTTGGTCAGTGCAAGGCCCTGAGCACTTGAGCATGCTCAAAGCCCTGAGAATCTGTGCATGCTCAAGGTCCCACACCAACCCAGTGGCAGAACTGTAAGGAAAGGAAAGAAGAGAGATTTGATCATTGATGGGGGTGGGGGGGGGGGTCGCAATGCTGATTATTGTGAATTCTGGAGAATAGGCTATTATTGGAGGAATCTAAATTTGGATTTTAAGATGAAATTCATAGGGTTGTTTGATGCTGAAACAGAGGGGTGGACCATTATTAGAGATGGGCTATTATTAGAGAGAATATGGTATATATACACACACACACAAATTTTGGGGGTTGTTTACTAAAGCTTAGCTGGAGTTATCTGCAGCAGAGCCCATAGGAATAAAATGGGCCCTGCAGCAGATAAATGGAGCTAAGCTTTAGTAGACAGAGGTGCTTGTCTTATAGTTTTCAGCAGAATGAAGGGATTTTTCTTTGTTAGCCTGATGTGAAAGGCTTATAGTTTGGCTGGAGACATAATTAATTATAACATACATTAGAATGATTTGTATTTTTCATGCCTCTTAAATACTGTTGTTAATTTCTTTAATGGGAATAAAATAATAATAACACAGTGTCTCTACGATGTCTTCTTTAGCCTAACTAAAAATCTCAGGATTTATGTCAAAATGCACACAGCTGTAAATCAGTAATTAAGCTCTTGTTTGTTCATCGAGATGTGACTATCCAGAACAAACTCTCCAGCGCTCACTTCATTAAGCCTGTAGTCAACAGAGCTTTCCAAGAAACCACTCTCTTAATTACAAAACAGGACAATCGATTTGTCAAATTACTATACTGAAAAAAAATTTCACTTAACTTTTCTACCACAAAAAAGCTTTGGTGCTAGTGATAACAAACCAGACCATAGAGCTAGGGTAAAATGAAAGCAATATCCAGTTGGTCTACAGACATTACCCAGAATAATAATTCAGTTAAGGAAGTGCATGGCCAAAAATTTTTCACTTTTCAGAATTTTCTGTAATTGTCTTGATTTTGGGTGTTCGTTCAATTTGTTTGCAAAAAAAAAAAAAAAAAAACACAAAAAGTGGAAAGAACACAAAAGTCCCGCGGACTGAACAAAGTCAGAGAACAAGGAGTGGGAACTGAATCAGACACCAAAAAACAAACTTGGGACTCCAAAATGAAATTACAGATATTTATTTCAGTTGACTCGACACAGTACCATGTTTTATCATTATGTGTGATTTTAGATTTTTTACGTATTTGTCTTATTATACATAGACTCCTGAGGCAGGCACACATGTGCCGAAAAATGGTACCAGGTTGAGTCAACTGAAATAAGCACCTATAATTTCATTTTGGAGTCCTTGCCCTTACGTGGGTCTGTTCCACACACTAACGTTATTTTTACTGCAGCAGTAAAATGGCCATGAACTAATCTTACCAAGTACAAATATTCAGTATAATCCTCAATAAATATTCAAGTCTGTGAAGTAAAATCTATAGATTTAAACAAAGTGAAAAGAGGGTAGAAAAAGCCTCAAAGAGCTCCAGGTAGAACACCGGCACTAATAACTCTTCATCACTGGCAAAAAACAAAACAAAAAAAACATATCACAATTTGCATACATGCAAAGTACCACCCTTTCATTTCTTATAATGTTTTTAACAAAGTGAAATGCACTTATTTAGCCTTCTCCAGCAGAATAAATTAGTCCCCAAATCGACACTGGCCAGGGTTTCACACTGCTGTCTTAAGGTCGGGCTTTTCTTATCTTGCGTCAAAACGATTTATCCGGATCAGCTGATCAGGATAAAGGAAGAGGAAAGAAACCAATGCCTTCTTGGATAAGGTGTGTTTGAAATGTTACACTGAGTTCTTTAGGTATTTATGGTGCCTCATTATTTTTTAAATGATATTTAAGGACAGATATCATTTTGGGATGAAAGAACAGAATGGATCTCAGTCAATGTTCAGAAACCACAAAACTTTATTAAAAATAACCCAACGTGGCTTAGCGCTTTCCTCATTAACATGCAAGAACTGCAATACCATTAAAGCGGGAACACTTACTGCCTCCTATTTAGGAGGTGCTAAGTGGTCCTTCAATAACTTTGCGTTACTCAGAAAGCACATGCTAATGTGAATGAGCCACTGAATAATGCTTCCATGCCCATTCTAATACCCCCTCCCAGATACATTTTAAAAATAGTGCACAATTAGCGCATGCTGAAAGGCAAATTGCCAGAAAATGCTTTAGTGTGTTTTGCTGTAAGCCTTTTTCTTGCATTAAGGGGCCCTTTTACTATAGCATGGTAGGCCTAACATGGGCCTACCGTGTGGTAAAAGGGCACTACCGCGGGATGCGCTGAGGCATCCTGCGGTTGTTTGGCCAGCAGCTTCCGCTAATCCCATGGTAAAAAATATTTTTAAAATTTTTTGCCACGGGAGGCGTTTCTGGGGGAGGAGAGTAGGCGTGCCTCCTAAATAGATGGTGGTAATGGTCATGCGCTAATAGATAAAATAGCGCATGGCCATTACAAAAAGTGACTGCAGCCATTTTACAGCCATGCTAAAAAGTGGGTAGAGCATACGGCTAACCCATGTGCTAATAGCAGCACCAGCCACTTTCTAGCACGGCTTGGTAAAGGGACTCCTAAGTGCGTGTTAGCTCTTAATGCAGTTTAGTAAAAAGGGCCCCTAAGTGAATGCTTTCTTTGAAGCCAGTTTTAAAAAAATGTTATCGCACTTTAATTTCCACATGGAAATTGGAGCATAACTTTGTTGGTTAACTAGCTAATCAGCGCTGTTAATTGGATGTTAACAAGCAATTAGCATTAATTGAAATTAACATTTACGTGCACAGTTTGCTAAGCGTATTCTGTAATGTGGTGCGCCTAAATTCTAAGTCACATGGTTGAAAAGGGGGCACGGCCATGGCCAGGGTGTGGGCATTTCTAAAATCTATGCAAATTATTATACAACACACCCGCTCTGCGCCTAATTTAGGCATCGGAATTTACGTCAAGTAAAACATGGCCTAAATGGATGCAACCAAATTTGGTCACGTGGAGAGGCGCTCGGCATATTCTACAAAAAATTAGGCGTACTTTAGAGCAGTGTTTCCCAAGTCGGTCCGGGAGTACCCTCTTGCAAGTCAGGTTTTCAGGATAGCCACAATGAATATGCATGAATTTCATCTGTATACACTGCCTCCATAGTGTGGAAATATCTTTCATGCATACACTGCCTCCATTTTCCCTATCTAAATGATCTTATTCTAGTAATTTGTTGCCTGCTCTTCAGTGGCGTTCCTTGGTCAGCTGCCACCCTGGGCGGATTGCTGCTGTGCACCCCCCCTAGGGTGCAGTGTCCTCCATCCACCCCAGGTACAGCACAACACCCCCCTCCCCAGCCACCATCCCCCCCCCCCCGCATCACCTCCAAGCCCCACCCCTCACCCCAGGTGCATTCTTCCTACCTGCTGGGGTGCAGGGAGCAGCTATGCGGCTGTCGGCTCCACTGGTTCCCTGCTTCCTCTGCCCTGGAACAGGAAGTAACAGCAGAGGGAGCAGGGAACCAGCGGAGCCGACAGCTGTGCGGCTGCTCCCTGCACTCCTCCTGCAACGCACACCCCCACCCGCCCAGCCCCGCCCTCAGTACGTCAATGCTGCTCTTGAAGGCTTTTTTCAGCCTCAATCTCAATTCATTCCACACTCTGTCATTCACCTGCACACACAAAGTATTACTGACACTGTCAGTATTGTGCAGTCTGACCAGCAACAAGTATAGGTCAGAGCTTTAAACTCTAGCTCTCATTCTGAGCTTCTAATTCAGTATAGACAATGCATTCATTATCAGCATCTGTCTCTGCTTAATAATGGTTAAGGCCGTGCTTCACTAGCCTCTTAAACTGAATTCAGCTCAGACCTTCCACTAAAGATTCTCCATAATGAAGATAAATCAGAGAAGATTCTTCAGCAGCTCAATAAAATGGGTTCACTCTATCGGTAATGATTCATTTCTCAAGACAGAATTCACCATCAATTTCTTACAGTGTCAGAGATGTTCTCAATTCACCCATCTATTATTTTTTTTCAGCCAGTATCAGAAACAATTCTCACATTCATCCAACAGAATTTCCTAGCTATCACATAGGAAATTATACAAAATTTCTCTCAAACTCCTGTCGTTCACAGAGATTACTCTCATACTGGTCCTACCTGCTTAGTCTCCAGCCCTTCTCCAACTGTACACCAAGCTGTTCCCCTGCAAAAAGAGACCCTAATAACATCAACTTTCAGTTCAAAGACCCCTGTAGCCAATCACAGGCATACAGTTTAGAAGTTCTTTAAATTTTGCATGCATGCAAAATAAACATTCTACATGAAACAGATAGCAGCGTGGAATCCTTATGGACAGAAATTCCATATGTGAATGGAAGGTGTATACTGGTAGGGCAGTACTACCGACCACGAGCAGACAGATGAAGAAATGTTTACAGAAATTAGGAAAGCTAGCAAATTGGGATAATAATGGGTGATTTCAATTACCTCTAACAAGAAAAATCAGACAGGATTAGAGATGAAACTAGGCTGATAGAGCAGAGACATCCTGTGGCTTTGGGCAAGTTACTTGAGCACATTGCTTGGAATGTAAACATCAGTTTGCTGATTTTCATTGCATTGTACTTGAACAATTGCCTTTCAGCGGATTCCTTGTAAATTAAGGCAGAGAGAACAGTGGTGGATATTTAAATTTAACAGTGTTCCCAGGAGGTTTAAATTCTGCAATTGAGTGGAAAGCATTTTTTTGATTGGTGAGTGTGATGTGATTGGTCTTTGCACTGACATCATTAAGTTTGTTTCACAGGTTAAAGAACATTGGCATCTGATCTCTCTCCTACAGCCATTTTGAGTATGTGCAGTTGCTAGTTTCCCCTGAGGATGCCTTGTCGGTGAAACAGGGATCTCTTGGGAATTTCTACTGTTTTTTCAGCCTTCAGATGCGTATTTTGAGAGTTGCTTTTTATAGCTGCATTATTGCCATTCTGATTGATATGCTTGGAGAGGCATATGTGTTAGGCGGTGAGAGTCTGCTAGGTACGGATGGGGGGAGGGATCTTGGGGTGATAGTATCTGAGGATCTGAAGGCGATGAAACAGTGTGACAAGGCGGTGGCCATAGCTAGAAGGTTACTAGGCTGTATAGAGAGAGGTGTGGAAAACAAACCAGCAGATCAGTATAATATCCAAAAAGACTTTATTGAGGATACCGTGTATGAAACAAATGCCCGACACAGGCCGTGTTTCGCCCAACAATAGGGCTGCGTCAGGGGCTATAATAAATAACAAACATATAAAATTAGAAATATGTGAAATTATAAAACATAAAATATATATAAAATATAAAACATGAATTATACTGTACGTGTAAAACATAGACATGACTTATAAACACTAAAAGTGCTTTTTTAATTCAGAATTTTATAAAATAACATTGGACATTAATATATCAGAGAAGATTATGATAATATAAAAATACATATACATATGCATACAAAATATACAGTGAACATCTAAAATAACATTAGACATCAAATTAATATTTGAACATATAATATAAAAATATATAAGAAAATGCATAAAATATATAAATCTGTCAAAAACCAACAGGATAAGAACATATGTACTACATATATATTCCAAAATACCAGTAAAAGAAGGGCACGGACATAAAAATATTAAAAAACAACAAAACCATTAGGAAAAAACCAAAAAATTGAGGACACCTACCTAGTCTGTATCTTTCTTAAATAAGATCGGCTGAAAAAGGAACAAACATATAGAGCACCCATAATTATCTCAAATATTTAGGAATAGTAAAACAACAGCTAAGAAAATCAGAATAATTAAAAAAATTAAAAATAAAAATAATAATAAAAAAATGCCAAACAAATATTTTGCATTTTGTATTTTTTACTCATCCAGGGATATTTTATGCTGCTCATGCTGGTTTTTTTTATGAAGAAGATTCCTTATATTCTTGTTTTGACATATAATTTGATAGTAAGTATTTTACATCAATGATATAATGGGGAAAATGGTTAAAAAGAGGCTAAAAGGATTGGCTGCAAAGGTTAGGACTTTAAATCAGGCATGGACATTGTTTACCATCTTGGAAGCCCAAATCAAATGTATTCCATGTATTAATGAATTTGGAAAGAAGAGCAAAAGAGAGCCAGCATGTTTAAAAGGTAAAGTGAGAAGGGTTATTAGAGACAAAAGAACATCTTTCAAAGAATGGAAAAAGGATCCAAATGAAGGAAATAAGAAGCAACATAAGCACTGGCAAGCTAGATGCAAAGCATTGCTAAAGAAGGTTAAAAGAGAATATGAAGAAAAGCTTGCCACAGATAGAAAAACTCATACTAACAACTTTTCGGGTACATCAGAAGCAGAAAGCCTGTGAGGAAATCCGTGGGACCATTAGATCATGAAGGACCAAAAGGGGCATTCAGGGAGGACAAGGCCATAGCAGAGAGAATTAATGAATTCTTTCCTTCGGTCTTTACGGAAGAAGATGTAAGTGATCTACCTGTACAGAAATGGATTTCAAGGATGATAATATGGAGGAACTAAAAGAAATTTTGGTGAACCTGGAAGACGTACTGAGCCAAATCAACATGTTAAAGAGTTCTAAATCACCTGGACCGGATGGTATGCACCCCAGGGTACTGAAAGAACTCAAACATAAAATTGCTAATCTGCTGTAATTTGTCATTAAAATAATCTGTACTACTACTACTATTTAGCATTTCTATAGCGCTACAAGGCGTACGCAGCACTGCACAAACATAGAAGAAAGACAGTCCCTGCTCAAAGAGCTTACAATCTAATAGACAAAAAATACAGGAAGGAGGAGAGGAGGGTAGGTGGAGGAGAGTGGTTACAAGTGGTTACGAGTCAAAAGCAATGTTAAAGAGGTGGGCTTTTTTTTTTTTTTTTGATTTATTTGTAATTTTAATGAATTTTACAAGATACACTTGTACAGAAAAGGAGTATTATCATACCATACAAGAAAATATTTTATAAAGAAAATCTATTAAATGATAATTACTGCTAAAGTCCACAATTATAGGCAAGGCACAATTCAAAAATTGGTTAACATAGGAAAAAATGAATAGAACATGTTCCCACTTATCCTATCACGGAGTAGATACTAATGGAGGAAGCACAAGAGAGTTTACGGCTGGTTCTTGTTTGGAGTCCAGGAATTTTGCTAACTGATCACTCTCAAAGAAAACATATTTAATTGATTGAAATTTAACAACACATTTGCAAGGAAAATTAAGCCAGAAAATTCCCCCCTGTGACAATACACGATCACGAAGTTTCAAAAAAGACTGACGTCTTTTCTGAGTTTGTCTAGCAATATCAGGAAATACTTTGACTTTGCAATTCAGAAAGACTTCATGTCTATGTTTAAAGAAAGTTTTCAAGATCCAGTCCCGATCCGGCTGTAGAACAAAGTCTATAATTAATGTAGCAGGTTGTACTCCACATAGTTCATCTTCAATTGTTTGTGATAAATTCAAATTTAGCTCCTCAAATGGGGTTTCCATAGATGGTATTATGCGCTCACTTGGTTTCTTAACATAGGGAGCCAAATAATAAATCCTTGCTACAGGTGGAAACAATTGTTCAGTAATTTTTAATACTTTAGAAAGATATCTTTTGAATGTTATTAAAGGAGCCACTGCTGGAACTTTAGGAAAATTTATAAGTCTCAATGTTTTCATCCTTTGTAAATTTTCAAAAGTTTCTATTTTCCTCTGTAAGTATACATTTTCTTTTATTAAAGTTATTTGGCTCTCTTTAATTTGATTTGTTTCAAGTATAATTGTTTGTTCAAAAGTTTTAGATTGTTCCAACTGTTTTTCCAAGTCTGCTATTTTAGCTTGATTTGATTGAGTAACTTTAACTATTGGAGATAGTTTCTGGGTTAAAGAATCTTCTAAACATTCCAAAGCATCCCAAATTTTTTCTAGGGTTATTTTCTCCGGTTTTTTAGGAAATAATTTCAATGTTACCTCTTCCTGAGCTCCTTTCTCAGAGCCAGTCTTGCTCTTCTGTGATTCAACTCCTACTCCTTCGGTATTCTCAGCAGTAACCACCAGCACTGCTGCACTCGGCGTTCTGCTAGCAGAGTCTGCCCCTGCTCCCAGATCAGACATCTCCTCATCGGGTCTAGTCAATCCAGGGCTCTGGTCTGCCAGCATTGCCGGCATCGAAGGAGGACTCCGTCAGTGTTGCCAGGTGGGCGGTTTTACCGCCCAATTGGGCGGTTTTCCGCGACCCGCCGCGGGAAATTTTTGCCCGCGGCGGGTTGCGGTTTTTTGGGCTGGTTTTTGTGCTTCGGGCGGTTTTTTTAGGTGGCTTTTTCGGCCGCGGTGGGCGGGGTTAGGGACGTTTGTGGGCGGGGTTAGTGACGTGGGAGGCGGGGTTAGTGACGTGGGAGGCGGGGTTAGTGACGTGGGAGGCGGGGTTAGTGACGGGGAAGGCGGGGTTAGTGACGGGGAAGGCGGGGCCGATGACGGCGGGGGCGGGGTTGATGACGGCGGGGGCGGGGTTGATGACGCGGGGGCGGGGGTGTCAGGGGCGGGGTTTGAGTTTGGGCGGGTTTTGGGCTGGATTTTGGGCTCCTTTAGGCTGGAAAAATATTTTCCACCTGGCAACCCTGGACTCCGTTCCTCTGGGCTCAGAGTGGTCTCTCCCTCAGGCAGGTAGGTCGGTTCTCCTCTCATCGATCCCTCCTGCAGCAAGGGTTGTTGCCCAGTCAATTCTACTCTGGGAACAGTGAAACGGTCCATCGGTCCCAATTCCTGTCTTGCAGAGGGAGCAGGGTAAGCCCTCTGTTTGCCCCATCTCTTGGGCATGGAAATGTATTTTTTTAAGGGAAAAAAAACAGCAAGAGGGAGTTGAGTGAGGAGCTGTTTCACACATGTCCTATTCAGACGCCATCTTGCCCAGACTATCCAAAGAGGTGGGCTTTCAGTCTAGATTTAAAGGTGGCAAAGGATGGGGCAAGATGTAGGGGCTCAGGAAGTTTATTCCAGACGTAGGGTGCAGCGAGACAGAAGGCGCGAAGTCTGGAGTTGGCAGTAGTGGAGAAGGGAACAGATAAGAAGGATTTATCCATGGAGCGGAGTGCACGGGAAGGGGTGTAGGGAAGGACGAGTGTGGAGAGATACTGGGGAGCAGCAGAGTGAGTACATTTATAGGTTAGTAGAAGAAGTTTGAACAGGATGCGAAAACGGATAGGGAGCCAGTGAAGCGACTTGAGGAGAGGGGTAGTATGAGTAAAGCGACCCAGGCGGAAGACGAGACAGGCAGCAGAGTTTTGAACCGATTGGAGAGGGGAGAGGTGACTAAGTGGGAGGCCAGCAAGAAGCAGATTGCAGTAGTCTAAACGAGAGGTGACAAGGGTGTGGATGAGTATATGTAGTATATGAAGATTGGAGGGTGGCCAATGTTTCGCCAATGTTTAAAAATGCTTCCAGGGGTGATCCAGGAAATTACAGACCACTAAGCTTGACTTCAATACCAGGCAAAATAGTGAAAACTATAATAAAGAATAAAATTATGGAACACGTGGAGGGGCATAATTGAACGAAAACGTCTATCTCCATGGGCTTTTATCTCCAAGAACGGGTCCATGAAGGGGCGGACCGAACCGTATTTTCGAAAAAAATAGACGTCCATGTTTTATTCGACAATTTGTGAGCTGGGCGTTTTTGTTTTTCAGTGATAATGGAAAATGAAAGCGCCCAGCTCAAAAACGAATAAATCCAAGGCATTTGTTCGTGGGAGGGGCCAGGAGTCGTAGTGCACTGGTCCCCCTCACATGCCAGGACACCAACCGGGCACCCTAGGGGGCACTTTTACAAAAACAAAAAAAAAAGGTAAAAGAGCTCCCAGGTGCATAGCACCCTTCCCTTGTGTGTTGAGCCCCTCAAATCGCCCTCAAAACCCACTGCCCAAAAGCCTACACCATTACTATAGCCCTAAGGGGTGAAGGGGGGCACCTACATGTGGGTACAGTGGGTTTGGGGGGGGTTGGACGACTAAGCATTAAGCAGCACAATTGTAACAGGTAGGGGGGGATGGGCCTGGGTCCACCTGCCTGAAGTCCACTGCACCCCCTAACAACTGCTCCAGGGACCTGCATACTGCTGCCAGGGAGGTGGGTATGACATTTGAGGGTGAACAAAAAAGTTGTGAAACATCATTTTTTGTGGTGGGAGGGGGTTAGTGACCACTGGGGGAGTCAGGGGAGGTCATCCCCGATTCCCTCTGGTGGTAATCTGGTCATTTAGGGCACTTTTGGGGGCCTTATTCGTGAAAAAACAGGGTCCAGGAAAAGTGCCCTAAATTCTAGCTACAAAGGCATACTTTTTTCCATTATCGGCGAAAGGCGCCCATCTCTGTTCGGGTGATAACCACGCCCCAGTCCCACCTTCACCACGCCTCTGACACACCCCCGTCAACTTTGTACGCTTCCGCAATGGAGTGCAGTTGAAAACGTCCAAGTTCGGCTTTCGATTATACCGCGTTATTCGTTTTTGGGAGATAAACGCCTATCTCCCGATTTAGGTCGCAATATAGGCGTTTTTGTCTTTCGATTATAAGGTGGATAGACAAACATGGCTTAATGAGACAAAGTCAGCATAGGTTCAGCCAAGGAAAATCTTGCCTCACCAATTTGCTTCATTTCTTTGAAAGTGTGAATAAACATGTGGATAAAGATGAGCCGGTTGATGTAGTGTATGTAGATTTTCAGAAAGCTTTTGACAAAAATTCCTCATGAGAGGCTCTTGAGAAAATTAAAAAGTCATGGGATAGGAGACAATATCTTTCTGTGGATTAGGAATTGTTTATTGGACAGGAAAGAGACCATTTTTCTCAATGAAGAAGGGTGAATAGTGGAGTGCTCCAGGGATCTGTACTGGGACCAGTGCTAGTGATCTGGAAATCAGAATGTCAAGTGAGGTGATTACATTTTCAGGTGACACAAAATTATTCAAAGTTGTCAAAACACATGCAGACTGTGAAAAATTGCAGGAAGAACTTAGGAAACTGGAAGACCGGGCATCCAAATGGCAGATGAAATTTAATGTGGACAAATGCAAAGTGATGCACATTGAGAAGAATAATTCAAATCATAGTTAACTGATGATAGTGTCCACCTTAGGAGTCAGCACCCAAGAAAAACATCAAAGTGTCATTGTAGACCATATGCTGAAATCTTCTGTCCAGTGTACAGCAGCCAAAAAATCAAACAGGATGCTAGGAATTATTAGGAAAGGGATGATCAGTAAGAATACTACAATGCCTCTGTATCATTCCATGGTGCAACCTTACCTTGAGTATTGCATTCAATTCTGGTTGCCATATCTCAAAAAAGATATAGTGGAATTAGAATAGGTTCAAAGAACAGCATCCAAAATGATAAAGGGGATGGAACTCCTCTCATATGAGGAAAAGCTAAAGAGGTTAGGGATCTTCAGTTTGGAAAAGAGATGGCTGAGGGGGGATGGAATCCTGAGTGGTGTAGAACGGGTAAAAATGAATTGATTTTTCACTCTTTCAAAAAGTAAAAAGATCAGGGGACAGTCAATGAAATTACATGGAAACACTTTTAAAATAAATAGGAGGAAATATTTTTTCACTCAAAGAATAGTTAATCTCTGGAATTTGTTGCTGGAGGATGTGGTAACTGCGGTTAGCGTATCTAGGTTTAAAAAGTTGTGGAGAAGTTCCTGGAGGAAAAGTCATAGTTTGCTTTTGAGAAAGACATGGGGGAAGCTAGTGGTAGCATAGAATGTTGCTACTATTTGGGTTTTTGCCAGGTACTTGTGTCCTGCCTTGCATGCCATGTGCTAGCAACGTTTCTGAGAGCTGACATTTCTTGGTTCCACTGTGGTTCCATAAAGGTTTTTTTACCTCTCTCTCTCTCCTTGAGATACACACACATTCTCTCTCTCCTCCCGGATATTCGCATCCCCGAAGATCTTTTCTCCAAGGTTTTCCTAGCTTTCTCACAGAGCTCTCTCTGTTTTAGGCTCTGTCCTTATAGCAAGTCCCTTCCCAAGTCTCTTAGAGGCTTCTCCCTTAGCTTGCTGTAAAAGGCATTTTTCCTTTGTTTCTTCCTGTTTGAGTTTACAGTTTTGCCTCTCAAGTGCCCTCTCCTTGCCTCTGAGGAGGCTGGGTACGGACTCCATGTTGTAATAGGCAAAACTTTTACAGGCAGCTGGATTGTAGATAGGATTTTCTTTGTGTATTGGGAGAACTGCAAAAAAGAATATTTGCCTAAGAATTGAGAGTCTAGAGGTTTAACCGACTGTGAGGTCATACTGGTCAGCAACACTGGACAGTGTTTGGACTGGACAGTAGCACTGGGTACTGAGCTGGACAGTGACAAGTGGAATAAAGCAGACTTCCCTTCATCACCTCAAATTGCTACAAAATACTGTGGTGTGTCTTCTTGCTTGAGCTTCTCTCCTCCTTGTAAACTGTCATTGGCTAGCAGTTGTCTACAGAATTCATGTCAAAGTCCTCCTTCTTGTTCTTAAGGATCTCTGGTGCTCGTGCTTATTTTTCAGTCTACTGGTTTCATACAGCTGAGGTTGGCCATCCTGTTCCTAGTATAATAACCAGCTTGCTTTACCCGCACTCACCTAGATCCATATAGATGTTACTCAGTATGCTACTTTTAGCCATTATGCACCTGCAGCTTGAAATTTGTTACCCCCAACTTTAAGAACTGAGATCAATCATTCTTGTTTGAAACAGTGGTATAGCCATAGTTGGGCCCAGGTGCGCCTAGGCTCACCCAAAAATTCAAGTACCTTTATTAGGGCTGGTGCTAGGGTCTCTGCCCCCCCCCCCCCCCCCACAAACTATCAGTTTGTGCCTCCCCCCCTCACCAGCATCTCCTTTCTCTTTTCTCCCTTCCCCCTTCTCTAACCCCAACCCCTTTTTCAGCCCAGTGCCTTAAAAGGTGAAGAACAAAAGTTTGTTTTATTTTTTTTGTACTCGACAGCTTTTTAATTTATTTGAAAGCTTCCCATATGAAGATATAAATATCATGAAATAAAATTGAATATCACTAAAACAGCTTCAAAAATTATTGTAGCTGGTAGAAATGGCAATTATAAACTCTGTATTTTGTGCTCCTTTTTCTACACTGTTCTATACAATATAGTATGGCCAAATTTCAGTGAGTATATCCTGTTTACTGATGGGTTCATCTTAACTGTTGCTGTAATCTGCCTTTGGAAGCCTGGTGTTACAAAGTTTGGCAGTAAAATTAAACTGTCCTTTCATTGGGGCATATGGGATCACATCTTCACCTCATCTCTTTTGTATAAATGGATTATTCTGTTTCAGGGACAAGTGGTTTTCATAAGTCAAAATAATAAAAATATTTTCTTTCATGCAGATCTCTCATTTACTTAAACATAACTAAATGGGCTTTTATAAGCCCCTAATGCAGTCCATTGGTTTGTTTGTACTGTACCAAAACCTGCTGCCCCCCCCCCCCCCCCGGCTACAGTTGCCACCATCCCACTCCCGCACACTACCTTGAAGGGCCTGCCTGCCCGCCCTGGTGGTATAGTGGCCTCTGTGGCTGCGGGGGCAGGAAAGAATCCCACTCTTTCCTGTCCGCTGCTGCTATTCTGTCTCTTGCTTGCGCTTCTGCTGCCGCCGTGTTGAAAAAATGGCTGCCAGGACTTCCAGCGGCCTTGGCCTTCAAGGTAGGTCTTGGGAGGGCAGTATTGTGCAGCAGCTATGGCCAGTGGAGCGCAGCACAACAGGTATGTATGGCAGTTTTTGGCACCCCCCTCGAACGTTGACACCCCCTGCCATGCATACCCTGCTTACCACGTTCCTCCAGCCCTGACATTTATTGTGGCTGCCGGGGATCCCCAAGCCCCTGGAAAAGGTTCTCCAGTGGCTAAAATAGCTCATGCTCCTACTTGGTGCAGTCAGCAGAACTATCCAGGCATTGCCACCTGTCATCCCCCCACCCCACCCCCGTCGCATGCGCAAAAACTGAGCATATGTGGGAAGGGAGAGGCCAGCAAATCAGCAGCATGTGGACTGTGCCATCGGCTGAAGCAAGTAGGAGAATGAGCTGTTCTGGCCACCTGAGGACCTCTTCCAGCCGGCGGGTTTGGGGATCCCAGCTAGCTCAGGTATTTATTGAGGGCTGCAGGAGCAGGGGTGGGGGCAGAAAGCATGGGAGGGGGGAAGGAAATTGTGTGCCCACCTACTTTGGGCTCAGGCCCACCCAAGATATGTCTGGCTGTGCCTCTGGTTTGAAAGCTGCCCTCAAAATGTTTCTTTTCCCTAGTCTTTAAAATTCAATGTTGCTCTCCTCTGGGACTGGAGGGGCTGCTGGTGTGTTCATTCATTTTATGCTTCTTTTACTTTCTATCTGTTTTATCATGTTTTATCTCTTTTCTCTTTGCCTTCTGTCTTTTATTGTATTTTTTTATTATTGTAAAACACTGCACTGCACCATGTGTTGGAAAGGCTGTATATCAAGCTCAATAAACTAAACATAAATATACGAGTAGCACCTTTCTTAAAATTATTGTAGGTAAATGCTGATTTACATGAACAAATCCACTTTTGGCACATGCAAACAATGCACAATTCTAAAATTGTCTCCTAAATGTCATGTTAACAGCTTTTTATCCCACTGTGTTTTTGTTTGAACAACATGCTGTAAGGATATGGTCCCTATGAAGGACCATAACAAGTTAAAGAATAGGTATGTATCATTTGGTTACAGCATTCCCCCTTCTGGGGTGACTACAATGGTATGGCCTGCCCTTATATAAGCCTAGTGAGTGTGTGGATTCTTTGTGGCATGGTAGATAATTTTCTGATAGAAACCATATGAGTTTAAGCACTTGGGCCTACTGTGTCCAGTGTGATGCCGCCCTTGACTCTTGAGTTTGTGTCCAGTGTGAAATGAAGGCAGAAGACAGAGGTTGTACCCAAACCCCCTGCCTGCTATTTAATTAAGGAGTAAAGCAGAGGTTTGACCTTCAAACTGAAGGGATAAGGAGAGAGAAGCCCACTCAGAAGTTGGATTACTGGAGGAAGTACAGTGTACATGATTATTCCTAAAGGGAAGAATTTATGTGGAAGTGGATGTATTTGAGTCATAAGGGTACACAGGAAACTGTTTATCTCTAAAAAGACTGATTATTAGTGAAAGGGATCATTGACAGCGACAGAGAAAGAGTGTGAAACATTACAGTGTTCATTCAATGCTATTGCTATACAACCTCAGGGCAAAGATTACCTCAAAGCTGAAATTGTTTTGTACATATCATCAGTAAAGAGAGTTGGAGCACCCAATATCAGTCTTTGAGTGATTGATTGGAGAAACATCTACAGGAAGTCTTAAAGGGAATTTCTTTACCCCCCCCCCCCCCCCCGTCCCAGAGAGAATCTGCTTCCTTAGATAACTGTGTGGGTGCACTGAGTGAAGAAGGGAGGGAAATGGGAAAAATAAATGCTCTGTGGGGACCCCGGGGAGTTTATGGATCACCTCATAATAGAAAACCTCTTCTTAAACTTCACTAAAGGACCCCAAAGCAAGTGTAAGTAATTAGAAGAATATTATAGAAGGTAACATACAGTATTATCCAGGCAATAAAGGCAAAGTTTGACTGGTCATTTTTTTTTTTCATTTTAGTAAGTAGCAGCTAGAGACTAACCAGAACAATTCTGGAAGAGAAAAATTAATTCTAACTATGCATTCTTTTGTTGCAGCTATCTTCAAAGAAAAGGAGAATTTCTATTTGCCTTCAGGAGATCTGAAAGAATACTGCTGGAAAACAAAACCAATTAGCATTTAAATGCTGCCCCTTGCCTGAGATGCCAGTTCTTTCTGCTCATTTGTCCTACCAGACAAAGCAGGATACTTTCCCTCGCCACATTTTCTGAAAATATTACTGACATTTTCCCTTTAGAGAATGAGAAACAAAATTGGCTCTCTGCAGCCTATGAGATTATTACACTGAACTATCCTTAAAGTTGAATAAACGGACAGACAAGCTCAATACCACCAAATCAATGAATGCAGAATAGAAAAGTTTTCTCCAGACAAACTTCCAGTCGGAAAAGGAATGAACTGCTTCAAAATGGCTTTGTTTGCCACATTTGGTAATCACCACACGTGCTGGGCACTTTCTTTGAAGTTAAATACATGGACTCATTTCTAATGGCTATCACATGCCATCTGTCCCAGAGCCCACAGGAATAAAATGGACCCTGCAGCAGATAGGAGGCAATTTCTATAACTGGGTGCCATTTAGGGGTCCAAATAACATGGGCAGTGAGCCTATTCTATAAAGACACTTACCCCCTAATTCTAGAAATTAGTGCTTGTTAAGGCTAATTACTGATTGTTATCACCAATTTAACAAATTACTTTATCTGCGTATCTGCAATCCGTACCTAATTTTAGGCAACCTATACAGAATTTAGGGATTAGCAAAATAAGTGTCCTTATAGAACACTAGTGTTGTCAGCATCGGTGCGCCTAACTACGACATTAACATGCTCAAATTACAGTATTCTGTAAGTTGAGCATAAATGTCAGTCCTGTGTCCCACTCATGCCCATCCCCTTGTTTCTGGAGGGGGAGGCAATGCCCTCCCTCACCCCCCCCCCCCAAACTGTACCCATGTCAGAGGGGCAGTTTTGAAAGGAATTTCTACATTTGAATGACTGTTTTTATTTATTTATTTGTTTGTAGCATTTGTATCCCACATTTTCCCACCAATTTGCAGGCTCAAAGTGGCTTACATTTGCTGGAATGGCGGTTTACAAATGGTATTGCGTTAGGGCATATACATACATGGTAACATATATGAAACATGGAGGGGCATAATCGAACGGAAACGCCCATCTCCATGGGTGTTTATCTCCGAGAACGGGTCTGTGAAGGGGTGGGGCGAACCGAATTTTCGAAATAAAATGGACGTTTTTGAGCTGGTCGTTTTTTTGTTTTTAGCGATAATGGAAACTAAAAATGCCCAGCTCAAAAACGTCCTAATCCGAGCCATTTGGTCATGGGAGGGGCCAGGATTCGTAGTACACTGGCCCCCCTGATATGCCAGGACACCAACTGGGCACCCTAGGTCAGTGCGGTGGACTTCAGAAAAAGCTCCCACATGCCCTTACCACGGGTGCTGAGCTCCCAACCCCCCTCCCCCAAAACCCACTACCCACAAATGTACAACACTACCATAGCTCTTAGGGGTGAAGGGGGCACCTACATGTGGGTACAGTGGGTTTTGGAGGCCTCCCATTTACCAGCACAAGTGTTATAGGTGGGGGGGGGGGGGGGGCCTGGGGCCACCTGGCTGAAGTGCACTGCGGTACCCACTAAAAGTGCTCCAGGGACCTGCATACACGCAGGCCTCTAGGACTGGTTGCTGCTATATAACATTGGCACACCAGTTGACACCTAAAGACTAATCTCTCCGAAAACGTCCTTTATTGGAATAACCGCCTTTACTCACAGTTAACTGCAGATCAGAGGTTGTGCCCCACTGGCAACGAGTCTTAGCAGTAGGTCAGAGCTGGCAGAATGCTGTACAATGCCCTCTTTCAGCCACATTCAAGGTAAGAACTAAGTTCTGTAACGTGGCTACCACAGGAAAGGGAACTAAAACTGGCTTACAAAAATGGCCACTACCGCATGGACTACAACAGGAAACACAATAGGGCACACTCTGACCCAGTAGGCAGGGGGAAAAGCACCATGGGAGAAGAGCCTACCTACTACCAACATCGTGAGACTGTAACATAAACTAATGAAATCACGGAGCCCAATACCCTACACCCACCACAATGCAATGCTGATATGACCCTGTACTGCACCCGAGAGCCACATCTGACCCAGGGAAAGGTTGTGACAGGATCGAACACATTCTGTTGTCATGGAGGTGGGTACGGCATTTGAGGCTGGCATAGAGGCTGGAAAAAAAGTTTGTAAAGTGGGGGTTTTTTTGGTGGGAGGGGGTTAGTGACCACTGGGGGAGTCCGGAGAGATCATCCCCGATTCCCTCCAGTGGTCATCTGGTCAGTTGGAGCACTTTTTTGGGACTTGTTCGTGAAAAAAAAGTGACCCAAAATCGCGGTCAAAACGCCTTTTTTTTTTCCGATTATCAGCTAAAGATGCCCATCTCTCCTCGGCTGATAACCACGCCCCAGTTCAGCCTCCACCACGCCTCGGACACGCCCCATCAACTTTATTCGTTTCCGTGACGGAGTGCAGTTGGAAACGCCCAAAATCGGCTTTCGATTATACCGATTTGGGCGCCTTTGCGAGACAAAGAGATTTAGGTCGCACTATAGGCATTTTTCTCTTTTGAAAATAAGCTGGATAGTATACTAGCAGTTGAGCCCGTTAAAACGGGCTGGTATTGGGGTTTTCGGAGGTCGACGCTGGCCCCCCCGCATGGTCGCCACCGCTCCCCCCCGCGCAAGGTCGCCGCTACCATTCCCCCCCACCCCCAGAGTCGCCGCGCCAGCCCTCCACCCGGCCCAGGCCCTCTCCGCTACTGAACTTACATCCATTTGCCGGAACGCAGCACGCACATCAGCTGAGCTGCCATCAGCTTTCCTTCTCTGCCTGTGTCCCGCCCTCGTGTGAATCTATATGGTACCAGCTTGCTACCAAATTTTCAAACTCCATTGGGAGTTTTCCTTTGAAAATGTGTTTGCAGGCCCATGAGTACAATATACCCATGAGCCTATAAGCTGCACATGGAACCCAAAACCACGCCCATGATTTGCCCCGAACCGCCCATGACCCTCCCATTTCCATGCCCCATTTTTTGGGATGCGCCTAAATTTACATGCGTACATCTTAATTGATTCCAATTAGCACCAATAATTGCTTGCTAAAAAGCCAATTATTGGCAGTAATTGGCTTGCTAATTGTGCATGCAAATCAGGAGTATGCCCAAATTTGGGTGCACAATTTTTGGCAACTTTTATAGAATTAGGGAAATAAGGGGAATTCAATAATGGCACCCAAAGTTAGGTGCTGGGAAGATCTGCACTAAACTAGTATTCTACAAAGGGCACTCTGTGCAGAGCACCCTTTGCACTTATCAAGGATCTTGCAACTAACTCCGGTCATGAGCACTTATGCCTGCTGAAACCTGGCACACAACTAATGGAGGTGGGGCATGTAAATGACACTTTTATAACAACAATCTGGGAATGCCCCTGAGCCGCCCATACCCCTCCCATGACCACACCCTCTTTTCAGATGTGCATCATAAAATTTAGGTGCACAAGTTATGGTGTACAGTGCAGGGCAGATGCACATGTAAACCCAAATGACTGCCAGTGGAGTGGAGGAGTGGCCTAGTGGTTATAGCACCTGTCTTGAAATCCAGAGGTGGCCAGTTCAAATCCCAGTGCTGCTCCTTGTGATCTTGGGCAAGTCACTTCACCCTCCATTGCTTCAGGTACAAACTTAGCTTGTAAGCCCTCCTGGGACAGAGAAATATCCAGTGAACCTGAATGTAACTCACCTTGAGCTACTACTGAAAAAGGTGTGAGCAAAATCCTAATAAATAATAATTAATATCAATTATGGATTGTTAATGACTCATTAACTAATGCAGTAGCTCCCAAACTTTTTCAGTTCATGGCACCCTTATTGTCCAAGCAATTTTTCGCAGCACCCCCCCCCCCCCCCCTCCAGGACACATAGGTCTCCGCACCTCCCCCTGGCCACATAGATCTCCCTTTCCTAGCAGCCCCCTCCTCTCACTCCAGCATATCTCTCCTCCCTGAAAGTTCAGCACACCTCTACATTCCCTGCAGCCCCCCTTCTCCTCCCATAGTTCCAGCACACTTCTGCCTTCCCCAAATCCAGCATCACTCACTATCTTCCTTCCCACAGGTCCAGGATCACTGTCGCTTTCTTCTCCTTTCCCCGTCACCGTGCTTGCAGCTTACATTTTTGGACTCTTCGTGATTCACACAGGCACTCTGGGCACTTCCCTCGGCCGAGCCTGGCCCTTGCAACAGGAAGTTACATCAGAGAAGGCTGGATGCAGCAGAGGGAAGGCCCTGGAGTGCCTGTGTGAATTGCGAAGAGCCCAAAAATGTAAGCTGCAAGCACGGCGACGGGGGAAGGAGAAGAAAGCGACAGTGATCCTGGACCTGTGGGAAGGAAGGTAGTGAGCGGTGCTGGATTGCTGGATGTGCCTGTGTAAATTGTGGATGGCCCGAAAATGTAAGCTGCAAGCACTGCAGTGGCAGAGGGGGAAGAAGGAGGAAGCATCATATTCCGGACCTGCGGGAGGGGTAAGTAGGGAGCAATGCTGGATTGTGTGTGGTGGGAGGGAGGTCAGGATTTGCCGCGGCACTCCTGAGAGTTCGCTGCAGCGCACCAGGGTGACACGGCACACAGTCTGGGAACCGCTGAACTAATGAGTTTATGCGTGGATCTGGAATCCGCATCCAAATGTAGCTAACCTGTATAGAATCCGGTGGGATAGGGATTAATTCTCTATAGCTTTCCTTAAACTTTGGTACCAAGATGATGTGCACAGAGCACGAGTTCTATATCAGCAATTGTAAGCACAATTGCCATTATAGAATACTAGCGTTAGTCTGCAGTTACACGCCCAACTTTACGTGCAAGCACTTACACTAGCTAAATGGTGTACATGCTCACACTTATCTATAAGCAGTTAGGCACATAACTACAAGCATTCTATAAGATGTGCATGTAAGTACCAGGCTTGCCACTGACCCATCCATGACACTCCCAGGGCCAAGCTTCCTTGCAGTTGTGCACTATGAAAATCGCACACATCTTTTGTAGAATCCACACTAAGGGCAGTTAAATGCCTCATATATTCCAAGCAAACCCAGTGCAAATCGTCTATTCATACACTGAGGGCTTGCGGTGACACAAAGCCCTCATAATTAACTTGTGGCAGTTTTGAACTCAAGTTGTTAACAATCGTTCCTCAATTCATTATAATGAACCCAAAACCCTGCTGCCCCTCTCTTCCTGTAAGCCACAGCCACACCTATTGCCCACCCGCCCCACAACCCCCACTCCCCAAAACAACCAAGGACAGGGAAGGGAGGAAAATTTCCAAACAGCAAGCCTCCCGACCTCCCTCCCACCCACCCAACAAAACTAACAGGACTTTCCTACCCAAATTTCCCATAAGTCCCAACAACCAGCCACTACTCCACCTCCTTAATCTAACCAATCTAAGCCCATTCTCTATCCACCCAATCACAGCCTACCCTGACATCAGAGCGCTGACAACACCACAGGCATAACATAATAGGGCTCCTAGGAAGGTGCATAATTGTATAAGAACCCATATATTTATGGATTGAGTGATTTTCCATTTATAACCCACCTATTAACTAGGCGGATCACAATATACATATATAATTTTAAAAAACCAGCACAACAATAAAATAATTCTCTCAAAAATACAATACTAACGCATTCGTTTTGTATAAAGAAGTTGGTGCCTACCTTTTCTTTATAGAATAGGCTTCAAATTGGTGCCCCTTTGTATTCAGCTGTTAAACCTCTATAATACATCTAGCTTGAACACCGAAAAAGCAGATATAAGTGAAATATCTACTTAAGATATTCCACTTATGCCAGTAGATTTAATGATGCTGCCTAAATGGATAGCATTGTCAAATATATGTACTGTATAATTTGAAACCATCTAAATTAGATGCTTTAAATTATATGCTGCTTGTTCCACTGAACATTATCATTATGTATTTGCCAATTACAAGATTTTCCATGGTGCTGATGAAAAGTGTCCATTATGCTAAATTTAGGCACTTTTGAGGGTAATTTTATAAATGCATACATGTTTGGTAGTACTTGCATTTTTTCCCTATTTGGCTACAGGCAAATTTTCAAAACTATTTGTTTTGAAAATTACACTTGCGCTTCACCACATACAAATTTTCTGTGTTTTTCTGCTTGTATACATGTGTATTTTCTAAAGTCTGTATGTATACAAGCAAAACCTGACGTGCCTCTGCACCAAAGATGGTTTTCAAGGGCGACAATGCAGAGGAACTGAAAGAAATCTTGGTGAACCTGGAAAATGTACTGTGCCAAATCAACAAATTAGTGCAGAAATCACCTGGACCGGATGGTGTACACCCCAGGGTACTGAAAGAACTCAAAGATGAAATTACAGATCTGCTGTTAGTGATCTGTAACCTGTCATTAAAATCATCTGCCTATTTTTAAAAAGGTATTGAGGGGTGATCTGGGAAATTACAGACCGATAAATTTAACATTGGTGCTAGGCAAAATAGTGTATTATAAAGAATAAAATTACTGAACACATACACAAACATGGTTTAATGGGACAGAGTCAACATGGATTCAGCCAAAGGAAGTCTTGCCTCACTAATTTGCTTCATTTCTTTGAATATGTGAATAAACAAGTAGATAAAGGTGAGCAGGCTGATGTAGTATATCTAGATTTTCAGAAAGCGTTTGACAAAGTCCCTCATGAGCAACTCCTGATAAATTAAAAACCCATGGGAAAGGAAACAATGTTCTGATGGATTAGGAATTGGTTGATGGATAGAAAATAGAGGGTAGGGTTAAATGGCCAATTCTCTTAGTGGAGGAGGGTGAATAGTGGAGTGCTCCAGGGATCTGTACTGGGACCGGTGCTATTTAACATATTTATTAATGATATGGAAATGGGAACGATGAGTGGGGTGATTAAATTTGCAGACAACACAAAACTATTCAAAGTTGTTAAAACGCATGCAGATTGTGAAAAATTGCAGGAAGACCTTAGAAAGTTGGAAGACTGGGCATCCAAATAACAGCTGAGATTTAATGTGGACAAGTGCAAAGTGATGCACATTGGGAAGAATAATCCTAATCATAGTTATTTGATGCTAGGTTCCACCATAGGATTCCGCATCCAACAAAAAGATCTAGGTGTCATCGTGGACAATACACTGAAATCTTCTGCCCAGTGTGTGACAGTGGTCAAAAAAAGGAAAAGAATGCTAGAATTTATTAGAAAATGGATAGAAAATACCTTGAGTATTGTGTGCAATTCTGGTTGCCATATCTTAATAAAAAAGATACAGCAGAATTAGAAAAGGTTCAAAGAAGGGCAACCAAAATGATTTCGGGGAGTCCACCTCTTATAAATAGACTGTACAGAGAAGGGGGTCCCCCACTGTTTCATCAGTACTGCCTAAAGGATGTTGTGAATCAGCACTGTCACAGCTTCTTTAGAAGAGGAATCAAAGTGGAGGATGTCCAACATTTCTGCCCGTGGATAATCCTAAACATCTAAAGTAAATGGGATGGTCTGAGCCATCTCCCTGACAAAACTGGTAAAGGAGAGCTCCTCAGGGGGAGATTTTCTCCTTTCAAGAGGAAAAGAGGGGTCTGATGGAAGACCAAGGGACCCTTCCTCCAAGACGACCTCCAGTTCAAACTCCCATGAGCAGTCTGAGTCAGACTCAGACTCGGGGCAATATTCCACATGGGAAGACTGAGTCTGTGACCGCCTCAGATGACTGGACTCCTGTCCAGACTCAGGGTGAGAATGCTGAGGAACAGAGTCCCTTCAAGCTCATGGACGAGCTTCCCCTATCAAGAGGCTGGAGAGGAGCACCGTCTCTGCTGGCACCGACTCTGACACCAGCCTGGGCATTGGCATCAAGGCTCATCCAACAGGCAGGGTCTCCAGAATTGACTGGGGCAGCACCATAGCTGACATTGATGCCATCATACTTCACCCCTATTGAAATGGCACAACTCCAGACTATATGGTACCATTAATAACCTTACTTCAAAGAAACGATAAATATGGGGCAAGAACCTCAGACTACACCTCCCAAATTGCAAAAAAGTGATTTCACTTACCTAGGAACCAAATGGTGGAACTCTTTACCATCCAAAATAAGAAATATACAGGAATATACTAGATTCCAAAAAATCCTCAAATTGTTCCTATTCAAGCCCTCACAAAGACAACCATATTTCAAACAACTAATTATTACCTGAATTGGTAATTACTCTATTTACCATTAACCTTCTCTTTGCTTCATGTACAATTTCTCATTCATAATAGATTTTGTAAATGTTAAATATCCATAGCTATCCCAGTATGTTTATGATACTGTATTGTAAAATTGGATTCTTAAAACAAATTACTTTCTTATGCATTATTCTTTGTTATGTATCCTATACTGTTTATTGCAAGCCACATTGAACTCAGACTTGTTTGAAATAATGTGGGATATAAATGTCACAAGTAATAAATGTCACAAATAATTAAGGGGATGACCTCTTTTCATATGAGGACAGATTTAAGAGGTTAGGAGTCTTTAGCTTGGAAGAAAGACAGCTGAGGGTGATAAGATAGAGTTCTACAAAATACTGAGTGGTGTAGAATGGGTAAAAATGGGTAAACGTATATTTTTTAATCTTTCAAAAAGTACAAAGACTAGGGGACATTCAAGGAAGTTAAATGGTACTACTTTTAAAACAAACAGGAGAATTTTTTTTTTCACTCAACGAATAGCTAAGCTCTGGAACTTGTCAGAGGATGTGGTATCAGCGGTTAGTGTAATTGGGTTTAAAAAAGGTTTGGACAAGTTCCCGAAGGAAAAGACCATAGTATGTTATTGAGATAGACAGGGAGAAGCCACTGCTTGTCCCTGGGATCAGTAGCATGAATCTTACTACTATCTGGGATACTGTCAGGTAGTTGGGACCTGAATTAGCCACTGTTAGAAGCAGGAGACTGGGATACATGAACCATTGGTCTGATCCAGTATGGCTATGCTTATGTTCTTATTGTTGGAAAAATTCAACTAAACAGAAAATGAAGACTTCATTCTTAATCTTACTTCTCAGTACACTGCTAGTAGATTTTGTAAGTCTAGGAGTCGTAAAGATCAAACTAAAATCAATTTAAAATGATTTGACCAAATCAATTTAGAGTTTTGTAAAATCCTTTACCAATCCATTCCCTACTTTAGTAAATAAGACATCTACACCCGGATTTTATATATTGTGCTCAGTGTTCCGTGCCAAAATCCAAGCGTATTCTATAACAATGTGCGTAACTTAATTGGCTTAACAAGCCAATAAGCATTGATAACAGTACTTAACAAGCAATTATAAGCACTAATTGGCAATAATTTGAATTTACACGCATAACTCACTAAGCGTATTCTGTAACGCACTGCACCTAAATTCTAATGCATGCATCCAAAAAGGGGAGTGGCTATGGGGGAGAAATAGGTGTGTCATGGGCATTCAAAAAAAAAAAAAAAAAAAACAATGTGCATGATTATAGCATATATTTGCTCCACGTGTAATTTAGGTACCAGTATTTACATCAGGTTTTACTTGGGGTAAATGGCCATGACTACATTTGGTCGTGTGGAGAGGTGCCCAGCTTATTCTATATAGTGCGTGGAAATTTAAGCCCATTCTATAAAATTTAGGCATTCTTTAGAGAATACGCCTAGGTGTAATTTGTTTCCACGTAGATTTTTCAGGCGCCATATATAGAATCTTCTCCCTAATGCTGGGGTTCCCAAACCTGGTCCTGGAGGCACACCAGCCAGTCAGGTTTTCAGGATATTCACAATGAATATTCATGAGGGAGATCTGCATGCACTGCCTCTATATTCATTGTGGATAACCTGAAAACCTGACTGGCTGGGGTGCCTTCAGGACCAAGTTTGGGAACCACTGCCCTAATGCATAACTATCTATATGTGTGGGTAAATTGTTCACTAAGTGCAATTCTAACTCCAATAAAGAAGATGTTAATTCTACATCATAGTAGTCTGATAAATCATGAAAATGAAGATTTAAATCACCAAGAACTGGAGTTTAACAAGTACAATGTTGCTTAATTAAATCTGCTTTCGGTAAAATTATCTCCCATGTGTGACCAGCAAGAATGATAGATCAACAAAATTCTAACATATTCTTGTCCCTAAAGGAAAGATATTCACAACCGTGCTAAGAATTAACATCATAAAGATGGACCATCAGCCAACTCATACACATTAACAACACCCCACTCCTTTTGACTGATACAAGGGCAGTGTAATATAGAATATCCTGGGGTCAGAGTGCTTGTAATCGTGGTCCTTCCATAACCTTATGCCATGTTTCAATAAAACAAGCTAATCCTATCTGAGCATTGTCTACCAAATCTCTAATCAAATCAATTTTATTACATAACAATCTTGCATTAATACGGACACAAAGCATTAAACAATTTCCAATGCCTTGATGTTCGCGGATCATGGCAATAGTTATTGACGTTCTCAGTCAAGGTTCCCATCTGTGAAAATAAATATAGGCATTATATCTACCTTTTCCCAAGACTGTAGAAATAATGGCGTCAATATTAAGCAGGTGCTGACCATTGCCTGCTTTATTCCTGGATATTCAATGCCGGGCCATGCCTGGGCACTAGAATTGAATATCCAGGCATATGTAGCTGGCTAAAACATAGGCAGTTAAGTGTGATATTAACCTACGATAAACCACTTAAAAGATAGGACTGTGTTTTATGCAGTCCTATTTATGTGGTTATCTTAGCCGGTTAAGGGCTGAAAATTGCCACTTAACTAGCTAAGAGAGGCATAATCGAGTTGTCTTGAGGACGTCCTCGCAGGATGTCCCCACGAAGGGGTGGGGAAACCCGAATTATCGATGGGTGGGCATCTTTTGTTTCAATAATACGGTCGGGGACGCCAAAATCTCAACATTTAGGTCGACCTTAGAGATGGTCGCCCTCGATTTTTGGCGATAATGGAAACCAAGGACGCCCATCTCAGAAATGACCAAATCCAAGTCATTTGGTCGTGGGCAGAGCAGCATTCATACTGCACTGGTCCCCCATGCCAGGACACCAACTGGGCACCCTAGGGGGCACTGCAGTGGACTTCAGAAAAAGCTCCCAGGTGCATAGCTCCCTTACCTTGTGTGCTGAGCCCCCCAAAACCTACTACCCACAACTATACAATACCATCATAGCCCTTAGGGATGAAGGGGGGCACCTACATGTGGGTAAAGTGGGTTTGTGGTGGGTTTTGGAGGGCTCACAGTTACCACCACAAGTATAACAGTTAGGGGGGATGGGCCTGGGTCCGCCTGCCTGAAGTGCACTGCAGTACCCACTAAAACTGCTCCAGAGACCTGCATACTGCTGTCATGGAGCTGGGTATGATATTTGAGGCTGGCATAGAGGTTGGAAAAAATATTTAAAATTTTTTTAGGGTGGGAGGGGGTTAGTGACCACTGGGGGAGTAAGGGGAGGCCATCCCCAATTCCCTCCGGTGGTCATCTGGTCATGTAGGGCACATTTTTGTGGCTTGGTCATAAAAAAAAAAGGACCAAGTCGGTCAAGTGTTTGTCAGGGATGCCCTTCTTTTTTCCATTATCGGCCGAGGACGCCCATGTGTTAAGCAAGCCCCAGTTCCGCCTTCGCTATGCTTCTGACACGCCCCCGTGAACTTTGGTCATCCCCACGATAAAACGCAGTTGAGGATGTCCAAAATTGGCTTTCGATTATGCCAATTTGGGCGACCCCGGGAGAAGGGCGCCCATCTCCCGATTTGTGTCGAAAGATGGGCACCCTTCTCTTTCGAAAATAAGCTTGATAGTGTCAACTCCAACCCTAGAAAACTCACAAAGTAGCCGGATTCAGCTTAGGCGCTAACTGGGCATTTTCAGAGACACTATCCTGTTAAGTGCCGCTGAATATGCCCAGTTAGCACCTTAGCCAGCTTACACCTTATACTAGATCTCAGACCTCAACCATTTTTTCTTCAAGGAAAAGTTCAAAGTGATGACTATCCTCTCCATTCTTCCTTAGCTCAACGAGGGCAATTGAATGTGCACCCTGGATCTCAAGAATGTATTCACATTTTCCAATCTATCTTCGTTATAAGAACCAAATATTTCTCATTTTATCAAAACGTTCCTGGCCCTCAATCTTATGGACAGAGAGTATGAGTGTAATCGCAGAAACCCCAGTACACTGTAGAGAGAAAAGCTGTGGCTCTAAAACCTGAACTCACTTCTTTACAACAGAAAATTTAGAATCCAGCTCCCCATGCTTAACAGTTTCCTGAGAGAAAAAAACGTAGCTGCATCAAAGATCCAGTCCTGCTCACCACTGTCCAAATATCGTGCAAGGAAATATCTTAGGGCTCAGAACCCACCTCAAATAACTTTCCAGAAATTAATGGCATCAAAAAGGTATAGGCAGCAAAGTGGTAGTAAATGTGACAGCCATGTCAACTGCTTCATTCCCGTCTGAGATGACAATTGCACTGGGATGTCAGATAATAGATCCAAAACCACCAGAGGTGGGAGTGGAGGAGTCCTCTCAGCAGAACTCACTGAAGCACCTTCTACATAAGAAGCAAAAGATCTAGATGTATTAAAAGCTGCTAATGGCAAAATCCCCCAGATTCTATAAATGGTGCACTATTCTCAGATACACATGCAATTAGATTAACTAACGAGCCAATTAGCCTCTATAATTGGGTGCTATCAATCATTGGCGTTAATTAGCAACAATTTGGATTCACAAGTGCATCTTGCTACACGCTGTTCTTTACAGGTCCATGTGCAAATTTTTTAGCATGCAACTCAAAAAGGGACATGGCCATGGGAGGGCCATGGATTGGTCGGGGGCATTTACTAAAGATGTGGCGATCCACGGCTAAAACACATGCCAGGATTTACACCAGGTTTCAGTTGATGGAAAATCCTTGTGCCCTAAGTTTGGCACAGAAATTGGCTCTAAGTGCTATTCTATAAACGGCGCTTCCTGGTGGAAGGGCCCTTGCTGCTTGTTCCAGCGGTGTGACTCCTCTTAAAAAGCCTGTTAAAAAGCCAATTATTGGCACCAATTAGCTTGTTATTCAATTCAATCGTGCATGCAAATTTGTGTATGCAATTTTTGGTGACTTTTATAGAATTAGGGGGAGTATGTATGGTCAGCAAGTATACAAAAGGTTTGTAAATAACCAGGAAAAAAATGTAAAATTGGTACTACTAAAGTGATAGATTTTTCCAGAGCCCTGGGCGGGAGGGAGGGAGGTCCCTGCCAGAGGGCTGGAATAGTAGGATGTCCCTAGGTGGGAGGAAGCCCAGCCCATGGGGTATAGTTTTGAAGTAAAATGCAGAGAAATAGTGCCCTGGTACTGAAGGGGGGTGGGGGGAGTTTGGAAGGAAATAAAGCTGAAGTTATGTCTTTTAATGGAATCATCTTTGGTTGTCTACAGGTCTTTTGGTTACCTGCAAGTCCCCTGCCAAGAGACCAGGAGGAGGAAAGGGGAATCCTGAGTGAGGAGTGTGATCAGTGGCTGCGAAAAAGGGTTACGGCTCCTGAAAGTGGCAACCGGGAGTTTAGGTGTGCTACAGGTGGGCAGAGAAGAGAACCAACCCGGGAGCAGGGGATTGGATCCAGGAAGAGCTCAGTCTCAAGTCCAAGGTGGATCTAAAGGGTCGCCGCTGGAAGAGGGTCAGACCAGAGGAGGGTCTGAGCCCGCAGAGATGGAATTTGTGCTGGGAGGAGGAGAAACAGCTGTTGAAAATAGTACTGCCTTACAGGCCAGACATGGACAGAAGAAGCTGTAAATACCTGTAAATATAATACCAAGTATCCTGTAAATATAAGTCAAGGAAGAAGTGGAAAAGGGAGTTCCTTCTTGGGAACAGAAACAAGGAATATTTTGGATTAATAGTTTGTCAGTTGCCATTTGCCTGCTGCAAGAGTTCAAATAAAGGTTTTGCACTTGTTGAGAGAGCTGAGGGAACCGATCAGCTCCAGAGGATAAAGCATAGCATTTCAAACCCCTGGATCTCTATTCCAGACCACTGACGCACTCCCAAGCTTGACTGCATGTGTGCTGGAACTGATGCAGTCAAGCTTGGGCCACAGATCTCATTTCAGTTTCACATTCAGGGCCAATCTCCCCTCACTCATGGAACTGATGAGTGAGGGGAGATTGGCCCTGAATGTGAAACTGAAATGAGATCTGTTTTGTGGCCTGGGTCTGGAGCTAGCACATGGGTGAGACCCGGGTTACACTCTTTATATACTTCTTGTAATGCATTTCTCAAAAATGATATCAAATAAAAAACAAACGGTCTTTTTACTGAGGTGCGCTAACGGATTTAGTGTGTGCTAATCGTTAGTGTGAGTTAAATCTGTTAGCCCACCTTAGTAAAAGGAGCCCTAAAACTACAAAGCTGACAGCATTAGTGGGAAAAGCATTTAGCTAAGACAATCACTAAAAAAATAACTAAAAATATACAAAAACAAGTGATTTAAAGCCAAAAACACTGGGAATGCCATACGTTCCATACATCGCATTTGCATTCCAATGACATCATACATGATGTGTCCCATTGGGAACTTAAAAAACTAAAAAAAAAAGGCAAAACAAAACACTGAACACTCATTTCAGCTTAAAGAAAGCAATTAGCAATAAGTCATGGAGAAAGGAGCTAAAATGGCAAAATATATGTGTTAAAAATTTATATTCGTAACAGCTCAATGTCTGTAAATGCATATGTACCCAAGAATAAAACAAAATGTAGAAAAATCAATAAAGATTAGTGAAAAGCAAAGCTTGTAAAATTATATCAAACATAACCTTTAAATCTGTGCTCTTTAAATACACAAAAAGGCTTATCGGAAGTTTCCTCGTTTCAAAAAATAGTGTGCATGACCATTTAATGGGAGCTTGTTCACAAAGACTAGGATTTATGTTGGCACATTGTCAGGTTCTCAGGTTCAGAGCCCGCGGGGCCGGGCTCTGGAGCAAACGTGAGCCCTTGGGCTGCTGCCGAGGAGCGACAGCAGCAGGCAAAACCCACCAACCAACACTGGGCAAGCACACCGGCAGGGACTGCAGGCACTGCCCAGCGAACCGGAACACATGGACTGGAATCCCCCGGACTGGAGGACACAGGACTGGAACACACACCGGACCGGAACACACTGGACTGGAGCACACTGGACTGGTCCGCACAGCTTCACCTGCGCTTTGCTACTAAGCCCCCCAGGAGTTGAGCTCCTGGGTTCGAGTAGCCGACAGGACTTACTGGATACCGGATGACATAGGGACCAGGACTGGAAACAGAAGTGCTCCTAACCCTAAACTGATCTACGTGCTCCCAAGCCCTAAACCAGCAGGAGTGTTCCTAACAGTAAACTGACAAAAAGGACTTCCTAAGCCCCATACTAAACAGGAGCTCCTAAGCCCTGCTCAAGAAAGGGACTTCCTAAGCCCTAAACTAACAGAGCAGGGAACTAAACACAAAGCTAACACAGGTGCTACTAAGCACCAAGCTACAAGCAGAGCTCTATACTAATAAGCTAAACACAAAACTAACAAGCTACCTAAGCACTGCTCTAGCAAGCTAGATACAACTAACAAGGTGCTTCCCAAGCACTACTCTGGCAAGCAACCAGAAGAGCTCCTAGCACTAAAAGGGAAGACAGGGGAGCCACAAGGAAAAAGAAGGGAAGCTAACACATAAGCCAAAAGTGATTCTAAATCACCAAACACCAACAGCAAAGACTGCAATGCTCCCAATAGCACAAACACCAGAAGTACTTCTAACAGCAAACTCTGCAGTGTTCCTAACAACACCAAACCCTGAAGTACTTCTATCAGCAACAGAGCTTCCAAAGCCCTACACATAGCAATGCTTCCAAAACCAAGAGGGAAAAGCAGGGGAACCATAAGGGAAAAGCAGGAAAGCTAAACACACAGTCACCAGTGCACACTGCACTAACACTAACCTGGCCCTTAGCAAAAGCAAGCAGGGAAACTAGACATAAAGTCAGAAGTGCACACTGCACCACCCTACCTAAAGCAAACACCACTGTTGCAAAGGCCCTGAAGGAAACAACACCACTTCCTTATCAAGGCCCTCCCTGATGATGTCACACTCCCTAGACCTAGGCAAAAGCACACTGACCCAGAGAGGCCCAACCCACACCAATGCAACACTGTGAAGCACTTGAAGCCAGTACACCCAAAGAGAGGTAGAGCAACTCAGGCAACACACACACACAGGTGCAGTATAGTGAAACAATTAGAGCCATGCTGCTGGAAGCTGCCAGCACAGAGAGACAGAGCCAGCTCAGAAAGGACAGAGAAAAGAAACAGAAGCCAGCTAAGAAGCTGACCCCCCGGAAAGAGGTAAGTTTGAGAGGGGTTCAGACCCCAATCATAACACACATACATATGAAAATGTATAAACATGACAGTACAGAAAGTATAAGACAAAAAAATTAACATAAAAGATAAGCTACAAAAAATCTGTCAGGTCCAATTCTTGGTTTAAACCTCTCAGAATAACAGTTTTTAAAAAGAAAAATAAATCTCTATCCTTAATATAATGTTGTCAACATTCCATCCTCTCTAAGGAATCACTGGTTTGCTCAAAACAAAAAATGTTATACCTGTCAAATGTATGATTGAAACTAAGGAGTTCTTTTACCAAGCCGTGCTAAAAAGTGGCCGGCGCTGGTGTCAGCATGTGTGTTTTACGTACGATGCGGCCACTTTTAGTGCAACACTGAAATGGCTGCCTTGCCATATTTTTTTGTAATGGCCACATGCTAATTTCCCCATTAGTGCATGGCCATTACCACAGGAACCCTTACCGTCACCTAATTAGGAGGAAGTAAGGGCTCCTGTGCTACTCTCACACTAATCAGGTAGTGCGTGGTAATGTGCCCATGCTACCTGATTAGCGCAGGCACACCTCTCTCCACCCATGGGCATGCATCCCACGCTGGAAAATAAAACATATGCTCCTAAATTACGAGCATACTCTATACTTCAAAATAAATGATGCTATTAATTTAGGAGCATAAATTATGCTAATAAATTAGCAGCATAAATTTAGGAGCATAACCTTTATAGAATAAGGCACACTGTGCCTTGTAAAAGGGCCCCTAAGCGAATGTTCCACTAATAGTTTCTCTAATGACTTCCTCTTAATAGCACCGCAATGCTTCATCAGTCTTACACATGTATGTAACAGTATATAGAGGTAGGTGTACCACACCTGGTTGTATGTAGAACAAATGCGATATGTGAATAATGTTCTACATTATTTTGCCAATATTGATTTTTTTTATTTGACGTTTCATTTCATGTGTCATTTATATGTTTGTTTTTAGATATCTTGTGTGCCCCTGATGCAGTCATTCCAGGCGAAACATGGCCACACAAGTTATGTGATAACTTTTTTAATAAATACATTTTCAATCATTTTTCTTGTTTTCTTCATTTGGGGTGCACACGCTTCCTTTTGTTTTAGTTGATATTTCAAAACATAGACATGTAAATGACAACAAATAAACGTGTTTGCCATTTTGAAAAAATACATGTCTAAGTTCTACCAGTTAAGCACTGAGCCTGCCATTATTCAGCACAATTGACTTCAAGGGGCAAACCCCCCCCCCCCCTATCAAAACAAAAAACTCACTGGGAAATGAAGGGGGGTGACCTCCAAGTCCAGCATAGACCGGTGAGCCTGACGTCGGTGCCGGGCAAAATGGCAGAAACTATTATAAAGAGCAAAATTACAGAACATATTCAAAAGAATGGATTGATGAGACAAAGCCAACATGGATTTAGTGATGGGAAATCTTGGTTTACCAATCTACTACATTTCTTTGAAGAGGTGAATAAACATGTGGATAAAGATGCGCTGGTTGATATTGCATATCTGGATTTTCAAAAGGCATTTGACAAAGTACCTCATGAAAGAAATTAGAAAGTCATGGGATAGGAGGTAGTATACTATTGTGGATTAAAAATAGACTAAAAGATAGAAAACAAGAGAGTAGGGTAAAATGGTCAGTATTCTCAATGGAGAAGGGTGGATAGTGGGATTTCCCAAGGGTCTGTGCTGCGATCGCTGCTTTTAAACATATTTATAAATGATCTTGAGATGGGAATAACTAATGAAGTAATTATTTGCTAATGACACAAAGTTATTCAAAATTATTAAATCACAAAAGGATGTGAACAATCGAAGAGGACCTTATGAGACTGGGAGACTGGACATCCAAACAGCAGATGATGTTTAATGTGAGCAAGTGCAAATCAGTGGCGTAGCTACTATGGGGCCATGGGGGCCTGGGCCCCCGTAGATTTGGCCCTGGACCCCCCTGCCGACGACCCTCTCAACCCCCCGTCCCGCTGTCAACCCACCGTCGCCGTCTGCTACCTTTGCTGGCGGGGGACCCCAACCCCCGCCAGCCGAAGTCTTCTTCCTTCATTTTGTTTCTGAGCCTGCATGCGTCAGACTCACAGAAACAGAACGAAGCCCTGCAGATCGCAAGGCTTCATTCTGTTTCTGTGAGTCTGACGTCCTGCACGTTGTACGTGCAGGACGTCAGACTCAGAAACAGAACGAAGGAAGAAGAGGACCTCGGCTGGCGGGGGTTGGGGTTCCCCGCCAGCAAAGGTAGGCGATGACGAGCGGGGGTCAAGAGGGTCGTCGGCAGGGGGGGGATCAAAGTTGTTGGTGGTGGTGCTGGCGGCAGCGGGGGGTGTCGTCAATGATGGGGAGGGGGTGTCGGCGGCGCCGGGGGGGGGGGGCTAAAATGTGCCCCCTCACCTCGGGCTCTGAAGCCCCCTCCCGCCGAAGTCTGGCTACGCCCCTGGTGCAAAATGAGGCATGTGGGAAACAGGAACCTGAATTATAGTTACATGATGCAAGGTTCCACATTAGGAGTCACCTACCATGAAAGGGATCTAGGTATCATCGTTGATGATATGTTGAAACCCTCTGTTCATTGTGCAGCGACAGCTAAGAAAGCAAATAGAATGTTAGGCATTATTAGGAAAGGAATGGAAAACAAAAATGAGAATGTTATAATGCCTTTGTATCGCTCTATGGTGTGACTGCACCTCAAATACTGTGTGCAATTCTGGTCACCACATCTCCAAAAAATATAGTGGAATTAGAAAAGCTACAGAGAAGGGCAACAAGAATGATAAAGGGGGATGGGACAACTTCCCTATGAGGAAAGGCTGAAGTGGCTAGCGCTCTTCAGCTTGGAGAAGAAACGGCTGAGGGGAGATATGATAGAGGTCTAGAAATAATGAGTGGACTGCAACGATTAGATGTGAATCACTTGTTTACTCCTTCCAAAAATACTAAGACTGGGGGGCACACAATGAAGCTACAAAGTACTAAATTTAAAATAAATTGGAGAAAATAATTATTCACTTAATGTGTAATTAAACTCTGGAATTTGTTGCCAGAAAATGTGGTAAAAGCAGTTAGATTAGCAGGGTTTAAAAAAAGGTTTGGATAATTTCCTAAAAGTCAATAAGCCATTTTTAAGATGGAATGGGGGAAACTCCACTGTGTATTTCTAGGATAAGCAGCATAAAATCTGTTTATTGTTCTGGGATCTTGCCAGGTACTTTTGACCTGGATTGGCTACTGTTGGGTACAGGATACTGGGCTTGATGAACCTTCGGTCTGTCCCACTCCCCTGCACGACTAATGGAAGCAGTGGCAGCTTAAGAGCACCATGAAATCCAAGTGTTCTTTTCAGCACTTCCAGAATCAGTCAAATGTGCTGTGTATTTCCCCCCATAAACTTAAAACATGAAAACTTCCTTATTATGTCTGGCTGTGAATAGTTTGCCAGAAAAACAAAGAAACAAAAAGCATGACTATACTGTATCATTAATAGGGCAGTTCAATAAATTAGCTCCCCTTTTTAGGTGCCTTGATGCCATGCAGTGAGAGCTTATTATATACTCTCATCTGGGCTCCCAGATTCCATTATAGAATGCTAGCATAACCCAGCATCAGCCTAAAATTAGATGCCTGCAGTTACACTAGCCGTAGACCTGGTATAACTATGGGTGCTTAAAAGCAGTATTCTCTAAGTTACAGTAACTTACTGTATTCTCTAAGTTGTGCATGTTGTGTAGTAGTTTCACTCATGCCCCTCCCATGCTCCACTCCCTTGTGTTTACATAATATGGGGCCCTTTTACCAGCGGCGTAGCAAGGGCGGGGCGGTGGGGGCGGTCCGCCACCGGGTGCACGCTGCTGGAGGGTGCAGAGAGCAGCCATGCACCTGTCAGCTCCGCTGGTTCCTGCTCCCTCTGCCCCAGAACAGGTTACTTCCTTTTCCGGGGCAGAGGGAGCAGGGAGCCAGTGGAGCCGACAGGCGTGCGGCTGCTCTCTGCACCCTCCAGCAGCCAAGAATGCACCCGGGGGGGGGGGGGTGCACAGCGGCAATCTGCCTCAGGTGGCAGCCAACCTAGGATCGCCACTGCCTTTTACAAAGGCGCGGTAGGCTCTATGCGCTTGTAGCACATGCCAAAACGAGACTACTGCCAGGCTAGTGCGGCCCCTGGTGTAATTTTGGATTTGGCATGCGCCCACACCACTGGGCCAAATTATTTTATTTCCTAACGCGCACGGTGTTTCCGGCGTTAATCGGCAGTTGGCGAGCACCAACCAGTCACCGTGTGGGTTGTGCATAAGCCCTTACCGCTAGATCAATAGGTGGCGTTAAGGACTCAGGCTGTAAATAGGCGAGCGCTGGTTTCAATTTTACCATAGAACCTTTTTCCCAGCCCACTGAAAAAATGTCCTTTTTCCCAGACGTGCCCACACTACCGCAGGCCACTTTTTGCTGCAGCTTAGTAAAAGAACCCCATGCCACTTACCGAATAGTGCTTAGTCACTCTGCTGCCACTTGCGTGCACAAGTGTACACTTATCCATGAAAGTTGACAGTATTCTGTACATGATCTTGTTTCTTGATAGTCCTATTAGGTTTTAATTTGCTGTTTTCAAGTTTACCTCATTGATTACATTATGTTTATATTTGGTTATTTTACTAATGTTATGCTGTTAACAAAAATTATGTTAAACTGTACCTGCTGTACACTGCCTTGGGTGAATCTCTTCATAAAGGTGGTGTCAAAAAACGCCTAGACACCCGTCTGGGGTTACCCCATGGCCACTTAGAGGGTCTATCCCCAGCACAGCTCAGGTCTGACTGCAGCTGCCGTTTGTGCTCTACATTAGCACCCTCCTCCCACCAACTGGGTTACAACTGCCTCTGGATGAATCTCTCGCTCCCAAATTATCCCCAGTGAGGTTACTGGAGGCCACACTCCCAGTAGTCCCTCAGTTTCCAGAAAGCACTCACAGACACAACACACAAACCACCAGGATTCTTTATCAGTCCAAACAGAGAGGCAATAAACTAAATATTGTTTATTTTCTTTTAAAAAATTGAACAATGGAACAAAATAGTACAATTAGCAAACAATAACAGGTAAGTGAAATATGGATCAATTATAACACTAACTAAACATTTGCATACTTCCTAGAAAATACCTTGTGAGGTCAGGACATATAGGTCACCGAGCTTCAGCAAAGAGATCTGCCTCTCTTTTCTCCCAAGCTAAGACTGAAGCAACAGCCAGCAACAACTGCTGGGTAATTTCAATCTCCAGGCCAATCAGAGCCCAGTCAACAAGTTTTAAAGGTATACTGTTCACAGTACTGTAGATTCATTTCTTCACTAAGGGCTCCTTTTACTAAGTGGCGATAAGTCCAACACTGGCTTACCGCTCGCTATACAAGAAGTACAATTGGGCTATCGTAGCAGCCCGGCAGTACTTCCCACCCCTAGCGCGCCGTCATTTCCGGCGCTACAAAAATGTATTTATTTTTGTAGTGCCAGAGTCTACCCAGCAATAATCGGGCAGTAATCGCGTTAACACAGGAGCCCTTACTGCCACCTCAATGGGTAGCGGTAAGGGCTCCCCCCTGAAATGGCCACACAGCAAGTGCTTTACTTGCTGCCCGTCCATTTCCTGTAGGAAAGTAAGACTTCCCTTTTACCAGCTGTGGTAAAAGGGGGCCTCAGCCTGCGTGTACAACATGCGCTGACGCCAGCACCGGCTCCATTTTGCCGCAGCTTGGTAAAAGGGGCCCTAAGTGAAACTGAAAGAAGGCAAGTGCTTCTCTATAACAGCTTTAACATAAAACATGCACCACCTGCTGGCCAAACTAGAGAAATGCACTTCAGAATTAATAAAGGCAATTTTGCAGGTTTAAAACACACAGTTCTGTCACAGTTGGTTAATAAATCCAAATCAATAAATAATTTACATGTACAAGTGGTGCATGCATGCAGGTGCTCAGTTATGGAATTGCCCTTCATGTATTGGCTAAATACCTGAGGGGGGGGGGGGGAAGATTTTTTAAAGGCAAAATCATGCTAAAAAGAACCCTCAGCTTTGTCGGAAAAAGGTGACCTTTTCATACATAACTAATCGTGAAACTAAGTAAAAATGTCGCTTCTGCATGAGTCTGTAAGCTTCTAAAATTAATAGAGAGAAAACTATGAACACCTCCTCAAGTGTCTTATTCACAGGCAATACTGAAATAACTATCCATAACCTTGAGAGACCTTTTCAAACCGTTAGCTGCAATTAATTTAATTTCTGCATACTATAAATCACTCAACGGAGTGCCCTCCAGCTCCATCCCTTTCTCTACCACCGTTGCTTTCTCTCGTACACATGCATTGTAGAGGTTGCACCAGATTATAGTTGTCTTGAGAACTCTTTTATGGGATGATGGCTCTCTCTTGGGAACTTTCTTACTCAGAGAAATAATTTGCGTTCAATATTTTTACAACCAGGATTAAATTAAGGTTCCTGAAACCTCATTTTAATGAGCAGCAACATAAACAAATCCCATCATTAGTCCCCAAACACTAATAAAAAATGGTCTCGTCTGCGCATCACTAATATTTGTAAATTAGATATGTTTTTATGCAAGATTTAATTCTCGAGAGGCAACATGTTACTTCACAGGCAGCAATAAAAATATGTAAAAAAAAAAGTCAAAACACAGTGCACAAAACACCCATATACACAGGTAGTGCAATCATTGTACTCTAGGTAACAGAGAGCTACCCAATCACTTCATAACGGCATGTTAAACAGAGTTCCTATTGCAGTGTACTTGATCATAACACATGGATTAACTGCTGTATCTCTGTGTGCTGTAGGGTTAAATCACAGCTGGCATATTCAAACTAGCCTGTATTTTGCTGAGGACAGCAGTGATCAACAGCCTCATCCATGCAAAGATATCTGAACTCATTAATCTGAAATCTGCTGTTTTCTACAAATGAGTGTTATAATTTAGCCAGAAGACACTTGTGAACATGACATTTGTTAAGCCCTGCAGCATACAGGGGCAGAATTTGTGGCATAACCAATGTAATTAGTGGAGTGCTAACAGTTTCCAGTTCATGTTTAATTACTTTCATCAACTGGTATTTCAGATGTGGTGGGTGAGCATTAGCTAACAGATAACCTTTAAAATTCTCATGAAATACAATTTATAAAATGTAATAGCTGCATGTATTTTCTTCAAAGTAAATAAAGAAACTAAATGCAAGGGAAGGGCATTAGAAAAGACATCTACTAACGGGAATCAAGTAGGGATGAAAAGCAAAATCCCCAAACATTTATTAAGAGTGCTATTGCACATGAACTCTAGACACCATCATTCTAATAAAGGCAATTCTATAACTGTGTGCTGCGCGTTTAAATACAGCAAAAAGTATCACTTACGCATGTAAGCACCTTAAGCGCTATTCTATAAGTCTGCGTACAAGTGGCATACCCCCCCCCCCCCCGGATTCTATAAATGTGCATGAGATTCCAAGAGCCACATGCAAATTAGATAATGAGTGATTAACAATCAAATAATTGGCTGCTAACTATCAATTAATGACATTAATTGGCACTAAATTGGATTTGCACATGGATCTGGCTGTAGGCGATTCAATAACAATCTGTGCCCTAATCCTCTCACGTGCAACTCAAAAGAGGGCATGGACATAGGAGTGGCATAGGTGGGCCAGGGGCGTTCTAATGAATTGCATGCAGTACAAGTTGGGGGATGCACACCAGATTTACATCAGGTTTCAGCTGATGTCGGTACATGTTTGTGACATGTGCAAAGGCCCCCTTTTACCACAGCGGGTAAAAGGCAGGTTTCCCTTTTCTTAAAGAAATGGCCATGCGGAAAGTGAAGAACTTACCGCACAGCCATTTTGGGGGGGGGGGGGGGGGGGGGAAGCTCTTACTGAGGCGGCGGTAAGGGCTCCCGGACAGTAACAGGGCAGCACCTGCCACTGCCCAATTACCATCGGGTAAACACCAGCGCAACCAAAATTTTAATATTTTTGAAGCCAAACAAAAGAAGCACAAGTGGGCCTTCAAGACAGGAGTCCTTTATTAACAAGTGACCTGACACGGGCCGTGTTTTGGCATCAACAACGCCTGCCTCAGGCGTTTAGTAACGTAAACATAAGAATCTAAAATGAAACCATATGATAAAATAATAATAATAATAATAATAACATGTAATACTAAAAAATAACATCACCATAAAAAATCTATATGAAGAAGACTTTACAAAAATAAATTAAGAAAAACTCAAAAAGTATATATATATATATAGAACATGCACAAAAAATAATAATAATTAGATGATTAATAAAGGACTCCTGTTGACTCAATATTTTTGCAGCACCAGAAATGGCACACACTGAAAGAGGGAACTACCACCGGGCTGCTACAGTAGCCCAGCGGTACTTCCCTTTTAGTGAGCAGTAAGCCTGTGCTGGGCTTACTGCCTCTTCGAAAAAGGCCCTTCAGATTCCAAATAAAAAAAAAACGATAAATAATTAAAACACCAGAATTATAATAAGAAAATCAGGACTAGATTTACTGAAGTGCACCATCAAGATAGTGTGTGTTACTAGCATTATATAAAATGGGGCCTGTAGTAAATAATTTGTGTTAACAATGTTAGCATCAGGACCAGCCAAAGGGTATATGACACCATAGGCAAACCTGAAATCCTGTGCCACAGCCTCCTCCCCTGGGGCAATCTAATGACTGAGGGAAGCAATAAGATAGCACCCCAAAAGGGAAGGCCCTCTCAGAGCAGGGAGGGTCCCCTCACTCAGAACACTGGCTAAGCAGTTGCCCCAAGGGGAAAAAAAGAATGCAACTTATATTTCTAGGCTACCTAATAAAGAAAGGAAAACTTTGAACTTGCTGATTATATTCATGAAAAGTTGTAGCAGTTAAATTATGAAGCCTAGAACTCTAAAATTAAATTTAAAAATAAAAAAAATACTAACCCCTGACCCTGACATTTACAGATGTCTCCCTCACCCACCAATGGGTACTGAGCAAAACTAAGACATTCCCGCATAGAATTCCCAATTTTAAAAAAAGTTTGATTCTGGTTTCATCCCAATAACAGCAACTAAAACCCTCTCCACTACCAAGCATATCATGACCCTCAACAAGTACAGAGTAATTACTATAGCAAATGAAAACCAGAAATATGTAGACAGCTGTCAGACTTGTGAGTTCTTGTACCAAGTAGAGTGCTGCTTGGCGGCCAGACAACCCTGGGTTTCACCTGCGCTGACCGCCTTTCCCCAGAGGTTGAGCCCCTAGGTGCGGCAGCCTGCAGGACTTACGAGACGGAGCTGGAAGCGGGGTGGTGAACGTATCAGCCAGGTAGGCAGCAGGCATGAGAGTGATTCAGGTACAGGCAAGTCAATAGGCAGGCATCAGGCAGGGGAGTAATCCAGGAACAGGCAATGTCAACAGGCAGGCAGCAGGCAGGGGAGTAATCCAGGTACAGGCAATGTCAATAGGCAAACAACAGGCAAAAGCGTAATCCAGACACAGGTAAAGTCAATAGGCAGGCAGCAGGTAAAGAGAGTAATCCAGGTACAGGCAAAGTCAGTAGGCAGGCAGAAGGCAAGAGAGTGATCCAGGTACAAGCAAAGACAGTAGGCAGGCAGCAGGTCAAGAGAGTAATCCAGGTACAGGCAAAGTCAGTAGGCAGGCAGCAGGTCAAGAGAGTAATCCAGGCACAGGTAAAGTCAATAGGCAGGCAGCAGGCAAGAGAGTAATCCAGGTACAGGCAAAGTCAGCAACGAGGGACAAAGCAGCGAAGAAGCAAATTACTGAGCAAGTAACACCTACCAAAGTAGAAGCCGAAGCATGGAGTCCAGGAAGAGCTCAGCTGATAAAGTGCTGGTGTCTGACATCAGCAGGAACCAGCAGGGAGAAGGAGCAGCCATAGGATAAGAGTAGGGGAAGGAGGAACCGGAAGATCGATAGGAGAGAAGCAAGGAAAGCCAGGCAGAGGGAGAGCAGACACAGGTGGGTGGAAGCAAAGCAATCAAGGAGCCTGGAAGCCAGGCAGAGAGAGAGCAGACCCAGGTGCATGGAAACAAAGCAATCAAGGAGTCTGCAGCCAGAGAAGAACTACACACATATGGCTCAGGGCTGTGCCAGTCAAGTGTGCGTGTTGCGTTGAGGTAGGGGACATGAGAACAGCAATGGAACTGAAAACCCAAGAATCCAAACTTTGTATGCAGTGCTGCTCCTGAGATATAGAAAAAGCAATGCACTTCCCCTGCACTGTGCAAAACATCAAGGGGTCCTTTTACTAAGCTGGCCGTAAAATGGTCTATCTCCTATATTTTGTATTAATGTCGATGCGCTAATGTTGCCGTTAACTCATGGCCATTTTGAAAAATTACCAGGCAAGCTGTTACTGCCACCCATTTTGTACGCCAGTGTTTCTCAACCAGTGTGTCATAGGAGTTCGGCCAGATTAATTTTTGCCAGAACGGAGTAAGGTTTCTTGCCTTTAGCGGTCGGTGGCAGGGAGCAGTGATTCATACATCCTGCTTGCGCCAATCCCAGTGCCTTCTTTCTGACATTACTTCTTGCTTCCACCTAGGCAGGAAACATTGTGAGACGCAAAAACTTTTAAAAGGTACACAGGGGGAGGGGAGTCAAGAGAGACAAGGGACTATTTTTGTGGGTGCGGGGGAAAGAGAAGGTAAATGTTGACTATGAGGGTAGGGGAGAAGAGAAGGTAAATGCTGACTATTTATGAGGGTAGGGGGGAAGAGAAGGTAAAATGCTGGACTATGTGTGGGGGATGCAGGTGGGGGTGGGAGGGGAAGAAGGTCAAATGCTAGACCATGTGTGGAGGTGCAGGTGGGGGGTGAGAGGGGAATAAGGCAAAATACTGGACCATGTGTGGGTGAGGGGGAAAGAAAGTAAAATGCTGGACCATGTGTGGGGGTGTGTCTTGACAATTTTAGTGCCGTGTAAGTGTGTTGTGAGACAAAAAAGACTGAAGACAATAAGGGCTCACATGGTATTCCTGCACTAACCAGGTAGAACACGGTTTATTTATTTTATTTGTTTGTTTGTTTCTTTATTGATTTATATTTTGCTCACACCTTTTCAGTAGTAGCTCAAGGTGAGGAGTTGTTAGCACAGGAACACCCACTTTCCCCCCTTGACATGCCTCCCTCTTTTTGCACACAGGATACCTGAGCACAGGTAGTCCATTTTTAGCTGCGCTGACACCTAACATCGCTTAATAAAAGGACCCCAAAGAGAGCAGATGTAAATTCCATAGACTGACATATTCATTTACTACTACTACTACTTAACATTTCTAAAGCGCTACTAGGGTTACGCAGTGCTGTAAACAGCAAATTGCATTGAAAATGCAGTTAGCGGTTCATATTAAAAATCAAGGTAAAAAAGGAGAAGCGAAGAGAGAGAAATTTTCTTTTATAATAGCCAATAAAAAAAAGTTTGATTGAAAAGCCAGGTTTTTTTTTTAAACCAACATAAGATGGTTCTTATCTCATTGCCAAGGGGAGGGTATTCCAAAGCTTAGGAGCAGCATAAGCAAACGCTGATCCTCTGGTGGAATCTAAATGGATCCAAGAAGGCAGAGGGAGGTACGAAAGCAATGACTGAGAAGAGCAAAGTATCTGAGCTGGCATAAAAGGCATTAACAAATTAGTTACACACTTCAAGGGAATCGCAGACTGGGAGGTGTGAATTCTTGGCTTTTAAGCCAGGAATCATTGCCCTAGGTGGGACCTTCCTAGCCCGATTCCCTTGTAAGTGTTTTATTTCCTTATTACTTATTTGCTTGAACCTAAGAAATTATAAGAGTTTGTGGAAACAGATGAAGAATCCTCTGCAGCAACTTCCTTCAGTTACCACTGTACCGGCTGCAATAACTGATTAACCTTCCTCCCTCAGAAAATGTGAAGTGTAAGATTAACCATTTTGAGTTTCTGTATTTCCTTACATTTATGTGATAAATGTGAATGTAATTAAGTAAAATGATAAATAAAAAAAAATAGTTATATACTCTGGTGCAGAGGGCTTTAGGCCTTTATGAACCAAGATTAGCAGTTTGAATTGGATGTGTGCTGGAATGGCAACCAGTGTTTGGCCATTAATAGAGGCGTCGCATGGTCAAATCTCCTGGCACTATGACGTAGTTTTACCATTGTGGAATGAACACATTATAACTATTTAAGAGAGGTGAAAGGAAGACACAAATAAAGAATTACAGTAATCTATGTGAGTTATCACTAAGGACAGTAGAAATAACCAGATGCAAGGCATTGATAGTATAAAGTTAACTGAGCGAATACATTGAAGTGCAAAGAAAGAAGAACATAGTATCTTGTTGATATGAGACTTAAGGGTTAGCTTTTCATCAACATGGCAACCAATTTTTTGACTTCTGAGGAATAATTCAGGACTCACCCTGAAGGGCGGTGGGGGGAGGTGGAGTTATGCATAGTGAGCAAGGAACGTGTATAGACTCAGATTTAGTGACATTAAGGGCTCTTTACACTACATTTATCTTTTTTTCCCACCTTTGCTTGTCATTTTATCTTTCTAATCATCTCAAACCCATGAGTTTCTGCTTTTCTCTGTCTTCCATCACAGCATAGGGTCTTCTGTCCATTTGCCATTTATTCTCTTTTCCTGTTTTCACTTCCTCCTCCTATAAGTCTCAGACATTGATCTTTCTAATTTAATTTCCTTCTATTTATTTTTCTACTTCTCTGTACACTCAGATTTTGCCCCCCATCTTACCATTCAGTCTCCCTCTTTTACCATATCCACCTATAGCTTTCCATCTCCTTCACCCATCTTTTTCTCTCCTTCTCTGCCTGTCACTAACCCCTCCTCTCTTTCCATCTTCCCCTCTCTTTATTTCCCCTTGCTCCATGTCCAACATTTCCCTTTCTCTTTGCCTCCTCCCCAATAGTCCCGCATCTTCCCATCCCTACCCTCTGTCTGCTGCAACAAAACCTCTAAAATTGTGCAGTGCTAGGCTGGTGCCTGCCCTGCCTAGTGCAAGGGCTAGCCCTGATTAGCATGTGGTAATGTAGTAGTGCATTTAGTAAGTTTTATACAATTACTTACAGGGTAGATTAGTAAACAATAGCACAGAAGGTACTAGATATACTAAAAGTTACTATCGTATTACTGCTGGTTAATGTGCATTAATTTGCACTAGCTACCTTGGGTCACATTTTATGTATTAAGCCATATTAACTAATAGCCTGCAATACAATCAATGGTCCTATGCCATGCAGATTACTGTAACAGAATCTACGCGGGATGCAAAGCACAACTCACAAAAAAACTCCAGACCGCCCAAAATACAGCAGCCAGACTGATATATGGTAAAACACGATTCGAAAGCACCAAACCCCTACGAGAAAAGCTGCACTGGCTCACAATCAAAGAAAGGACTATCTTCAAAATCTGAACCTTGGTACACGTGGAGGGGCATAATCGAACGCAAACGCCTATCTCCATGGGCGTTTATTTCCGAGAACGGGTCCGTGAAGGGGCGGGCCAAACCGTATTTTCGAAAAAATGGACGTTTTTGAGCTGGGCGTTTGTTTTTTTTAGCGATAATGGAAACTAAAAACGCCCAGCTCAAAAACGTCCTAATCCGAGCCATTTGGTCGTGGGAGGGGCCAGGATTTGTAGTACACTGGCCCCCCTGATATGCCAGGACAACAACTGGGCACCCTAGGTCAGTGTGGTGGACTTCAGAAAAAGCTCCCACATGCATAGCTCCCTTACCATAGGTGCTGAGCTCCCAACACCCCTCCCCCAAAACCCACTACCCTCAAATGTACAATACTACCATAGCTCTTAGGTGTGAAGGGGGCACCTACATGTGGGTACAGTGGGTTTTGGAGGCCTCCCATTTACCAGCACAAGTGTTACAGGTGGGGGGGATGTGCCTGGGGCCACCTGGCTGAAGTGCACTGCGGTACCCACTAAAAGTGCTCCAGGGACCTGCATACACGCAGGCCTCTAGGACTTGTGGCTGCTGAATAACATTGGCACACCAGTTGACACCTGAAGACTAATCTCTCCGAAAACATCCTTTATTGGAATAACCGCATTTACTCACAGTTAACTGCAGATCAGAGGTTGTGCCCCACTGGCAACGAGTCTCCCTGGTACTGAGATTAGCAGTAGGTCAGAGCTGGCAGAATGCTGTACAATGCCTTCTTTCAGCCACATTCAAGGTAAGAACTAAGTTCTCTAACGTGGCTAACACAGGAAAGGGAACTAAAACTGGCTTACAAAAATGGCCACTACCACATGGACTACTGTCGTTGTACCCCCCTCGTTCCTCAGTGTAAAATGTCCCTGAGTACTTAAAATTACTATTAGTACCCAGAATCACCTCACCAAGGACGGAGAGGCCGACAGTTCACTAACCACGCCTCAAAATCTCAAAGAAAATGAGGGGAAAATAATCTAAATTTGGATTTGTCCTGCTTTTGAAATAACCAAACGGGAAAAATGCTTAATCAACAACAACAATATTTTAATTCAATTCAAATACTAAAAGGATAAATTATTAACTAACATACTTTAGCCCCTAACTTTATAGAATTGGATTACAACAGTATATTTCCTTTTTCAATACCCCAATTTCCCTCTATTACAATAATATATACACATGTATATTCTAGTGCAAAACAAATATACTTTACAATTGTATAATTTTTTTTTCCTCTTTTTCAGAATTTCCCTCTCTGGTATCGATACCAAGATTCTTGTCAGATAAGTATTAAGTGTAAATTTTTCTTTCTGACTAATTTCTTTCTTAACTCTTCCTTGTATCTCAACTTTAAAGAATTGATACTTTGTGTCCTTTTTCTCTTCCCTTTTCTCACAGGTCCTTGTAAGACAACCACCCCAGTGACCCAACTCAGGTAAGTAAGAATTATTTCTCTGTCCTGTCACTGTGTTGTCACTTAGCTGCGGTTTTTTTCTGATGCAGAATCCTTCACGGTCTTTCTTGCATGGGAGCTCAGGTTTTCCAGACTTCTTTGCCACTGTCTTTGCCACCGTCACCCTACACCTCGCTCTTAATAAAAATAAATGGAAGGAAAACCCTATCTTCCTAACCAACCCCTTCCCACACTAAATGACTTAAATATATATAATTTATAACACTGGGCAACACTTAACTAAGAAAATTAAAATAACTATACCCTCGCTAAACCCCCTAACCTTACTTATTTTTCCCTAAACTAATGAGCACAAACATATATACACCTCCTTACACCTTTCACCAGAACAAATTACAAAATACTTTCAACTCACCACTTTCCCCTCACACACTGCCCTCCTATCACCAAACTCAGTCAAAATCCCACTTCCAACCTTCTCAAAATCACTCCAAACTCACCACATTAACCACACCACCAAACACACTTCCTTCCACCTCCACAGTCACCAGCGCTCTGCCAACTGTCCCACTGACCGTTTCCTAGGAGACGGCTGCCTGGCTTGGGATTCCGCCCTCAGCCAGCCAATCCCTAGTCCTGCTCAACATTCCAACTCTCCCTGCTGACAAGCGGAATGTTGAGCAGCTCCCCATTTTAACTGAAAAATCCCCATAGAAATCAATGGGAAATTCTTCAATTAATATAAAACCCCTATAAATATCCATCAAATTACCCCAAATTTCCCATGCCAATTAAACCTCCCATCCTCTATTAAACGGTGTTTTTAAAATTTAAATATCCCAACATTTAACCCCGCCACGCAACAATCTTCTAAAAACCCCTGAAAAAATTCCCAAAAAATTTAAAACCTATTTCAAAAATTTTAATATTCCCCTCTGAACCTACTCCGTCGAATTTAACCAGTTAACCCTTTCCTAACCCCTTAAAACCAGACCCCTCCCAAATGACCCCCCTAAAATATTCAATTCAAAATTAACATACCAGAAAAATCCCAAAAAATTCCCCGACCCCAAATCCAAAAACAGAATTTAAAAATCATTAACCGTTAAATTTCTAAAAATCAAAAACCGCATTAATACAATTTAAAAATAAACTAATTTAAATTCTGGGTTAAAAACCCCTTACCTGCTTTCCTGATTTTCCTTACACACAACCACTCCCGTTGGATCCGGTCCCGGACGTCAAATAACAAAATCGGATGCAAAAACAAAAAACCTCCGAAGCCGGCCCAAAATTTAGGCCCCGGCTTCGGCCTAGTCGGACAAACGCGCGTTGCCGGTTCGTGCATGAGGCGCGCCGCCTCATGCACGCGCACGCCGACGTCTTCCCCTCGCCGGCCATCTTCTAAAAAAAACTGGCTTCGCTGCCTTCTGCAGCGCTTCTTCCTGGCCTTCCTGGATCACCACGACGCTGTCCGCCGCCGCCTCTCTCCTGTTAACATCTTCAGGCCCGGGAACGTGCTCCATCGCTCCCGGGCCCCGAAACTCGTTGTGCGGCCTCAAATCGGCCCGCACCTGGCCCAAACATGCCCGGACCTCCTCTTCACTCCCGGGGACGTACCTAATCGTCCCCGGGAGCCAAAACTTCAGCGCTGCCTTCCTGCAGCGCTCCTGAAACCCGCGCCAACAAAAAAACCCCAGGGCCCTTTCCAAACCCTGCCCAAAATCTTCCCGAACGGCCCCGGAGCCTCAAAACAGAGGGAAGCCCCAGCCGGACCCGAAAACATTCCCCAGATGCCCCACAGACACCCAGCCTGCTCCTGCAGACCTCAGAGACCCTTCAGAGCCCTAAAAACGGCCCCTCAGGTAAGTATTAAATTTATTTTTTTTCCTTTAACCCCTAACCCCTGTTACACTACAACAGGAAACACAACAGGGCACACTCTGACCTAGTAGGCAGGAGGAAAAGCACCATGGGAGAAGAGCCTACCAACTACCAACATCGTGAGACTGTAACACAAGCTAATGAAATCACGGAGCCCAATACTCTACACCTACCACAATGCAATGCTGATGTGACACTGTACTGCACCCGAGAGCCACATCTGACCCAGGGAAAGGCTGTGACAGGATCGAACACATTCTGCTGTCATGGAGGTGGGTACGGCATTTGAGGCTGGCATACAGGCTGGAAAAAAAGTTTTTAAAGTGGGGTTTTTTTGGTGGGAGGGGGATAGTGACCACTGGGGGAATCCGGGGAGGTCATCCCCGATTCCCTCCAGTGGTCATCTGGGCAGTTGGGGCACTTTTTTGGGACTTGTTCGTGAGAAAAAAGGGTCCAAAAAAAGTGACCCAAAATTGCGGTCAAAACGCCTTTTTTTTCAATTATCAGCTAAAGACGCCCATCTCTCCTCAGCTGATAACCACGCCCCAGTCCCGCCTCCACCACGCCTCCATCAACTTTATTCGTTTCCGCGACAGAGTGCAGTTGGAAACGCCCAAAATCAGCTTTCGATTATACCAATTTGGGCCCCTTTGCGAGAAAAACGCCCATCTCCCGATTTGGGTCAAAATATAGGCGTTTTTCTTTTTCGATTATAAGCTGGAAAATCATCTACGGCATAGTACCAGGTTACATGATAGATCTAATAGATCTACCAACCAGAAACAGAATCAAATCATCAAGATCATACCTAAACCTACATTATACAATCTGTCAAAGACTAAAATACAAAACAACCTACGCATCCAACTTCTTCTGCATAAGCGCACAACTATGGAACAGACTCCTAAGTACAGTAAGAACAATCCATGACTACCTAAATTTCAGAAAATCACTCAAGACTCACCTATTCAAAAAAGCCTATCCCAACGATCCAACATAAAATCCCAGCACCCAGCTGTCGACACAACATAACTAATTGATTGTACTGGACAATTTATAATCTTCACCTCTTTTGACCCCATGATACTTGATCCAAACCCACCTCATCTGTTCACAACATAACTTTGTATCTATTACCAACTGAACTGGCAACAGCCTATACGTACCATATAAGCCACATTGAGCCTGCAAATAGGAGGGAAAATGTGGGGTACAAATGTAACAAATAAATAAATTAATTAATTAATGGCATTAGTGCACATGGCACAGTAGCATAATTTAGCAAATCATGTAGCCCAAGGTTTAAAACAGAATTTTTATGTGTACCCCAAAATATGAGGCGCACAGGGCAAAGACTTATACATGAGGTTTTCATTAATAATTGCACATGTTATATGCAGCAGAGCCTGTAAGAATTAAAAGGCCCTATGGCAGATAACAATGGAGGAGTAGCCTAGTGGTTAGTACGGCAGACGTTGGTCCTGGGGAACTGGGTTCAAATCCCACTGCAGCTCCTTGTAACTGTGGGCACATCACTTAACCCTCCATTGCCCCAGGTACAAAAAAATAAGTACTTGTATATATGTAAACCACTTTGAATGTAGTTGCAAAATACCACAGACAGGCAGTATATCAAGTCCCATTTCCCTTCCCTTTCCCTAATTGTTAGTAAAAGACCCCCACAGTTTCAGCAATTGAGTAAAGTATCAGAATCTCGCATTGTATGTACCTTTGGGATTGCACAAATCAGTATATGAAAATGGATTATAAAATTGCTCTCATTATGTCACTTCAGTTTTCATGCACACATATCTATCTGCTAAACCATTGAAAGTCAGAAAACAAAAGAGAAAAGATTCTTTTCACCCGAGCTGTAAATGTGCCACCATGTTTATAAGCATTGACTAACCTACACTACAGAGGCCAATAGACCGAATACATTCTGGCAACATATATATAATAATGACTGGACAGCACAGACAGACGCCATAACTTCCTTTCTGAATGGGACGAAAGATGTAGAAACATTTTAGACAACTTGGCACCCTTATGAACAAGAACCTCACATAGACACAATCCAGTACCATGGTTCAACGATGAACTGAAAAAACTAAAAACACAAACCAGAAAGTTCGAACGAGCGTGGAAAAAAATAAAAGACAATCACACACTGAACGCTTGGAAGCAAATACATAGAAAATATAAATAAGCAATAAGACAAGCCAAAAGATCATACTACAAAACCAAAATAGGACCAGATCACAAAGACACAGAAAAACTACCAACTCGTACATAAACTACTGGACACCACCCCGGTCACCACAACCAACTTAGACATCCCATCAGCAGACAAACTAGCCAAATACTTCAATGAAAAAATTGTAAAATTACGAAACAGCCTTCCTCAAAACACTGCCGATATCAAAAATTTCATCAATGGCTTAGACCCAACCTTAGGAGAATTCCCAGCGGATCGTATCTGGTCAAAATTTGCTCCCCTCACTACCGAAACAATGGCTCAGGCGATTAACAGAGCCGCCGGCACTCACTGCAAACTGGACACCTGCCCCAGTCACCTTTTAAAATCCGCCCCCATTCGCTTCATAACAGATATCACATCCCACATAAACTTCATGCTCCAACAAGGCCTCTTCCCAAAGGAGAATGGCAACATTTTACTCACACCCCTTACCAAAAGATACCAAAAGAAAACAAACGACATCACCAATTACCGCCCAGTAGCATCCATCCTACTAGCAGTCAAGTTGATGGAAAGTATGGTAACCAAACAACTGTCCGACTACATACACAAATTCTTAATACTACATGAATCACAATCAGGATTATGCCCCCGCCACAGCACCAAAACAGTGCTAACCACCCTCCTGGCCAAATTCAAACAGGAAAGAGCAACAGGCAAAAGTATACTTCTCCTCCAATTCAACATGTCCAGTGCATTCGACATGGTGAACCATAGTATACTGCTCAGACTCCTAGACTACTTCGGGATTGGCGGAACCAGTTGGATTAAGGGTTTCCTAACCACCAGAACTTACCAAGTGAAAGTGAACTCTACTATACCATCACCCTGGAAGGCAGATTGCAGAGTACCTCAAGGATCACCACTATCACTGATCCTTTTCAACCTAATGATGACCCCATTAGCCAAGTCCTTATCCACTCAGGGCCTTAACCCATTCATCTATGCAGACGACATCACAATATACATCCCTTTCAAACATGATCTGATAAAAATCACCAATGACATTAACCTTGGCTTCCACATCATGAACTCATGGGCAAACACATTCCAACTAAAACTCAATACAGAAAAAACACACTGCCTCATCCTCTCATCCCAATACAACATGAATATACCCACAAAACTTAGTCACCCCGGACTATGCCCTTCCCGTTTCAGATAGCCTGAAAATCCTTGGTGTCACAATCGGCCGAAACCTTACACTCGAGACCCAAGTTTAACTCTACAATCAAGAAAATGTTCCACTCAGTGTGTAAATTAAACGCGTGAAACCATTCTTCCCGAGGGCAACTTTCAGTAACCTGATACAATCAATGGTATTAAGCCATGCTGGCTATTACAATGGACTTTATGCGGGATGTAAAGAACTACTCATAAAGAAACTACAGACTGCTCAAAACACAGTAGCCAGGGTTATATTTGGAAAATCGCGATTCGACAGCGCCAAACCCCTTCGAGAAAAACTGCAACTGGCTCCAATCAAAGAACGTATTACTTTCAAAATCTTACCCTGGTCCACAAGATTATCTATGGTGAAGCCCCGAAGTTATATGGCTGATCTCATAGACCTACCAACCAGAAACACAATTAGATCATCACGAACATACCTAAATCTTCACCACCCTAGCTGCAAGGGACTCAAGTACAAATCGATTTATTATTATTATTATTTGTTGCATTTGTATCTCACATTTTCCCACCTATTTGCAGGCTCAATGTGGCTTACATAGTACCGTGATGGCAAGCGCCAATTCCGGTACGGATCCAGCTTCTCCTATATAAGCATGCAACTATGGAACCACATTACTGAAAGCCATAAGACAATGCAGGATCACCTCAACTTCCGGAAATCACTAAAGACTGATCTGTTCGAAAAGGCATACCCTACTGATCCAACTTAAGTGCCTGAACTCAGCAACACAATGAAACCAAAACTTGCAATGAACAATATATTACTCTTCTTCTCTTGATTCTCTAATGTGACTGTAACAACATCACTCTGTATTTGTTTCATCACCGGAGGTGGCTAACACCTCACGGTACTCTGTAAGCCACATTGAGCCTGCAAATAGGTGGGAAAATGTGGGGTACAAACGCAACAAATAAATAAATAAATAAATTACTTTTTTCAAATCCCCTTCAACTACTATTTTGCCCCAACTCTGCTTTAAAACATTTTTTTTTTGTTACATTTTTAAAATCCTTTGCATTTGTACTGTATATTCAACTGACTCCAGTGAAGTTAGAGAAAGCTGTGGTAATGTCAAGCCTGTTAATGTTAGGTTGCCACTGGTTATTGCATCATAATATGTTGATTATCATCACAAAGGATTTTGATGGCCACATCATGCAGTCCTATTTATTTTTTCTGGGCAATTTTAGAAATCACTTTCACTACAAAAGGTGAAATTACCACTTCCTTAGCATACATTGTCATTTTATTTTCCAGTGTACTGAAGAATAAACTATTTTCAAACATCTATGCCACTCAAAAGCTTGCTTGTCTAATGGCATTTCTAATCTCTTTACTTACTGTTTCATCCTTTGAATATTTTAGTTCCTTCTAGCACAAATATTCAAAAAGTTAACTATTTTAGGGCCTTGTTACTAAGCTGCGCTGTAGGCGCACTAACGTTTTTAGCGCATGCTAAAAATTAGCATTTATTTCTACAATTGGTGCCTAGATTTAGGCACAGATTATAGATTTGCTTAGTTCCTATTTCAGCACCTAAACTACGCATATCCATTTACACCAACAAAAACATGGTGTAAATCCCAGTGCGTAGATTTAGGTGCATTGGGCCATATTCTAAAACTGCATGCGTAAATTTTGGAACACCCACAAAAACGCCCATTTCCCTGCCCATAACCATGCCCCTTTTTTACTGCATGCATTAGAAGGTCGGCGCACTTTGAGTTGTGTGCATAAATTCTAATCAGTGCCAATTACTGCACCTACCATACCTTACATATACCTCATTCTACTACAATATCACTTTGTATTCATTCATACCATGTATTTGTTCAGACCGTAATCGGCTAACGCTGTTAACGGTTATATGTAAGCCACATTGAGCCTGCAAAAGGTGGGAAAATGCGGGATACAAATGTAACAAATAATAATTATTATTATTATTGCTTGTTAAGAGCTGTTATCAATGCTGATTAACTTAAGCCAAGCCAATTAAGTTATGCTGGTTTCAGTGCAGATCTCTAGGCGCGCTATATAGAATCCGGGGGTAAATAGGGAAGTTATCAACGTGGGCTACTCTTAAGATGGGTTATTTTACCAGAAGTTATGCTATTTTAGCACAGGGTCCCATTTTATGCAATGAGACCTTGTGCTAAATAGCACATCTTGTGTTAAAATAACCCATCTTAATGGTAGCCCAAACTGATAACTTCACCCATAAAAAAGTTGCTCGCTCTCTTAGTACCTCAGTATACTAAATAATCCATATTTAGCAGTATCGCTTGGATTTTAAGGGTTGATATTTAAAGCGATTTAAATGGCCAGGAGATGTTTTGGGCCATTTAAATCACCTGTGCAGGGCTATCTGCTGATATTCAGCAGTAATGAACAGGAGAGTGCTGTTAGCACTGACTGCTAAAGTAAAGGACGGCTCTTTGATGGGCAATCCGGGGCAGAGTCGGCACTTATACGATTAAGTGCCAATATTCAGCACTTAACTACCTACGTTAAGTGGCCAAATCGGACCACATACAACACAGTCCTATCTTTAGGTGGTGTCACTTAGGAGGTTAAATGCTGAATCTCACACTTAACCGCATAGGAGGTAGCCGACCACGTAAGCCTGGATATTCAGTGTCAGTGCCCAGATATGGCCCAGCACTGAATATCTGGGAATAACACTGGAGGCGACTTAAAAAAAAACCTCACCGATGCCGCTGAATATCTATACCTTAGTTTTTAGTTTTAATTACTGCATTTCAAAATCCAAGTTCAAGACGCTTGAGGGATCTGTATTCTAAGGCAATGGAAGGTGAATGTCTTGCCCAAGGTCACAAGGATAATTGCAGCCACTAGGAGCAGGCGTGAGTGCAGTTTGTGCCTTCTCTCATTGTCCCCACTGGACTACCAGGAACTTTAGGTAGGCCTAAGTGGGGCGAGTTGGGAGGGGGTATAGACCTGGGAGGGAGGGACAGGGATTGGAAGGGAGCTGTGCATTTTCAGGGGGTGGCTGGAGGGAGGGGATTTGGAAGAGGGGCTGTTTGCATTCAGAGGGGGGCTAGCTGGGAGGGAGGGGGTAACAGAAAGAAGGGGCACCTGCATTCCTTGTAGATCCCAGCCGATATTCAGTTGGGCCCGCATATAAGTTCAAGAAGTCAGCACAACTTAATTAGCCCCAGCTGGTACCTGCCACAGGCTAAGTATTGACTGGCACATTAATTCTATGTGTTAAAAGTCAATGGGGGCAATTCTATAAGTGACACATAGAGGTAGGCATCACTTATGTGTGTCAAGGTGCCATAAAGTGGAAGTTAGGCACCTATGTGCACAAAATATTTTCTATAAGGTAGCGCCTAACTGACATAGTGCCTAATTGCAAGGGGGGTGTACACATGGGCAGAGCAGGTGGGCCATGGGCGTGTCTCCTAGTTACATGCATAGTTTAAAGCAGCATTTCCCAAGTCCAGTCCTGGAATATCCCTTGCCAGGCAAGTGTTCAGGCTATCCACAATGAATATGCACAAACTTGATTTGCATACACTGCCTCAATTATTCAATTATATGCAAATCTCTTTCATGCATATTCATTGTGGATATCCTGACAACCTGACTGGCAAGGGGTACTCCAGGACTGGATTTGGGAAACGCTGGTTTATAGAATATCTAGGCACACCAACTTATGCCTGCCATTGACATGGCAGTAGAGGTGTACCGACATATGAGTGCATCAATGCCAGTCTTGCGGGAGTATCCTATAACAGAACTTTGACACCAAGACGCTGTTATAGAATTGGTGCTAAGCACACATGGACTCTTAAACTGAACCACCAATTATAGATGTGCCCCCAAGGTATGAAGTAGTGTAAGCTTTTAGTATAACAGCCACTTCTCCTAAAAATCGTGGCATTTTAGTAGTGGCCTCATATCCCCAACCATAAAGACATGAGCACATTATAAAAAGCATATATAAATATCATCTTGGCTTACAACTTCTGATCATTCCGACCTCACAAATCAAGAAGAATAAATTAAGGAACGCTCTGATTGCTCTGGCCATCTTTAAAGACGTTTTCTATCTGGTCCACTCTGAAAGACTTCAAATAGAGGAAAGGAGCAGGCAATGCAAGCAAATACAGTCTCTGCAAGGTTTCTAAGATGGCTGAGATGGCCAACTGACAGTTCTAATTATTCTCGATAGCTGCTAATTCCCTTTCTGTTTCCTGTGCTGTACACAGTGGAAACTGTTGCATCAAATTATTAGCAAAACACTAGTGAGGAACATCAGCCCTCTTTCTAAATGCTAATATATGTAAATGTCATGGAACGGTGCCATCAGTGCCATTAGGCATATCACACAAGTGGCTTCAGCCCATAGCAATGTCAACTATCAAAAAAAACCAGCAACACATTTTTTTTACTTTTAACACCAATAACTGTTTCCTAATTTATGTGTTGGGGAAGAGGAGGGGAAGAATGAGTGGGGAGGAGGGCCTGGCAGGTTTTCCCTACTTCTTTATGCCACCTACTCAATTGGAACCAAGCCTGGGGTCTAACAGCATAAGCTTTCATTCACTAGCATCCAGGAATTCTTTCCTCTGGTTTATATGTCATTCCAGTTCACTTTGCCCAGTCATTGCCCTTGGTCAGGAGGAAGTGGGTCCTTCCAGAATCCTGCAATCACAGATCTTGAAATCTGACCTTTAGGAGGTAATTTTTAAAGCTACATAACAGGGGTGGGGTTTGTATTTACTCATATGCTTTATAAAATTTCCATGTATGTGCAAGAAATAAGCCAGGACATGTCTGCATAGGGGGAAGGGAAGGGGATGGGACTTGATAAACCACCTTTCTGTGGATACAATCAAAGCGATTTACATATTATATACAGGTACTTATTTTGTACCTGGGGCTATAGAAGGTTAAGTGACTTGCCCAGGGTCACAAGGAGCTGCAGTGGGAATCAAACCCAGTTCCCCAGGATCAAAATCCGCTGCACTAGCCACTAGGCTACTCCTGCACTAAATAGCAGATGACAATGTATGTATCTACTTCCCTTTGGGTAATTTTCCAAGGGAAAATACATGCATATGTAATCCCCTGGTAAATCTGAATGGCAATTTCCTCAAGGGACTGTTAGATTGCTGTAGAACTCTCCAGAGTCACTGGGGGAAGGGAGAACAGCAGAGTGGGTGGGAGGAGTGTGCAGCCCAGTGGGTGGCTTAGAAAGAGTAATTGACAGTAAGTGTCATAGTTGGGAGGGGGTTAGTAGGTTATAAAAGTGAGCACATGGTCTTTGGTTACCTTCACCCCCACCAGGACCCGTGAGGAGAGGGAGTGTCCTGGATAAGCCCAATAACCTAAAGATGAACTAAGAGGAGGTTTTTGCCAACAAAAGCAATAACTGGAATGTGAGGAGTGCTCTGGATGGGTAGAATGGTTAAACCCAGCCTGGGTGCAGAACAGGTATCAGAGGTAGTGTTTAGTACCAGAGGTAGTAGCTTGAAGAAGTCCACCTTTGGGGGAAGGCCAGACACAGAGGTTTAATCCTAAGTGGGTGTGGCAGCTTGATAAAGCCCAGAAGACAGCTTGCTGCGAAAAGCACTGCAAGCACAGCCTCAGATTATTCTGCCCAAAGGATGGGTATTGGACTGATGGAGCTGTAAATATGTAAATACCCTAGGACAGTGGTTCCCAAACCTGGTCCTGGAGGCACCCCGTGTCACTGGCTTAGGGTGGATGGTCAGGGTTCCTCTGGGGGCTCCTTTGGGGGTTCTATGCATGCAAATGCATGCTGGACAGAGTTCACCATTCCTCTCCAATATTCTGCAAACCCTAACGTCAGCTACAAGCTGGAATAGGGTTTGCCTTGGGCAACACACCAATGTTTGGCGTGCTGCCCACTGATCATTGGGGAGAAATAATAAAATACCTGTCTAGCATGCATTTGCATGCTACTTGCTGTCAGAGCCTGCAAGCGCGTTGTTTCACGCGCTCAGGGGCTTTGATCAAGGGGCGGTAGCAAACACGGGTGCTAGTATAGCGCTAATAACCTCTTGCATTGCTTCTGATCATCGGCCCATTAGTTAGGTCAGTCAGGTAAAAACAACTGGTGACTGCAATTAGGGAGGCTCAGAGGGTACATTATATGCAAGACACCAAATTATGGAACAGTTCATCAATTATCATTAGGCTGTCTATGCTCAGTGTCCTTAGCAGGATGAAGTGCGGCAGGAGTTTTTTCAAGATCTCCAGATTCCCCAGTTTACTTTAGAAAAATACAATGGCTTAGCACCCTAATCATTGTGGATGAGGTATCGGAGGGTATAAAGCGAATCAAATTAACTAAAACACCAGGTCCAGATGGTTTTGGACCAGAACTTTACAAAATTCTAAAGGGAGGAGGAGGTGTCTCTCCCACTGGCATCTATGTATAATGAAATGGCAGAGAAAGATCTTGAGGGATCCACTAATTTAGCCCATGTGATTCTTTTGCTCAAGCCGGGAAAAGACCCGGAGCTGGTAGGAGCATATCGTCCCATATCTCTGTTAAATCAAGGCCAGAAGTTGTTACCAGCATCTTGGCAAGACGCTTTAATAGATACTTTCCTGATATCATCCATCTGGATCAGGTCAGGTTTGTTCCAGGGAGATATGCATCCAAGAATCTCCTTAAGGTGTGACAGCTATTCATGAGCTTCATGAGCATGGAGAGGGGGGAGGAACCTCAGCAGTGGCAGGCTTAGATATGGAAAAAGCCTTCGACGGCATATCATGGCAATATATTTTTTGGGTCTTAGAGAAATACAGGCTGAATGGTGTATTCACCAGTCAGATTCAGGTGCTCTACCAAAACTCCAGGGCAAGAATGCTGGTCAACAGTCGGCTATCGGTCCATTTTGACATGGAGAGAGGAATGAGGCAGGAGTGACCCTTGTTGCCCCTACTCTTCTTGCTGGCTACAGAACCACTGGCCATCAAAATCAGACAGTCACTGCATCTCAGAGGCATTATAGTTGGGGGGGGAGGAGTGTTGACTGAGTATGTTTGCAGATGATATCTTGCTATATCTAGACCACGCACCTATTCATCTGAATCAAGCCTTGCACCTCATTAAACAGTTTGACCTTATCTCTGGCCTTCAAGTTAATTGTGCAAAATCTGAATTGCTGCTATTGTCCAGAGATGATCAGGGTTCTTGGTGCAGAAGTCTAGAGATTATCCCAACTAAATCGCCTATGCAATACTTGGGGATGTTCCTGAGTACTAGCAGTAGAGTGATGTACAAGATCAATATTCTTAACAACATCGATAAAATTAAACATCGCTACCAAAAATGGTGCAATCTCCCATTGTCGGTGATAGGAAGAATAGCTTTAGAAAAAATGGTGATTCCCAAATTGCTCTATCCTCTGCAAACTATTCCTATTTGGCTATTAGGCTATTAGGCAAAGATGTGTCAGCTCTTAGATCAACCCTCACTAGATTTATATGGAGAGACAGAGCCCCTCATATTAGTTTTATAAAGCTAACGCTGCCGCATCCAGAAGGGGGTTGGGAGTCCCTGATGTTCGCTTATATAATGTGGCAGCATTACTTAGGTGGATTCATGAGGGTTATACAGGACGGGAAAAATTTTCTCCTCAGGGATGGATGGACGTGGAGCTCCCCATATCGTTTTTTAAATCTTTTACACCATCAAGGTGGGAGACCTGGGGACCTTTCTCAAAGCCAGAGGTTTCTTAGGCCCATCCATATGGCCTGGAACTGGGCAGGCCCTCAGGTATCTCACTTTTTGGAATAGGTTGGGAGTAACCGCTTCCAGCAGTGGGCCTTAAAGGGATGTAAATCTCTGGGTCATCTGGGGACCATTGACCAAGCAGCTACCTCTACCTTAATGTTTGATCAGGTGCGGGACCATTGGGATGTTCCAGTTTCTGACCTTTTACCCTACTATCATGCTCAACAGTATAGAGAGACACTATACAAACAATACACAGAATCTCTGGGATATGAGAAGCTGGATTTCGAGTTTTTGCAGGTATCAGCAAAGCTTAGTAAGCTCTCTACATGGTACGAATTGCTTCAATCAAACCTTTATGCGGACAACCTTGATCACCTTGCAGGCGTATTTTCGAAAGAGAAGGACGCCCATCTTTTGACACAAATCGCAAGATGGGCGTCCTTCTCCCAGGGTCGCCCAAATCGGCATAATCGAAAGCCATTTTGGGCATCCCCAACTGCTTTCCATCGTGGGGACAACCAAAGTTCCTGGGGGCGTGTTGGAGGTTGCAAAGGCGGACTTGGCCATGCTTAACACATGGGCGTCCTCGACCCATAATCGAAAAAAGAAGGGCATCCCTGACGAGCACTTGGATGACTTTACTTGGTCCTTTTTTTTGTTAGACCATGCCACGAAAAGGTGCCCGAACTGACCAGATCACCACCGGAGGGAATCGTGGATGACTTCCCCTTACTCACCCAGTGGTCACTAACCCCTCCCACCCTCAAAACAATTATTTCAAATGTCATACTCAGGTCCATCGCAGCAGTATGCAGGTCCCTGGAGCAGTTTTAGTGGGTGCAGTGCACTTCAAACAGGCGGACCCAGGCCCATCCCCCTATATGTTACACTTGTGGTGGTAAATGTGAGCCCTCCAAAACCCACCAGAAAGCCACTGTACCCACATCTAGGTGCCCCCCTTCACCCATAAGGGCTATGGTAGTGATGTACAGTTGTGGGTAGTGGGTTTTGGGGGGCTCAGCACACAAGGTAAGGGAGCTATGCAGCTGGGAGCAATTTGTGATGTCCACTGCAGTGCCCCCTAGGGTGCCCAGTTGGTGTCCTGGCATGTCAGGGGGACCAGTGCACTATGAATGCTGGCTCCTCCCTTCACGGGGACGTCCTGCGAGGACATTTTCAGAAAACGTGGGCGTCCCTTTCGATTATACCCCTCCTGGTGTCTCTTTGGGGCAGGGATCTGGAGGTACCTTATACGATCCAACAATTTTTATAATATTTTGACACCCTATTTTCAATGGTTAAGTCTACAGATCTGCAGGAAACCCAATACAAAATATTACATAGAGCTTGCGTAACAAAAGACCAGGGGATGCGTCTTGGGCTTTGAAGATGGCCTTTGTGTTAAATGCAAACATGTGCAAGGCACTTACGTGCATTCCTTTTTAGAATGTTATAAATTGATGCTTTGGAATAAAATCCTGTCACAGATCCTTGGAATGTGATTATGAAACTCTCCTTCTTCGAGACTAGAATACCCTTGTGAGACAAAACGTTACGTTGGCGGGGAAGAGATTCTTGTACCATACATTTCTCCTAGTCAAAAAATCTATATTGGCCTCCTGGACATCCGAAGGCGGCCTTGATTTTTTGCAAAGGGTACACCATATGCATGTTGTTGAATTATGAGGTGGCCATTTGCAAGAATTCTAAGAACAGGGACATGGCTCAGTGTCTCCTTTACTGGCAATCTTTTTGCAACTTACCCCTTCCTAAATAGGTCCATGGGCGGTGTTTTCACCCGGGTAGCAGAGGTTAGTCAAGAACCGTGTAGTATGCATTTAGCTGGACTCTTCTAGCATATAGGGGGGAATTAATGAGGGGGTTATGGGGTGAGTATGTTGTACTTTACATATTTGGGTGCGTGTGTGGGAGACCCTTATAAGAAAATGTAATGCTTAGGGACTTCACACAATGTATCTAAGCAATCACTTTTCTCTTCATATCTTTGTTCTTGATGATAGATTTGCTATTGCCATATGCTCTTTTGGAAAGTTGCACTTTGTTCAAGCAATTGCTTCAGTAGTTGTACAATTTTGCTCTGCTGTTGTGTCAGCTTCTTTTCACACTGCGCTTATAAATAAATAAAAATAAATATTTAAAAATACATATATAATGTCGTTTGAGAACGAGTAAATGGAGATAGAAACTATGGGTAGATGCATCAAATGTGGACATGAAGAAGGCATACAAATGCTGTGCATGGGACTGCCCAAAGATAGCATGCTTTTGGGCCAATGTGTGGGAACATTTAAGTAGTATGCTTGGAGAGTGGTGGCTATGACTCTGCAATGAGTTTGCTAGGTAAAAGGGATATTCTTTCCTGTTAGAGTATGGACTTTTGAAATATTTATTTATAAAGCAATGCTAATAGCAAAGTGCTGTATTTTACTACAATGGATCTCACATTACCCTCTGACCTTAGTGCTATGGAGGAATCAAATGCACAACTTATTATGAGCATAGCACATGTCTATAGAATACGCAAGACTTATTGCAAAGAAACAGTTCTTGAAAATCTGTGGATCCCCTTCTTTGGGACCTTAATGAAGCAGGTACATACAGCTTTGATAAATAATGCGTAAAAGGTGAGGGGCAGGAGGGGGCAAGTTGGTGTAGTAGGATCAGGTTCAAATATAGTTTATCACTAGTTATTGGATTGGACTGTATTAGTGCGCTGTTATTGACAAATGTAACTGAATTGATAAGTTTATGTACTATGCAATAGTGACATAATAAACTTATTTAAACTAATATTTGTTTTCTGGCTTATTTCTTTGAAGAAGAAAAATGCCACAAATTCTCCATTTAACCCATCACAGCAAACTCTCCACCATGCCCTGTCACTATATCAACATTTTCCTCTAGTTCATCACTCTACAGTTCAGAGCATGGTTATTTATCAATCAAAATAGAAAAGATTTATTTTAATTTTTATCCCAAATTGGTCTGAAGGCTTACCACAATCATGAATAATTTGCAACTCACACAATCTGGATCGGACCAAAATTGATTTGTGACAAGCAAAAAGGGAGGGAGGGCAAGATTTATATGGAAATATGCACTTGAATGTATTAAATGGGAATGATTTCACTCTCTTTTACCAACTTCTGTTTAAGACCAAAGGTTTAGGGCAGTGCTTCTCAATCTTTTTGAGGCTGTGACATGATAGCAGTCAAATGAAATTGTGATCCCCCCTTCCCCCATAGGTGCACAATAATGATGCACCTACAGAGAGCCCACTCAGGTTGTGACCCCATTTGGGGTTCCAATCCACAGTTTGGGAAGCTCTGGTTTAGGGTTAAATTCTCAATTGAATAGCTTCAGCCAAACAAGTCACAGATGGTAACAGTTAGTACCTCCTGTTTGAAGTGGTACAAATAAAACACTAAAACAAATTCCCTGCTGTCTATTTTAGTGGTTGTTATATTAAAAAGAAAAAAACCTGATGGCATCTCACCATGAAAAAGACGTCAAAACTGGTTTCCTGCCAGCATTCCCTTTCTCTCACACACATTTGCCACCTCTATTTATTAATTGTCACTAATGCTCGCAGCTGTGAGAGTGATATTTCTAAGAGCTTTAAATGGTAACCACATTCTCCAACACACATTCATTTCCTCATTGCTATGTAATTAAAAGCTTTGAAAAGCATATTGAGAAATTTGCCGATCAAAAGAAATTACAGAATGCAAGTGGTTCCAAATTACTGCTGTTCAACTATGTAATTCACTAGATTGTGGTTTCTTTCAGCCAGTCTCAGCCATTTCTAAACAGACACGGGATCATCAGGTGCTCATGTCAGCATTGTACAACCTGATGAGATATACCTAAAAGTGTATGCCTTCAAATTATAACCTGCAAGAGGATGGAGACCGCCAGATGGTTATGCAAAATGAGCTTTTCCCATATGTTTTGTAAATAATCGTATACAGATTACCAGTTAGATGAAAGTTTATTTTTAGTCATCATGAATGAAGGAAGAGTGCTTATTTACTTGTGAGGGAAAAATCACAAGATAAATCTGTTTATTTATTTATTAGGATTTATTTACTGCCTTTTTGAAGGAATTCACCCAAGGCCATGTACAGCAAGAATAAGCCATACATAAGCAAGTAAACTAGTGCAGTAGTAAAAATATTCAAACAGTACACATTCCCCTGGATTCTCTATACCGTGCCTAGAGATCCACGCCGAAATCCAAGTGTATTCTATAACAGCGCACATAGCTTAATTGGCTTAACAAACTAATTGGCGTTGATAACAACTTAACCAACAATAATAAACACTAATTGATAATTAGAATTTACATGCCAACTCGCTAAGCGTACTCTGTAATGAACTGCACCTAAATTCTAAAAGGGGTGTGGCTATGGGCAGGGAAATGGGCGTTTCATGGGCATTCCAAAATTTACGTGCGTAGTTATAGAATACGGACAAGTGCAAGTAAATCTATGTGCGGAATTTGGAGTCACATAGTTTTAGGCACTGGGATAATACCGCCCCTAAATCTAGGTGCCGCTTAGGCAGAAATGTTTACCACATAGATTTTTTAGGCGCCTTATATGGAATCTGGCTCATTATGGCATAGTCTGCCACTTGAAATGTCAAATCCTTGTGGCAAACAATTGATGGAAAAACTTTCTCGCTTTTCCTTACTACATAAATCACAATCTGCCTTTAGACCACACTATACTATGGAGACAGTATTAATGGCACTCGTGACAGAGTTCAGAAGAGAAATCAGTTTTGGAAAAAAGGTCATTGTACTTCAATTTGATATGTCCAGAGCTTTTGACGTTGTTAATCATGACATTTTACTTAAACTATTAGATACCAGTGGAATCTGTGGCTTAGTTCTCAAATGGTATATGGGATTCTTAAAATCAAGATCCTATCAGGTTAAGATGTCAGGTTTCATATCTCCTCCTCCTGGACCACAAAGCTCTATGAGCTCACCAATCCTATTCAACATAATGATGGCACCACTGGAAAGAAATTGGAAGAGAAGGGTTTTAATTGTTTATCTATGCTGATGATGTTACTATGTGTATCCTTTTTGATAAAGAGATTAATGATATACTAAATATTATCAAACAAGGACTGATTTGATGGAAGTATGGGCATCAGTCTTTAATCTTAAATTAAATAGGGAGCAAACAAGATTTGTAATAATAATTAATTGGTTTTGCACCACATCATACAATAATTTTACAATCAACCAAGTCACTCATCCTCTAGAATCCAAGTTGAAAATACTAGGGGTAACAGTTGACCAGCACTTAACTTTTGAAGCACAAGTATCTGCAGTAACAACTAGGTTCTTCAAGATTCTATGGAATGAAAGAGAATAAGACATTTTTTTTCCAACTGAAACTTTTCGATCCCTGGTTCAAGCCCTGGTACTCTTTCAGATTGATTACTGTAATGCAATATTTGCTGGCAGTAAAGAATGGCTAATAAAGAAAATGCAACCAACACAAAATACTGTGGCGCAGCTGATTTACAGAGACTCTAGATTTGAGAGGGCATCTCCTCTCCTAATAAGATTGCATTGGTGCCCATTAAAGGCTAGGACCATTTTCAAAATTTGTACTTTTGAGTACAAAATATTATATGGTATGGCACCTGACTATATGCAGACTTTGATAGATCTTCCAACCTGTAATGCTATTGCAGGTGCTAGAGAATCTCTCACTCTCCATTTTCCTAGCTGCAAGAAAATAAGGTATAAATCTATATTCGCCAATGGATTCACTTACCTAGGTATTAAATGGTGGAAGGAAATAGGATACATGAATATTATTTATTTACAAATTTATATCCTGCTCCATCCACAGTCCTGGGTGGGTTACAAGAAAGCATATACAATGAATAACAAACAATTCACATACAATTACTGTTCTTCAGTAAATCTTTAAAAACCTTTCTTTTTAAAAAGTTCCTATTACAGGATGGCAAAGAATTTTAACAATACTATGAGGTCATTATAGCTGTGCACTCATTTAAATCTTGTTTCTTCTATACTCTGTAACTCTTCTAATCCTCATAATCTTGTATATTGTAATACTACTTAAACGTATATACAGTGGTGGAAATAAGTATTTGATCCCTTGCTGATTTTGTAAGTTTGCCCACTGACAAAGACATGAGCAGCCCATAATTGAAGGGTAGGTTATTGGTAACAGTGAGAGATAGCACATCACAATTAAATCCGGAAAATCACATTGTGGAAAGTATATGAATTTATTTGCATTCTGCAGAGGGAAATAAGTATTTAATCCCTCTGGCAAACAAGACTAATACTTGGTGGCAAAACCCTTGTTGGCAAGCACAGCGGTCAGACGTCTTCGTAGTTGATGATGAGGTTTGCACACATGTCAGGAGGAATTTTGGTCCACTCCTCTTTGCAGATCATCTCTAAATCATTAAGAGTTCTGGGCTGTCGCTTGGCAACTCGCAGCTTCAGCTCCCTCCATAAGTTTTCAAAGGGATTAAGGTCTGGTGACTGGCTAGGCCACTCCATGACCCTAATGTGCTTCTTCCTGAGCCACTCCTTTGTTGCCTTGGCTGTATGTTTTGGGTCATTGTCTGCTGGAAGACCCAGCCACGACCCATTTTTAAGGCCCTGGCGGAGGGAAGGAGGTTGTCACTCAGAATTGTACGGTACATGGCCCCATCCATTCTCCCATTGATGCGGTGAAGTAGTCCTGTGCCCTTAGCAGAGAAACACCCCCAAAACATAACATTTCCACCTCCATGCTGACAGTGGGGACGGTGTTCTTTGGGTCATAGGCAGCATTTCTCTTCCTCCAAACAGGCGAGTTGAGTTCATGCCAAAGAGCTC